>NC_056507.1:1654107-1657989 GCF_014905685.2 Nematolebias whitei
ATATATATATATATATATATATGTGTGTGTGTGTATATATATACATACATATATATATATTTGTATATATTTATATACATATATATATACATATATATACATATATATATATACACTATATATAGTATAGTATATATTTGTCATATATTAAACACTAACATTTCCAGAGGTTGTTCTCATGTAACCAGTGCCGTTTACTGGTGAACAAGAGAAACAGTTGATGTATGCACAGTCTCTCCCATGTCACCTGCTTGTGACACCTTCAGGGTGGTCACAGGTGTAATGGTGGTCTCTCTCATCTGTTCTCCTCATGCACAAACACTTAGTTTGAAGGAATGGCTGCTCTGGGTGGTCAGAATTAGTATTGCATTTTCACCAAGGGTTTGAAGAATGGAGCTGAATCACCTACACAGGAAGTGCACTAACAATCTAAAATTGTGTAAAGCAGGTGTACCACCACTGATCTTTATTCAAATAGTTGCTTTGATTGGATGAACCATTCCAAACGCACGCCCACTCTGAACTGTTGAAGCAAGCTGCTCAGGCTTGGTTTTACTCTGTTCTCTTCTTGTCATTTATTTTTCTTCTTTGCCATTGCGCTCGTTGTTCTGATTATTGTCCAACTTCTGTCTTGTTTTTTGTTCATCACAATTTGCTCTTCCTCAGCTTCTTTGTTCGTGTCATCATCGTTAAACTATCTTTCTAAGTATATCTTGCTGACCACAAACACTGGTTTGATTCAGGCCCAGTTATAAAGTCCGTCAGAACTTTAAGCTCAACTCTGAGGTTGAGTGCATTAAGCTCTTCGGAGAAGTGGACCCCTCCAGAACCTCTGGGGCTGCAGAGCCAGACGAGCACCAACCGGCAAAGCACCAAGACTCCACTCTCTGCCTGAAGCAGCTGCAGAGACGCCTCCAACAGCCGACAGGATCACCTCACCTACTGGATCCGGCCACAGAACCTGCCTGGTATCTACCGTAGAAGCTGAAACAGATCTATGACTCGGTAAAACAAATACCACCCTCATCATTCACGGTGTTTCCAAACAGAAACAGAAGTCCAATTCAACAAGTCTTTGATAAGTTTACCAATTTCAGAATTTCTGCCAAACTTTAATTTTACTTTGATTTCAGTTAAGTTTGCCTCAACCTCGGAAAGGTCAAATTCCAATTTAAACTCAAAGCACATCTTTCCTATCCGCAGGATATTATGTTTTCGTTTGCTTCAAACACATTAGGGTCATTTTTGAAAACCTTTCACTCTCCAGATTTGCCATAACTTGTCATCCTATGTCTCTTTCAATAAACATCACATGCACAGTGCCAAACTTAATTCAGTTGTGTTTTTTAATCTAATAATCATGTTAATCTGAAGAAAAGCACATTATTTGGGGTGATTTATTGAGACCAATGATCCAATAAGTCATAGATTTAGTTTCCCTCATTCTGAGGGTTGTGCTCTGAGGTTCTATAATTTATGAATAATAATTCATAACATCCATTCTATAACGTATACTCCTACATTATTAAAGCAAAGCACACAAACATTGTGAAAATGCTGATACTAGAATTTGTAATTAGTAATTTTTATTAAAGTGGTGTATGACTGGCAGAACAAGAATTCAGCACTAAACATGAGATTAGATCAATATTTGAATTCACAGATTGATAGGAGAAAGTTATCAAGACTCATCAAAATGAAGTTTTACAAAAATCCCACGTTGCAGTTAATTCACAACTGTAACGATGAATAGAAAAAAACAATAAAAGTAACAGTTTAAAGAATAATAGCTTACACAACAGCCCCTGAATCTCATGCCTCTGAATGTTTCAATGAAAACTAAATAAGACATTTTTATAAACTTATATTACAGAGCTCTGACTCTGCGTTGTATTTTTATAAAACTAAGATCAGTGAAGTTTTTCGAAACACAACAGACATTAGAATGAAACAGAGAAATGTGAAGAACCACCAGAGAGCACCAGTGTTGCTGTCCCCACACAGTGAACAGGCCGGTTGAGCCTTTACTTGAACAAAGCTTTGACGATCTCTGAAAGACAGCATCCAAACTCCTGCAGGATCATGTGCTGAGCCACGGCAGGGGACCGAGCCTCCTTTTCAGCTTCCTCTGCCTGAGCAAGCAGACAGCTACACACTGCGTCCAGCACATCCACAGTTAACACGGAGTCAGGACGCCTGAGCACACAAACAGAAAGAAGCATGGAGCACCACACTCCTCACACAGGCAACTGTAAAAAGGAAGCAGACTGATCATCTTTCCACTTTCAGTGGGGACATTGGTGTTCCACAGGGGTGTGTTGTCTACACTATTATTTTTCTTATACAAATTTGAATCACGACATAATAACCCTGAGGCTGTTAGACTCATGAATCTCTAACTAGAATAATCACTGTGAAAAACCATATCATGTTGCTGCTGATCTGTTTCATGTTGCTGCTGATCTGTTTCATGTTGATGTGTTCATGCGTGCACATCTGCTCACAGACTCATGTTCATGTTTGTGCTGATGTTCAATGTTTTATGTTATGAGTGCTTAGTGTATATTTAGTTGATGTTTTTCTTAGTTCATATCTTAGATGTTATTACTGTTTTTCTTCTACATTTTATTGTTGGATGTAACTGGGACCCTGTGTACATAATTTCGCTCCACCACATGTACCACATGAGGTGCGAATGACAATAAAGAAACTCCGACTCTGACTCTGACTCTGATAAAGACATCTCACTCAACATGTATGCAGATGACATGTTCCTAGTAGCTGGTCTGAAACTACTGGTATCCTTTCCTACTTGCTGCTCATAGACAAACTCTCTTTCAGGTTTGAAGAGTTTTCTGGACCTTAATGCCAATAAAACCAGGTAGCTTTGTCTAGGAGGTACATTATGAGCAGTAAGTACAGAAAGAGCTTGAATTAAAAACCTCAGAGTAATTGACAAGTTAACCTTTCAGTCCAGTACTGTTGGAGAAAAATACTCTCACTTACGATGTTTACCCAAAAATAACCACACAACGGCAGGTGAAGATTTTTCACCGGCATTTACTTGCAAGGCCAGATTTTCAGGACTGGGTACATAAATGTACACATATGAAGACCAGTCACAAGAATCTGCATCGAGCCACCTTTTCAGCTTGCTTTTATACCCTTATCAGTTCAGCTGAGTTTACATTGCTCAGGAGGTGTCCTTGGAGCCAGATGCAGCCTTCTCACCCAGGGCTCTCTGTTAGCCCAAACATATGGTTCATGGGCAGACAGATAAGATAGTGTCTTGGGAGACAGTTTTGATTATGTCTTGGGCTTCTTGTTCTCAGCCATAGTAATAAAAACCACCATAACCTTTGACCAAAAATTCTCTGACAAATACTGACTGTACTTACATAAAACCCATACAGCGTCTCATGGTCTACGTAAGCAAAGGAGCTTTAATGCGAGCAAACACATTGGTGTACAGGTCACTGGTCAAAACTTCTGTTTTCTTTAATTTGGTCTCATTGTATAGGAACCTCCTTTGTTGTATGGTCTGAAGACAGAGACATGGACAAAAAGACAGAAGACAGAACTGGAAGTGGTAGAGCTGAAGATGTTGAGGTTCTCCTTAGGTGAGACAAGAATGGAGAAGATCAGGAATGAGATCATCAGAGGAACAGCACAGGTTGAACAACTGGGAGATAAAGTTAGAGAGGACACACTGAGATGGTTTGGACATGTCCAGAGGAGGGACAGTGGTTTGGACATGTCCAGAGGAGGGACAGTGGTTTGAACATGTCTAAAGGAGGGACAGTGGTTTGGACATGTCCAGAGGAGGGACAGTGGTTTGGACATGTCCAGAGGAGGGACAGTGGTTTGGACATGTCCAGAGGA
>NC_056507.1:1657999-1659487 GCF_014905685.2 Nematolebias whitei
TTGGACATGTCCAGAGGAGGGACAGTGGTTTGGACATGTCCAGAGGACAGACAGTGGTTTGGACATGTCCTGAGGAGGGACAGTTTGGACATGTCCAGAGGAGGGACAGTGGGTATATTGGTAGAAGGATGTTAGAAATGCAGCTGCAGGAAAAAGACAAAGAGGAGACACATGGATGCAGTTAGAGAGGACATGGAGGGAGTTGTAGTGAGGACAGAGGATGCAGAGGACATGGAGGACAGAGTGAGGAGGAGAATGATTTGCTATTGAGACCACTGAAAAGGTTAAAGCTGAAAGAAGAACAAGAAGAAGAAGAAGGTATGGGAACTTCCTAGCCAGACACAGGAACAAGATGTTCCCGGGTGGTCAAACAAGCTAGTAGATTAATTGGTCATCAACAAATGCAACTCGCAGACCTGTATAGTTGGATTCTGTAAAAAAGGCATTCCAGGTTTACAATGACCCAACTCATCCACTGGGACCATTATTCAAATTGCTGCCCTCTGGCAGGAGACTGGTGGTCCCTCTAACAAAGTACAACGGGTACAAAAAGTCAGTTTTTCTGTCTGCTGTGAGCATCCTATAGGTCCTCTTTAAACAGCTACACATAACATACCACTGACTGCTGAGACGTTCTTATGGTTTTAATGTGCCATGAATTTTAGAGAGTTTTTTAATTTTTTATTATTGTTTCAGAAAAGCTTTAATTATTGCATTTTCAATTTGCTTTGTGTTGTATTTATGAGCCAGATGTCAAAGACAACTCTCCATTTCATGAAATGTTATGGACAACTTAAAAAAAATAATTCTCTCTGTCCTCCGGTGAAACCAGACGTGTCTCCCTGACTGATGAAGCCCTCCGGATAGAGAGCGAAACGTCTCTCTAAAAAAAGAAACTGTCCAGATGACCCGACTGAGAATTACTGGACTACTGTGCAGTGTTTCCCCGAGCATTATACAAGGACAGCGCCCCGCCCAGTCAACAGAACCGAGCGCCCGCCCGCCCGCCATCCATCCATCCATCCATCCATCCATCCATCCATCCATCCATCATCCATCATCCATCCATCCATCCATCCATCCATCCATCATCCATCCATCCATCCATCCATCATCCATCCATCCATCCATCCATCCATCCATCCATGAAAAATCACACTGAGCTGTTTGTTTACTGCTCTTTTAACATGGTAATAAATGTTCAGTTACAAACTCTTTTCCTACAGCGATGTGAGGTGGTACCATTTCATAAACTCAACAGACTCACCTTTCATTCACTTGTCCTGTCGTCGTTTCAGCTCTTATCTTTGAGGCACTGTCGCTGTTCCAACAGCCAACACATTTACAGCTGGAGGTGCACATGATGCTGGCCTGCATGGACACAGCACTGTTACAGTCAAAACAAACACACACACCAGATGAGACTATCAGAAGGTATAAAGTGTGTGTGTGTGTGTGTGTGTGTGTGTGTGTGTGTGTGTGTGTGTG
>NC_056507.1:1659497-1660292 GCF_014905685.2 Nematolebias whitei
GTGTGTGTGTGTGTGTGTGTGTGTGTGTGTGTGTGTGTGTGTGTGTGTGAACCTCGTAGCATTCGCAGTAATTCTTCAGGCATCCTGAGCGTTTACAGTGACAGCCTTTGTTGTGGCGTCCTTTGGCCACGCCCAGCCTCCCAGCAGCGATCTTCGGCCTGAAGGCTTTGGGGTTACGAGCTAAACATAACTAAAAAAATCCAAATACAGTATCGATCAGGACAAGAAAAATAATCCATTAAAGCTGATTATTTTCTTACGGTAGTTTTGTGACTATTTTGAATTGAGGTTCTGAGGAAAAGTAATAAAACATCTCATCTGGTGACAGCTCTTTAATGAGCTTGTCTTGAAGAAACAAGAGGTTAATTGTAAGGACGCAGCAGCGAAGGGCACTGTATCGGTCTGATACAGTGCCCGTGTACTTATACTCATAAAAAGTGTTATACATTAGTAACAAGTCTCTTTTTAAAATACTTTCTTAGCTACTTCAGTAAAGAACTCTGTAATGTGATTTAACTGCGAGTGTTGTTAAGACTGATAATAAATAAACTGTATGGACAGATACAACAATGTTCAGTCAGGTCATCTGGACGGCTTCTTTTTTTTTGTGCTGAGACGTTTCACCCTCCACCCAGAAGCTTCATCAGTCTGAGGAAACATTAAAATAAAACTGCTTCTCCCCCAACAGCTTACTCCAAAGTGGGAAGAAAACCCAGTTATGTTGGTGCTAAGATGGTCTCTAGGGCCCGCCCTCTCCTCCAGTGCCCGCCCTCTCCTCCAGTGCCCGCCCTCTCC
>NC_056507.1:1660302-1661827 GCF_014905685.2 Nematolebias whitei
GCCCTCTCCTCCAGTGCCCGCCCTCTCCTCCAGTGCCCGCCCTCTCCCTCGTCGATAGTCATGTCAAACTGGTTCAAAACACCAAAGTCCATGCTCAGTAATCCAGGTATAAAATCCAACATTTTTCAGTCAGGTCAAAATTGTGGGAATTATTTACGTGGATTATTGAGCATGGACAGATATAACATTTTAATTTGATGTTTTAAAATGACTACAGTCCACTTTGGTCCTAGCTGCGTCCTGTCAGACATCCAGTAAACTCTTTATGTTCAAGCTGATGTTTCATGAGAAAATCTACATGGATAACATTTATAACTTTTCACAGAAGCCCAGTTCAAAATGGCCAAAGTATCCCATTAAGAAGAATACTGAAGTAACAAAGTTAACAATTTTACATCACATTTATTGAGAAATTTAGAATGACTGCATGTTCTTCGAATGCCAAAGAGCATCACAGAATGATAAGGTATTGCTCGCTGCATCCCAGATTTAAGACAAAGATCACGAGCAATCTGTTGGTGCTCAAAGTATGTTGGGGATGACCCCCAGCTTCTAACGCGCCACATTTGAGCCTTTTATCTGTAAAAGTGACTGAGCTATAGATATTTTGTGTTTCCTAATACTGAACATCTGTGGCAGGAACCAGGAAACGGGTCGTTCTATAAAAGTCATCAGCCAATGATTACTTTCTGAAAGTTTCCTTACACTCCATCCACTGGTTCTCGAAACATTCAGCTAAGAAACAAACACATAACACAATACACAACAACTTCCTGTTGTAGAGATTCTCTCATGCTTGTGTCATGTAGTGGTTCCATCTAAAAGTAAAATGACGTCAGTGGCTGATACGGACACAGGAAGTGTTGTCCAGTAACAAAGCTGACAAGCCCCTCTGTAAAGGAAAGAAACGTGTCTCTCTGGCTGAAACACCGATTAGACGCCATCGAACCTGACCGCCTCGCACACCAGGTCTCTGCAGAACTTATCTCCTGATAAACAGTTAACTCACACAGCAGTCACCACGGGGAGCTGGACGGGGATCAGACAGCCTTCACTGTCAGACCCTCTGACAGCACCTCCACGTCACGTCAGTCTTATGACAATCGTCTTTAGCACGAGGCCAGTCCCCTCCATACAGACACGAGCCCATCATGCTTCGAGCCGAAGTTTTACAAATATTCAATTCAATATACTTTATTAATGTCAGAGGGACATTTCAGAGTCAGAGTTTCTTTGTCATTCGCACCTCATGTGGTACATGTGGTGGAACGAAATTATGAACACAGGGTCCCAGTTACATCCAACAATAAAATGTAAAATAAAAACAGTAATAACATCTAAGATATGAACTAAGAAAAATATAAACTAAATATACACTAAGCACTAACTGCATAAAAACATTACGTCGAACATCAGCACGAACATGAACATGAGTCTGTGTGAGCAGATGAGCACGCAGGAACACTTCAACATGAAACGATCAGCAGCAACATGAAACAGATCAGCAGCAACATGAAACAGATCA
>NC_056507.1:1661837-1663110 GCF_014905685.2 Nematolebias whitei
GAAACAGATCAACAGCAACATGAAGCAGATCAGCAGCAACATGAAACTGATCAACAGCAACATGAAATGGATCAGCAGCAACATGATGTGATTTTTCACAATGATTCTTCTGGTCAGAGATTCATGAGTCTAACAGCCTCAGGGTAGAAGCTGTTCCTCAGTCTAGTGGTTCTACACTTAATGCTCCTCAACCTCCTTCATAATTTCATAATATTTCACTGATATTCCACAAAATATTCCACCAATTCCCATTTTTAAAGCCATAGCTGCATTTGGGTAGAGAGTAGTTTATTCAAGAATATAAGGCCTTCCAGCCCACAGGTCCTGTAGAAACTTTGACGGGGGCTGCCACGTTGAGGCAGTTTAAAATTTAGATCAGACAGTTCTAAACTTAGAATGAACAAGTACGGACTTGGGCTTCGCTCTCAGCTACCAACACACAAAACTTCAGCTAAATATCTCTAAAAACATCCGAGTTACATTCATCTGAAATTAATGTTTGAAGCCATCTTGAACTTTTAGATTTGACTTCAGAACGTGTTATAATAATAATTATTATTATTATTATTATTTTATTTTAAAAGCACCTTCCAGGACACCCAAGGACATTTTACAGTAAAGAAACATATCAGAAAGATTGTGTAAAAACAAACAACAAGCACAGTGCAAAGATCAACAGGAATAAATTGAAATATAAAATACATAAAGAATATAAAATACATAAATATAAAATACATACAGAATATAAAATACATACAGAATATAAAATACATACAGAATATAAAATACATAAAGAATATAAAATACATACAGAATATAAAATACATAAATATAAAATACATAAAGAATATAAAATACATAAATATAAAATACATAAAGAATATAAAATACATAAATATAAAATACATAAAGAATATAAAATACATAAATATAAAATACATACAGAATATAAAATACATAAATATAAAATACATACAGAATATAAAATACATAAAGAATATAAAATACATACAGAATATAAAATACATACAGAATATAAAATACATACAGAATATAAAATACATACAGAATATAAAATACACAGAATATAAAATACATAAAGAATATAAAATACATACAGAATATAAAATACATAAAGAATATAAAATACATACAGAATATAAAATACATACAGAATATAAAATGCATAAAGAATATAAAATACATAAAGAATATAAAATACATACAGAATATAAAATACATACAGAATATAAAATACATAAAGAATATAAAA
>NC_056507.1:1663210-1675353 GCF_014905685.2 Nematolebias whitei
TAAAATACATAAAGAATATAAAATACATAAAGAATATAAAATACATAAAGAATATAAAATACATACAGAATATAAAATGCATAAAGAATATAAAATACATAAAGAATATAAAATACATACAGAATATAAAATACATAAAGAATATAAAATACATACAGAATATAAAATACATACAGAATATAAAATGCATAAAGAATATAAAATACATAAAGAATATAAAATACATACAGAATATAAAATACATACAGAATATAAAATACATAAAGAATATAAAATACATAAAGAATATAAAATACATGCTACGTGCTCTCCCTGGGGTTGTTTGGACCCCCTGAGCTTGGCTCTTGGGTGCCATGGTTGGCCCGCTGGCCGGGGTGGCTGCCGGGGCCTGGCGGGCGGTCGGCTGGGGGCGCGTGCTTGGTTGTTGGCGATGTGTGGGGGTGGTCGGTGGCGTGACCTCTTCGTGCCGGGGGGTGTCCTGTCGGCTGGGCGTGGCCTGGGCCGGGTCTGGGATATTGGCTCCTCTCCGCTCGAGAATGAATGGGTTTACCTCCTGGGTTTGGGCATGGGCTGCCCCCTGTAGAGGGCGGGTACATGTCTTGGACCTGGGGGGTATAGAGTGCGTATCGGGAATAAGAATGAAATGTATCGTTATTGTATGTCTTTGAGTGAGTGAATGTGAGATTGAGGTTGGGACTGTGTGATTGTGTCTGTGTATGAATGGGTATTTGTTAGGCCGAGACTCGGACTGCCCCCTCTTTGATACAACTGGGGGTGCTTGGCATCACGCCCCTATCGCGCGGCCCCCTGGTGGGGTGTGCCCTTGCCTGCCGGCGCGCTTGGGGCCCTTGGTATCGGGGGCTGGGCACCTGGGCGTGTGTCGGCTCGGTCTGGTGTCTGCCTGGTGGGGCTCGGGTCCTCTGGCCCTGTCAGGCCTTGGCCTGGGTGGTGTGAGTCCTCGGTGCCCGGGCCTTGGTGCCCGGGCCTGGAACTGCATCGGTGCGGCGGGTTCCGGCGGGGGCCTATGAGTTTGTCGCTGTTGGCCCCGGGGGGTCACTGTATGTGGTTGCTGGTGGGGATCTTCCGGTTCTCCCCTGTGGTCCGATCTGGGGGGTGGGTGAGTGGTTCGTCCTGTGTGGGTGGCCCTGGGGGCTCCGCGGTCGGGGTCCCTCCTGGGGTCTTGGGCTCTGGTCCCCCCTTTTTTCGTCTGCCTCTGGTCTTGGGTGTCGGGTCTCTGCTGCTTCACAGTTACTATTAAATGTTCTATTAGAGAAGCCTTATACACTTATGCATGCTCACAACCACACACAAATAGAAGCAGGGATGCTTATGTAGAACCGGGAGCCAGTGGAGCTGCTGCAGGACAGGAGTGATGTGGTTATAGGAGGATGTTTGAGTGATGACACGGGCAGCTGAGTTCTGGACCAATAGCAGCTTCTGGAGAGATTTGTTGGGGAGGCCATAAAGAAGGGAGGTGCAGTAGTCAATCAGTGCCTCAGTTCATCACTGTCAGGTACCATCACACCAAATTTCTAAATAGCTGAGTTATCATATTCATTCTATTTTAGCTAAGGCGGCCATCTTGGATTTTTAATTTGCATTAGGAGTGTATAAACAACTCGCTCTCTGAATCCATTTATTTCCTCTGTCTTTTTCCTGACAGCTTCATTTCTTTTCATTCAATCAACCTTTATGTCTACAGGTAAATCCCATTGAGCCTCAAGGACGCATTTACAAGAGAGACCTGATTTAACAAAGAATCATGACGACAATGGACAGTTATAAAAAGTCATACTAATTTTATTTTTATTTTTTATAAATAGGAAGGCTGAAAAAAAGAAAAGTGAAAAGAAAAGTAACAAAAACAGCTAGATTCTAAGGCGAATGTATAAAACTAAAAACAGGAACATGTCTGCACTGGTCCTTGCCAGGAGTCCAACAGATTCTTAAAGACACTTAGAGAGGTCAAAGGTCAAGAGCTTCAGGTCTTTTTGTAAGATATTCCAGGAAACAGGAGCAGAGTAGGAGAAGGTCCTTTTGTCTAGTTCAGTCCTCACTGAGGGAACACTGCAGGTAATGATGTCCTGAGAGCGCACGCTGTAGCTGCACTCACACAGAGACATGGAGGAGGAGATGTATGAAGGCAGCATTTCTAACATCCTAATACCAATATACCCACTATCCCTCCTCTGGACATGTCCAAACCACTGTCCGTCCTCTGGACATGTCCAAACCACTGTCCCTCCTCTGGACATGTCCAAACCATCTCAGTGTGTCCTCTCTAACTTTATCTCCCAGTTGTCCAACCTGTGCTGTACCTCTGATGATCTCATTCCTGATCTTCTCCATCCTTGTCTCTCCTAAGGAGAACCTCAACATCTTCATTTCTGCCACTTCCAGTTCTGTCTCCTGTCTTTTTGTCCATGTCTCTGTCTCCAGACCATACAACATAGCGGTCTCATCACTGTCTTGTAAACTTTTCCTTTGACCTTTGCTGACACCCTTTTGTCTCAAATCACTCCTGAAACTTTTCTCCATCCTGCCTGGACTTTCTTGTACTCTCTCGTTGGACGTCCAATCTGCTCATTTCCCCACATCACGTGCTTCGTCTCAACTTGCAACGCAGCATGGCTGGACTGAGAGCTCTGCTTTGACTCACACGGTTTCATTCATTGTTTTTGTTTGGACTTTTTGCACCTGTACTGCACTCCCACACTACGGGTATGACCGCGATGCACTTTTGGTGTTGCGACAGTCAGCAAGTGGGGACTTTAGACTGATTTTTGGGGACACCGCGGTGGACATTTTCCACTGGGTCCTTTGTTTACTTGAGCGCTGTAAGAGGAAAACACGGAGAAGAAACTGAGCCGGTGTTTTGTGCAGGACCCTCCTGAGACACAGCAAACCTCCTCTCCCCTCAGTCCTGCTTTTGAGTGTTCAGCCTCTAAGGAACAGACTGGATGAACCACAAACACAGATTTATTGCGAGCGGGACACGAGGAGCTGTTGTCTTTGCCTTTATGACAGAAATCATGGCTGGAGTCGTCCCAGACTGTGCTGTGGCTCCGGTTGACTTCTCGGTCTACTGGCTCGACAGATCTGAGTCACAGCTGGGGCAGCTAATAAGTTTGTTGCTGCTGCACGATGTTCCCAGATTGGAGCGGTGGTCAAGACCAGTTTTTATCACCTCAGACAGCTGCTAAGGTAAAGTCCATCCTCACAAAACAACAGCTGGAGACAGTAATCCATGCCTTTGTCACCTCTCGGCTGGATTACTGTGACGCTCTTTACCTTGGAGTCAGCCAGTCCTCCCTCAGACGCCTCCAGTTGGTCCAGAACGCTGCTGCTCGGCTTCTAACTGGAGTTCATGAGAGGGAGCACATCACCGCCACTCTGGCTTCACTCCACTGGCTGCCTGTTCATTTTAGTTCATTTTAAGATTATTTTATTTGTTTTTAAAAGTTTAAATGGTCTTGCTCCATCCTACCTCTCTGAGCTGCTTCACCCGTACTCTCCTGCTCGGTGCCTCAGATCAGCTGATCAGCTGCTCCTGGAGGTGCCGAGGTCTAAGCGGAGGCTCAGAGGGGACAGAGCTTTTTCTGTTGCTGCTCCAAGACTGTGGAACGATCTCCCTCTTCCATCAGACGAGCTCCTTCACTGTCCAGTTTTAAAACTCTTTAAAAACACATTTTTACTCCCTGGCTTTTAGCACACACTGAATTTATTCTGCACAGTTTTTATTATTTTTATTGATCTTAATGTTTTAACAACTGTTTTTATGTGTTTAAATGTTCTTGATTTTATATGTACAGCACTTTGTGGCAGCTGTGGTTGTTTTAAAGGGCTTTATAAATAAATAAAGTAAAGTAAAGTCTGTATCACGTGTGTCGCTGCCTTGCCATTATGGTTCAGTTCATCTCAGCGTTGCCCTGTGCGGTGGCCTGTCGCACAACCTGTGTGGTGTAAGTTGCGTGTGTATCATGTACATTTAACAGTGTTACTGCTGCGAGGTACTTGTACTGATTCATCCTACTTGCACCGTTGTGTTCTACCATGTTGTTTACTATATTTATTTTGGACCTTGTAGATGTTGGATTTTCACTTTTTGGCTCTTTGTTTTGTACTTTTGTTGCATGCTTTGGTACTTCTTTTATTTTTATTAATTGGCGAGTTGAGACGGTTCTTCTCGTCCTGAACGTTTCTTTGCATTGTTGACCTTGTTTTGATATGCATATGACAAATGAACAATGAACTAATCTGGATCGGACCTGGACAAAACATGTGCAGATCCATTTGTGTACATTTTAATTTAATGTCCCAAACCTTTATTGCCTCACAGCGCTTCACCTCGTGCTTTGTGTTGTTGTGGCAGTTGGAGCAGTCACAGTTGCTGCACATCACTCCATTAGCAAAGCACTCACAGTACCTGCAACACACAAATGTTTGTTAAACTAGTCCAGATACTGCAGCCTTCTCCAAAACCTTCTGAGGAGGAGGCTGGAGTCATTTCCAACATCAACACATTGATGTTCTCTGCAGTGGAACGTTGGTGAAGGCAGACTGTGACGCTGAAAATGTCTCACAGGCATGAAAAGAGCTCTGAAGTCATAAACAGCAGCAGCTGTCAATCCATTTTGTTGGAGGGAGAACAAGACACAGGTATATGTTCCAGAACGGCATTACCTTCAGCTGAACGTGCTCTGCTCATCAATAAACAGGGTTTGTACATTTTAGCACCAGCTGAAGTTCTGCAGCCTGAGCTGATGTGAGAACAGGTCCTGAAGGAAACTCCACCTCACATCTCTCAGGAAGGTTGTACAAAATTTAATCCGTTCAGCAGGTGTTTCCCGTTTGTCTTTTGTTATTTTGTTTTCTCTACTTGGCTAACGTTTACTCTCTTTATAATGTTAAGTCTAAATGTTGTTCCTCTTCCATCTCTTTACATTTGTTTCATTCAACCTTTATTTATACAGGTTAATCCCACTGAGCCTCTGGGACTCGTACAAGAGAGACCTGATTTCTTTAACGAGCGATGACAACAGTGGATAACGACGACAACAATAGACAATCACAAAAGAGGTGTACACATTTCTTTCTTTTGCTTTTTTACAAACTAAAATAAAACAGCAACCAAAAAGACAGTCAAAAGAAAAAAGTCGTGAAAAAAAAACAGCTAGATTTTAAAGTGGTGTAGAAAACTAAAAACAGGAACAGGAACATGCCTGCATTGGTTTTTGCCATGAACGCAATGAACTTAACAGATGTTTGAAGCCACTTTGACAGGTTACGGTCGAGAGCTTCTAGCTTCTCTACTCTCTTTATAATGTTCACTCTAAATGTTGTTCCTCTTCCATCTCTTTACATATTCTAACTGTGAGCCCAGTTGTTGGTTCTGTTAGTTCAAACATCTAAAGCATGTCTCAAACTGACCCAACTCACTACCAGGGACCAAATCCGATTTGGTCCCTGGATGATTGAGCATGAACTTTGTTGCCTTGAACCACTTTGGCTGTGGCTGCCTGCCTGGGAGGAGTCGACAAGGGACAGGACGGCCCCCAGAAACCATCTTAGCTCCAGCAAACTGGTTGGTCCACTTAAGGAGTTTACTGCTTGGTGGGGAAACGGTTTACTGGAACTCCTCTGACTGATGAAGCCCTCCGGATAGAGGGCGAAACGTCTCTGTAAAAAAGAAACTGTCCAGATGACCCGACTGAGAATTATTGTACGTCTTCATATTGGTTCTGTTAAAATCCCCCACAACGATAAAAGCAGCATCAGGATGAATGTTTTCAAGTGTTTATAATTCCATACAGTTCGTTCAGGGCTTGGGTTTTTGTAGCCTGAGGTGGAAAGTAGACTAATATGAGAATGATTGAACTGAACGCTCTAGGCAGATAGAAAGGTCAGATTTGAATAGTTAGCAGCTCCAGGACCGGTGTGCAGTGAGTTCTTAAAATATGTTTATTGTGTTTAATAGGTTTGCGGGCGAGCGCCTGGTGGCCGGGCTTTTACCCATGGAGCTCGGCCGGGCACAGCCCGAAGAGGAGATGTGGGTCCCCCTTCCCATGGGCTCACCACCTGTGGGAGGTGGAGGACATTGAGTCCGAGTGGGCCATGTTCCGCGCCTCTATTGTCGAGGCAGCTTCCAGAGCTGCGGCCACAAGGTTGTCGTGCAACCCTCGAACCCGGTGGTGGACACAGTCGGTAAGGGATGCTGTCAGGCTGAAGAAGGAGTCCTATCGGGCCTTTTTGGCCTGTGGGACCCCGGAAGCAGCTGATGGGTACTGGCAGTCCAAGCGACATGCGGCTCGGGTGGTCGCTGAGGCAAAAACTCGGGCATGGGAGGAGTTCGGAGAGGCTATGGAGAATGACATCCGCATGGCTTCGAGGCAATTCTGGTCCACCATCCGGCGTCTCGGGGCGGGGGGGGGGGGGGGGGGGTACGCCATCAACACTGTTTATAGTGGGAGTGGTGCGCTGCTGACCTCAACTCAGGATGTCGTGGGTCGGTGGGCAGAATACTTTGAAGACCTCCTCAATCCCACCATTACATCTTCCACTGAGGAAGCAGAGCTTGGGAACTCTGGGTTGGGCCCTCCAATCTCTGGTGCTGAGGTCACCAAGGTGGTTAAAAAGCTCCTCAGTGGCAGGGCCCCAGGGGTGGATGAGATTCGCCCGGAGTTCCTTAAGGCTCTGGATGTTGTAGGGTTGTGTTGGCTTACGCGACGCTGCAATATTGTGTGGACATCAGGGGAAGTTCCCCTGGATTGGCAGACAGGAGTGGTGGTCCCCCTATTCAAAAAGGGGGACCGTAGAGTGTGTTCCAACTACAGGGGGATCACGCTCTTAAGCCTCCCTGGTAAGGTCTATTCGGGGGTTCTGGAGAGGAGGGTCCGTCGGATAGTCGAACCTCGGATTCAGGAGGAACAGTGCGGTTTTCGTTCTGGTCGTGGAACACTGGACCAGCTCTACACTCTAAGTAGGGTTCTGGAGGGTGCGTGGGAGTTTGCCCATCCGGTCTACATGTGCTTTGTAGACTTGGAGAAGGCGTTCGACCGCGTCCCTCGGGGAACCCTGTGGGGGGTACTCTGGGAGTATGGGGTACTGGGCCCTTTGATACGGGCTGTTAGGTCCCTGTATGACCGGTGTCAGAGCCTGGTCCGCATCGCCGGCAGTAAGTCAGGCTTGTTCCCGGTGAGAGTTGGACTCCGCCAAGGTTGCCCTTTATCACCGATTCTGTTCATAACTTTTATTGACAGAATTTCTAGGCGCAACCAAGGTGTTGAGGGGATCCGTTTTGGTGGCCTTAGGATCGCGTCTCTGCTTTTTGCAGATGATGTGGTCCTGTTGGCTTCATCAGATCATGATGTACAGCTTTCGCTGGAGCGGTTCGCAGCCGAGTGCGACGCAGCCTGGATGAAGATCAGTTCCTCCAAATCCGAGGCCATGGTCTTGAGCCAGAAAAGGGTAGAGTGCCCTCTCTGGGTCAGGGAGGAGGTCCTACCCCAAGTGGAGGAGTTCAAGTATCTTGGGGTCTTGTTCACGAATGAGGGAAAAATGGAGCGTGAGATCGATAGGCGGATAGGTGCAGCGTCTGCAGTGAAGCGGGCACTGTACAGGTCTGTCGTGGTGAAGAGAGAGCTGAGTCAAAAGGCGAAGCTCTCAATTTACCGATCGATCTACGTTCCTACCCTCATCTATGGTCATGAGCTTTGGGTTGTGACCGAAAGAACAAGATCTCGGATACAAGCAGCCGAAATGAGTTTTCTCCGCAGGGTGTCTGGACTCTCCCTTAGAGATCGGGTGAGAAGCTTGATCATCCGGGAGGGACTCAGAGTAGAGCCGCTGCTTCTCCACGTCGAGAGGAGCCAGTTGAGGTGGCTCGGGCATCTGTTTAGGATGCCTCCTGGATGCCTCCCTGGTAAGGTTTTCCAGACACGTCCCACCGGGAGGAGGCCCAGAGGAAGACCCAGGACACTCTGGAGGGACTATGTTTCTCGGCTGGCCTGGGAACACCTCTGGATTCCCCCGGAAGAGCTGGACCAAGTGGCTGGGGGGAGGGAAGTCTGGGCCTCCCTACTTAGGCTGCTACCCCCGCGACCTGACCTCGGATAAGCGGAACAAAGTGGATGGATGGATGGAATGATGTACTAATCCACCCCAGCCTGGACCCAAACTGTCAGCATGGACCAGCACCAGTGAATGAGAAGGTCTAAAGCTCGAGGAAAGCAAAGATCCATCTCCAGGACAGTCTGTGTGAGAACTTGCAGAGGTGATCTGCTGACATGAACTCCAGGGTTCTTCATGCAACCATCTCCACCGCTGACTGTAAGAGAGGATTTAATGTGATGAAGCTTGTTAAAAGCGACTGGAGGTCTAGACTTTCAGTAGCTGCTCTCCGACCTCATGATGGTCCAGCTGTCAACCCCCTCATTTGAGGGTTTTGACCCCACACCTGCCATCCAGCTGTAGTACCAGGACAGCATAAGACCAAGACGACCTGATTTCATCCACAACAGGAAGGGACAGGAAGTAAAAGCACCATTAGAATCTGATTCTGAATCAGATGATGATTAGGGATATAGAAGCCACAAAGTAATGAAAGGACTTTGTGAAGGTCATGGTTGTGTAGCCTGGTAAAGTTTGTTAGTAATTACTTGAAAATAACGTATTGCACTACACAACTGTTAAGGTGTTCATGATGTGCTATGTTAAATCAGTCTAAGTATATATGTATGGTAAACTTATTTAATGTAAATGTTTTTTCTGACAGAGTTGAGAATAAGTCATATAATTTATATAATTTGATTGTACTGGTGGGATTTGTAACCAAAAGAAAGAGTTACACACAAAAAAAGAAAAATAGTGGCTGGAAAAATGTTCGAGTGGCTGGTAAAAAAAAATTTGGTGGAGAATGTTTTTAATTTCCACCCCTGGTAGTGACCATAAGAACGAGATCGTGGCTCCAGGAGGTTGAAATGAGTTTCCTCTGCAGGGTAGCTGGACTCTCCCTGAGAGACAGGGTGAGAAGTTCAGTTATCAGGAGAGACTCGGAGTAGAACCACTGCTCCTCCACGTCAAGAAGAGCCAGCTGAGGTGGTTCAGGTATCTGGTAAGGATGCTCCCTATGCGTCTCCCTAGGGAGGTGCTTCAGGCATGTCTGACGGGGAGGAGACCCCAGGGAAGACCCAGGACAAGCTGGAGAGACTATGTCTCTTGGTTGGCCTGGGAACACCTTGGAGTCCTCCCAGAAGAGCTGGAAGAGGCTGTGGAAAGAGATGTCTGGACCTCCCTGCTCAAGATGCTGCCCCCGCGACCCGACTTTGGAACAAGCGGAAGATGATGGATGAATCGGCGATAAGTGAAGAGGATATTTATATTATTAATGTTGATGCATTCAAAGTGCCGTACGGAGCAGTCAAGACAAAGTCATGGGGCTCAGTGTTTAAAGAAACAAGTATGATCTCAAATAAAGTTCAGCTGGCAGTGAACTAACTACCTTCAGAATATACTGATTTTATCTTGTTTTATTAATTTGAAGTATTTATTTAATATTGATTTATTTTTGTGCGGGGTATACCCCTGGACCCCCAGGACTGCTTCACTCCACAGCTGCTCACTAATATGTGCACGTGTCCTTCTTGGCCATCAGCAAATGTTGGCTGATATTCTGTTTCAAACTCAACATAATTTTGTTACAACCTGGTTTCTAAAGATTACAAATATTATAAAAGACAAAACTAATTTATTTTGTATGTGAATGTACGCAGTAAACTACAAGTCTCGGTACCAGGACTAGTTCTCTTCTCAGCTCAGGCTGCACAACACCAGCTGGTGGTAAAAGTGCAAACGCTGTTTATTGATCAGCAAACCAAGTTATTTCTCCTACAGAGAAATAATTTCTTGATTTTTTTCCTGTATCTCTATCTGTGTCACACTTTCCCCACTACTTGTCTTTTCCTCCATTTCTGGGCACCAGAGAGCTTTGCTTGTTTACATGTTGCAGTGTTTAATCCATCTAATTCATTGTTTTAACCTATAACAGGTTTAATGGTGATCACCAGAATTCTGTACTTCACTGCCACAACATTCTGCTATGATAACAAGAGAAGGTCCACTCACAGTTTCAGGCACTGAGACTTGGTGCAGTGGCAGGGCTTCCTAGATTTCAGCTTGTATAAAGTCTCAACAGATCTACAAGAGTAAAAGAGAACATTTGTTGCAGCTTTGGTACAAATACTCCGAATATACAATTCACCTAAAACACATCAGGTAATAACATACAAATATATCTTCATAAATTATGAACAATATTAAATATTTAATTTAAGGCAGTAACCATCAATTGGCAGAAAATCTTCTGGCACTCAAGGGTCAAGTGGAGGTTTGGTTTGAATCGGGGGCGACATGCGGCGTTCAGATTCAGTTACTGGGCTGAGACTGTTGGAGACTAGTTCATAAAAAATGTTATGGGGATTCTCAGTTTCCTATTTCTATTCAGATGTAAGGATGTTTTGCTTCGTTTTCTCCTTTAACAGCTCGTTTCAGGTTGTTCAGCACCTGCACGGCTGTGGTTCATCACCCTGATTACACCTGTCCATACTTAAGGCCGAGCTCCTCCATGAGACAATCTGGGAAAATCACTCCAACAACTATTCTCCGTTGAACAAGTGCTACACCGATGTCGTCCGTCGCTGAGGGATTTGAGTAGTGAATGTTTTGTAGATTTGGAGATGAGTGTTTTTCTGGACTGCAATGGAACAGGGAATAAAGTAGCCTGAGTTAGGAGTTACACTGTGGAGAAGAAGAGGAGAAGAGATTTGGTTTTTGGTTTTTCCAGGCAGTGCAGAGTAATGGATCCTGGCAAGTGGAGGGAGCATCTACCACCAGGTGCAACAGTGGAGCCAGGGGTGGCCAATGGTGGTCTTGATCACCATAAATTAATCTTGAGCCACCCAGATCATTTGAAGAAACTATTTTTAAGCAAAAACAAACAACCAAACAAACAAAACTAGATTCCTCAAAAGATCGGGGTGGCTGGTTTTCATGGTGGTGCTTGCCCACTTTCTCACTCCACCTGTGAAAAGATTCTCACTCCCTCAAACTTCAGAACATAAACAACCTTTCCCTGTACATCGGGTCCCTGATGTTTTTATCAAGCTCCTATAGACAAACTCAGTGAGATTTAAGAACTAATCTCTAGATCTACAAAGCCAAATGCTACTTATCTGAAAGACTCTAACCTGTTCCTATTTTTCATTCTGCAAATAAACCCTTACCTGACGTCCGTTTTCCTTCACAATAAAAGTTTGGATTTTTCTCTGAACCCTGGGTAGAAATACAATCCTAGCTATGACGGAAAGGACCAACTGTGGTAAAAATCAGGGCTCATTTGAACCTTCATGCTGCAATAAGCTCAAATGGGATTATGACCGGTCACCACAACATCATCCTCCATGGTTTAGATGAACATCTTCTATCCATCTGTTAACTGCTTCCTTCCTTTCTAGGTTATGGGGGTCACTGGTGCAAATGTCCAGAAGTCACTGTGTGAGAGGCAGGAGACACCCTGGGACGGTCTCCAGTCCATCGCGGAGAGACAAACAAGACAACCATTCACTCTCTCACAATAGGAACGATTTAGAGTTACCGACGATACAACAGAACCAGTAGGTACCCGTGGTTGAAGGTACAAAAACAGAAGCTTTGTTTTCTGAGAACAGAAACCCACAGATACAAATAATTTTTAGAGTTTGAATGTAGCTTACCATCCACAGTTCTTACCTCTTTGGTGAGACTGGAGGCTGATTGAAGGCGGAAAGATCTACACACTCATCGAGGGAACAAACTGTGTGCTGGAACTGAGGAAACTACACACAAATGAAAACTAATACTAAATCCTTAAACATCCAGGAAAGATGGAGGAGCAATGAACTTGTTCTCTTACCTGACTGGGACTCTCCAGTACACAGAGATCTAAAAATAAATGAATAAATAAAATAGAGTTCACTCAAAAAGTTTGTTTTTTATTATTTATAAAGCTAAACGTTAACATGACATCATTGTTCTGTAGTCTGTGACAACGTGTGAGGTCCTAGGAGGGAGGGAGGGAGGGAGGGAGGGAGGGAGGGAGGGAGGGAGGG
>NC_056507.1:1675453-1685179 GCF_014905685.2 Nematolebias whitei
TGAATAGTTTTCATTTGATACTATTTCTACCTTAACATGTGATTCTTGACCTGCCATTGTGTATCTGTTCCTACCAAACCCAGCTGGTGGAAGCAGATTGTCCTCTTGTCCTGATCCTGGTTCTGCTAAAGGTTTCTTCCTCATGAGGGAGTTTTTCTTTCCACTGTCGCCTTCAGGCTTGTTCAAGATGAGAGTTCAGTGATGGAGTTAAACTCAAAGCTGCTCCTCAGATAAATAATGTTCAATTATTATTTTATATTTGAATGTTTCTGTTCAATTATTATTTTATAGATGAATGTTTCTGTTCAATTATTATTTTATAGATGAATGTTTCTGTTCAATTATTATTTTATATAAGAATCCAACAATTTTCAGTCAGGTCATCTGGACAGTTTCTTTTTTTTGCTGAAACGTTTCACCTTCCATCCAGAAGGCTTCATCAGTCAAGGAAACACACAACACAAAACTGATTCTTCCCCCAAACAGCTTACTCCAAAGTGGAACAAACCAGTTATGTTGGTGCTAAGATAGTGGCTTTGGCACGTCCCCTCCTCCATTGCCGGCCCTCTTCCTGGTCAACATTCATGTCAAACTGGTTCAAAACCAAAAAACAGTCCATGCTCAATAATCCAGGTATACAATCCAACAATTTTCAGTCAGGTCATCTTGACAACAAAAAAATAAACTGTCCAGATGACCTGACTGAAAATTGTTGGATTGTATACCTGGATTATTGAGCATGGACTTTTTTTGGTTAATATAAGAATGTTTCTGTTGAGTGTCCTGAGACGACTTCTGTTGTGACTTGGAGCTTTAGAAAAAAACTGAATTGAATTGAATAGAAACTGTGAACAAGGAAGTGGGGAAAGATTAGTGAGGGTGACGTCTGGAAAGTTCTGAAAATAATGAAGAAGGGGAAGGCACTAGGACCTGATGACCAGTTGAGGTTTGGAAATGTCTTGGAGAGATGGCAGTGAGGTTTTTGACTCAAAAATTCAGTGGCATATTTGAAGGTGAGAAAATGCCTGAGGAGTGGAGAAGAAGTGCTGGTGGCCATTTTTAAGAACAAGGGTGATGTACAGAGTTGTAGCAACTACAGGGGAATTAAGTTGATGAGTCACATGATGAAGATCTGGGAGAGAGTTGTGGAAGTTAGATGAGAGGTGACTATCTGTGAGTAGCAGTATGGTGTCATGTCAAGAAAGAGCACCACAGATCCATCTTTAATTTGAGGATGTTGATGTAGAAGTACAGAGAGGGTCAGAAAGAACTCCATTGTGTCTTTGTGGATTTAGAAAAAACATACGACAAAGTGCTGAGGGAGGAGGTGTGGTGATGTATGAAGAAATCTGGAGTGGCAAAGAAGTATGTTAGACTGGTACAGGACATGCATGAGGACAGCAGGACATGCATGAGGACAGCTGGACAAGGGTGAGATGTGCCAGAGAGACGGATACTATAACTTCACGGTGGAGGTGGGAGTGCATCAAGGATCGGCTCTGAGCCTCTTCTTGTTTGCTCTGGTGATGAAGCGACTAACAGATGAGGTCAGGCAGGAATCCCCGTGGACGATGATGTTTGCAGATGACATTGTGATCTGTGGTGAGAACAAGGAACAGGTGGAAGAGAACTTGGAGAGGTGGAGGTATGCACTTGAAAGAAGAGGAATGAAAGTCAGCCGTAGTAAGACAGAGTCCATGTGTGAATGAGAGGGAGGAGGTGGAACAGTGAGGCTCCAAGGAGCAGAGGTCACAAAGGTGCAGGACTTCAAGGACTTGGGGTCCACTGTCCAGGAAAATGGGGAGTGTGGTGAAGAGGTGAAGGAGAGAGTCCAGGCAGGATGGAGTGATGGAGAAAAGTTTCAGGAGTGATTTGTGACAGAGGGTGTCAGCAAAGGTCCAAAGAAAAGTTTACAAGACAGTGGTGAGACCAGCTATGTTGTATGGTCTGGAGACAGAACTGGAAGTGGCAGAAATTAAGATGGTGAGGTTAGAAATGAGGCAGCACGGTGGCGCAACTGGTAGAGCTGCTGCCTCTCAGTGAGCGGGTCCTTGGTTCAAACCCCGGTCCAGGGGCCTTTCTGGGTGGAGTTTGCATGTTCTCTCCGTGCATGCGTGGGTTTTCTCCAGGTACTCCAGTTTCCTCCCACAGTCCAAAAACATGCATGTTAGACTGATTGGTAACTCTAAATTGTCCCTAGGTGTGAGTGAGAGAGTGAATGGTTGTTTGTCTCGTTTGTCTCTATGTGTCCCTGTGATGGACTGGAGACCTGTCCAGGGTGTACCCCGCCCCTCGCACAGCGATTGTTGGACATGGGCACCGGCGACCCTCGTGACCCAAAATGGAAGAAGCGGGTAAAGATATTGGATGGATGGATGGATGGATGGATGGCTGGATGTTATAAATGCAGCTACAAGGAAAAAGACAAAGAGGAGATATATGGATGCAGTTAGAGAGGACGTGGAGGTAGTTGGAGTGAGGACAGAGTGAGATGGAGAAGGCCGATTCTCTGTGGTGACCCCTGTAGAGAAGAAGACTTGGTGATAAAGTTCTGTTGTCATTACTCCAAAAAAGTTCAATCTGGTCCTCTGGACATTCAAAAAAACAAAAAACAAAACAAAGCAAAAAAAATATAGAAACGTTTCGTCTCTCATCATGATGAGAGACGAAACGTTTCTATATTTTTTTTGCTTTGTTTTGTTTTTTGTTTTTTTGAATGTCCAGAGGACCAGATTGAACTTTTTTGGATTTTTCTACCTGGATTAATGAGCATGCATCAGGATATGTTGTCATTACTGTTCACCCTCTACACTTCTAATATTACTCTGATAGCTGTTTTCTTCAGAAATTCTCTGACGATTCAGCAATCACTGGTTGTGTGGATCATGACAGAGTACAGGATCACCACTGGAGATTTCTTGGACTTACAGTGTGTGTCGCTTCAGGTGGTCCCTCCTGGAACTGCTGATGGCCCATGACATCAAGTTTGTGTACATCAGCCTGGAAAAAAAAGTGCAGAGTGAAATTTTCTTTTAAACCAAACATAGTATATACATTAAAATTCAATTCAGAATGTGTATTTGACTGAGTACATTTGAACTAACCATCCCATCGGCGCGCACAGATTCATCAGTAAACCAGGAGGCAGAGCTCAGCTGGCTGCAGGAGGGTGGACCAGGGGGGACAGTACTGACAGAAACAAGACAACTTTAAATGTTGTCCAAGTATTTCATTCTTCTTCTCTTCACTTAAAATGGACTATCACTGAACGTAAAAAGAAGCTCTAGTAGCTGCAGCAGACAGTGTGGACAGTGGGAGGTGATGGAGGACGTACCCGGTGAGGTTTTCATACTGACTCGGGTGAGTCTCCATGAGAAAGTCTGAATACATCAGCTGAGGTTGCTGACACGAGAACTCGAACCTGGAATCAGTGACAGTCTAAATTCAAAATCGTACTACAAAGCTCTCAACAACCTAGCTCCATCTTATATTACAGATCTTATTGTTCCATATTTTACTAACAGAGCACTTCACTATCAGACTGCAGGTTTACTTGTGGTTCCTAGAGTTTCCAGCAGCAGAATGGGAGGAAGATCTTTCAGTTCTCAGGCTCCTCTCTGGTGGAACCAACTTCCAGTTTCTGTCCGTGAGTCTGACACATTGTCCAGTTTAAGACTTTCCTTTTTGATAAATCCTATAGTTAGGGTTGGCTTAGGTTTCCTGTGCTATCCTTAGTTCTGCTGCTATAGGCTTAGACTGCTGGAGGACAAACTGACCACATTTCCTCTCTCTGCTGCTGTCTTTACTTGCTCTATTTTACCCGTTTGTATTTTGACACCACCGACCATGAGATCATCATTTCCAGGCTGGCGCAGTGAGTGGGCGTCACAGGGTCAGCTCTCAAATGGTTTAGATCCTACCTCCCTGACAGAAACTTTTGTGTCAGCTTCAAGGATTTTATTTCAACATCGGCAGCTCTTGGGTGTGGGGTACGACAGGGCTCCATTCTTGGACCTCTTCTCTTTTCTTTATACAGGTACCTGTTGTCAATAGGTGTTATTTTTCGCAAACACGGCATACCTTTCCATTTTATGCCGATGACTGTCAAATTTACTTCCCTCTGAATCACACTGGTGCATGTTACATCCAATCCCTTCTTGGCTGTCTGGTTGATCAGGGATTGGATGGCTTTACATGTCTTAAATTTTAATGAGAAGAAGACTGAAGTCATGTTGTTTCCACCTAATGGCACGATCAGGAAACGCTGAATCAACCTTTCCTCCCCCGTTGGAGAAACAAGTTGTCACTAATCTGGGAGTGAAAATGGATCCTTCCATGGAACTAAAATGTCATGTAAACTAGGCCTGTCATGATAACAAATGTTGCTGAGCTATTAATTGTCTCAGAAATTATTGAGATAAATGATAATATTGTTTGAAATTTAACAATTAATTGTCACATTTTAGAAGAAATGTTGATTTGTTTGGTGTGTAGTACTTTTTTTGACCACCACAATGGGCAGACATGTCACCAGAGCAGAGCTCTTTGGTGGTTTAAGCTCTTTAGCATTTTTCACACAACGCTTTTAATAAAAAATCAGTAAACAAGTTCTCAGCTTCTTTTTTCAGAGAAAAACAACTTTTTAGATGAAGGCACGGGTTTCAACCGTGAATTTTGGAGCTTCGACAAGACGGAGGTTTATTCCAGAGGTCGGCCTGTTAGCTTAGCTCGTAGCTTAGCTGCTGTTAACGATCCAAAAACGTGATTTAGGATCGTTAACACAGATTTTAAAGAGAAAAGATAAAGGGAGGGGTCAGTGAAGAACCGGAGTTGAGCTTTTTGTCATCCAGTGTGTTCAGTAGAAAGAAACAAAGAAACGATAAAGCTGATAAACAAGGTCGACAATTTTAATTTATCATGCGATTAATTGATTAATTGATCTATTGTTTATCGTGACAGGCTTGTTGTATCTCTGTGCAACGATAATAAAGCTTATTCTGATTTTGATTCTGATTCTTAATGTAAACACAGTTTATTGTTAAAGCCTGTTTTTTTCCTCAGTTGAGGCGACGGTCTAAATCCAAGCCCATACTGTCCAAAAATAACCTTGAGACTGTATTACATGCGTTCATAACATCCAGGCTCGATTACTGCAGTGCACTTCTGTTTGGAGTCACTCAGTCCTCCATTGCACAATTACAACTGGTCCAAAATGCTGTGGCCCAATTCTCAACTGGTCCAGGCAAAAGAGAGCACGTTACACCAGTTCTGGCCTCCCTTCACTGGTTCCCAGTTCACTTCCAAATTCATTTTAAAATACTTCTGTATGTTTTTAAATCTCTCTCAGTTCGACCCCCTATCGTGCTGATCTGCTGCAGCCATATGTCCCCCAGCGCTCTCCGAGGTCAGACCAGATGTTTTATTGGTTTCAGTCACTCGTCTTGAGCTCAGAGGTGACAGAACCTTCTCTGCTGCAGGTCCAAACTGTGGACTGAGTTACCACTGCAGGTCAGGCAGGCTCCCTCTCGCTGGTTTTAGGTCTCGTTTAAAAACTCACTTTTGTTCCCTGGATTTCCACCTTGTATGAGTTGATTTGAACTTCTCTGTATTTTATAATGTCAGTCATTTAGTTCTTATCTTTACCTCTGTGGATCTGTGTATTTTATCTTCTTTGCTTGTTTGTGCTGTACGGCACTTTGGTTGGCCTTGTTTCTGTTTTTTAGTGCTTTATAAAGGAAGTGGTATGGTATACACGTATCTGTGAAGTCATCGTGCTCACAACATGCATGGATGGAGGGCGCTGCCAAGTCCTCCTCTTCACTTCATGACGGGGGACAATAACTTGGGTGGAGGTGTGCGTGAGCTGCTGTGAAAAGTTGTGGCAACTTATGGCGATAAACTTTCTTTGAACCAGTTTTGACACAAGTGAGGATTGTTTTAAATGTCTTTTTTAGTATTGATTTTATGGAAAACATTAATTATTTAGACAATCCTAATGCAGAACACGTGAGGAAAAATCTCTGAGTCTTTAGGTGAAATGGATCAATGAGTCTGCTACCTGAAGCTGAAAGGGTCCAACGTTTCTGGGAGGATCATTTGCTGCTGGAGGTGGGGTCCGACGTCTGACAGACCGACGTCAGGGCAGGGGTCCACTCTGATCGGAACATGTTCATCACCGCCTGTGTTTGAGCCGGTACCGTGTGCAGGTTCAGCGTAACTCTGACTGGACATCATTACCTGTGTCAAACACAAACTGTTGAACTTTTTCCACTTGTGGCAAATTCTTTCCACAAATGTTGCACTTTGTTACAATTTAAACATGAAACCGTACTGTACTTATGTTTGTCTTCATTGTTGCCATGTCACTGTGTGAGCAGCACCGTCTTGTTTTATCAGTTTACTGTTTTTCTGACTATAAGTTTGTTTTTCTTCTGTTTCTTGCTGATTTTTCAAACTCTTATGTAATTGTGCAGCTAGGAGTACCAGTTTTATAACACTTTGCAGTAGAGGCTGCTCGTTAGCTCCAATATGGACAACAGATATATACTATTACTACAGGAAACGTTTGCTCGCTCTCCAACTTGTTAGACGTTCACAAAAAACTTGTTCACTTCAACGTCTCACCATTTTGTCAACTTTCCCCCAAAACCAACATGTCTGCCTCCTTGTACAGCGTGTTCACGTGACCTGGACGTAACATTATATGTCATTTCTGAGTTGTGTGTGTTATCAACTGACTTTGGATCTAGTTTAGATCATCGTTACTGATAAACAATATATTTTCCTCATATCTGTATCAATAAGAAGGGTGACACTTTCTCCACATTTATGTATTTATCTCTCGTTAAAGTGGAGCACCAGCTGATCAGTTACTGATCAACAACCACTTCATTCATATTTTAATGATCAGAACCAGTCACTGAAGTAGAATCTGTTCATTACAGGGAGTTCTAGACCAGAACAATATTCATCTGAACGAAGGGATCAAAGTTGTCTTTGAAGTTTTATCACAACAATAATCAAGCTAAAAATCAACAACAATAAAAACAGTTCAGTTCGGGGGTCACAGGTACACTTCCCCCCCACCTATGAAGACACCACGAGGGCCAGTCCAGCAGAAAACCTGTGAAATACCACCCGACGATTCTTGTCGGAACCAGGTAGAACCACAAAGGTCCAGATGAGAAGTTTGTTGAGGTCCAGAGAGAGAGAGAGAAAACACTGGACCTTTGTGCGACGACTCCCCGGCTCGAGGGGTCACCTGGCCGGCAGGGTGAGCTCAGAGTGACCGGTGGGGGGGAGCAGCCGGTCCTGGACCAAAATATATTTTTGAACGGTCCCGTCTGGCTCTCTGAGCCAATGAACACCGAATTCGGTTGGAAGGGGGACCAACATTAGCCCGGTTCAAAAAATGGGTCAGTTTGATGATAAAAGACTGCAGAGAAGCCGGAGGGAGCTGACGTCCATCAACTCACCGGAAGTCAAGTTGTATTAAGTATCAATTAAGTTTTTAATTAACAGCATTCAATGGTGGTTCAGACAGGTGGTTGATGTTAACTTCCTAGTACAAACCAGATTCCAAAAACATTGGGAGACTAAACAAATTGTGAATAAAAACTGAATGCAATGATGTGGAGATGGCAAATGTCAATATTTTATTCGTAATATAACATAGATGACAGATCAAAAGTTTAATCTGAGTAAATGTAACATTTTAAAGGAAAAATATGTTGATTCAAAATTTCACAGTGTCAACAAATCCCAAAAAAGTTGGGACAAGTAGCAATAAGTGGCTGGAAAAAGGAAACTGAGCATATAACGAACAGCTGGAAGACCAATTAACACTAATTAAGTCAATTGACAACATGATTGGTATAAAAAGAGCTTCTCAGAGTGTCAGTGTCTCTCAGAAGCCAAGATGGTAAGAGGATCACCAATTCCACCATTGTTGCGCAGAAAGATAGTGCAGCAATACCAGAATGGTGTTACCCAGCGTAAAATAGCAAAGACTTTTAAGTTATCATCATCAACCGTGCATAACATCATCAAAAGATTCAGAGAATCTGGAACAATCGCTGTGCGTAAGGGTCAAGGCCGTAAAACTCTACTGGATGCTCGTGATCTCCGGGCCCTTAAACGTCACTGCACCTCAAACAGGAATGCCACTGTCAAGGAAATAACAGAATGGGCTCAGGAATACTTCCAGAAAGCATTGTCAGTGAACACAATCCACCGTGCCATCCGCCGTTGCCAGCTGAAACTCTACAGTGCAAAGATGAAGCCATTTGTAAGCAAGCTCCACAAGCTCAGACGTTTGCACTGGGCCAGGGGTCATTTAAAATGGAGTGTGGCAAAATGGAAGACTGTTCTGTGGTCAGATGAGTCACCATTTGAAGTTCTTTATGGAACACTGGGACGCCATGTCATCCGGACCAGAGAGGACAAGGATAGCCCAAGTTGTTATCAACGCTCCGTTCAGAAGCCTGCATCACTGATGGTATGGGGTTGCATGAGCGCTTGTGGCATGGGCAGCTTGCATGTCTGGAAAGGCACCATTAATGCAGAGAACTATGTTCAGGTTCTAGAACAACATATGCTCCCATCTAGACGTCATCTCTTTCAGGGAAGACCCTGCATTTTTCAACACCATAATGCCAGACCACATTCTGCAGCAATCACAACATCATGGCTACGTAGGAGAAGGATCCGGGTACTGAAATGTCCAGCCTGCAGTCCAGATCTTTCACCTATAGAGAACATTTGGCGCATCATAAAGAGGAAGGTGCCACAAAGAAGGCCCAAGACGATTGAACAGTTAGAGGCCTGTATTAGACATGAATGGGAGAGCATTCCTATTTCTAAACTGGAGAAACTGGTCTCCTCTGTCCCCAGACGTCTGTTGAGTGTTGGAAGAAGAAGGGGGGATGCCACACAGTGGTAAAAATGGACTTGTCCCAACTTTTTTGGGATTTGTTGACGCCATGAAATTTGGAAACAACAGATTTTTCCCTTAAAATGAAACATTCTCTCAGTTTAAACTTTTGATCTGTGATTTGTGTTCTATTCTGAATAAAATATTAGATGTTGGCACCTCCACATCATTGCATTCAGTTTTTATTCACAATTTGTTTAGTGTCCCAACTTTTTTGGAATCTGGTTTGTACAATCATTCCGGACATTCTTATAAATATATTGGACAATCTCGGCCTCCCCCCCCCCTCACATGTGCCTGGATAAAAGACTTCCTAACCAATCGGCCCCAATCTGTAAGACTTGGTCCCCACCTCTCCTCCACTCGTACGCTGATCACTGGCTCCCCACAGGGCTGTGTGCTGAGCCCCCTGCTGTACTGTCTCTGCACCCATGACTGCAGCCCGGCCCACAACAACAACCTCATCGTCAAGTTCGCTGATGACACCACAGTGGTCGGACTAATCTCTAAGGGAGATTAGACATTTTACAGACAGGAGGTCCTGGAGCTAGCAACCTGGTGCTCAGAGAAAAATCTGGCTCTGAATATCAAAAGAACCAAGGAGGTAATTATTGATTTCAGGAAGCACAGCACCAACCTAGCCCCCCTTTACATCAACGGTGAGTGCGTGGAGAGGGTTCACACTTTCAGATTTCTTGGTGTCCATATCTCTGCTGACCTAAACTGGAAAGAGAACACCACAGCGGTCATCAAGAAGGCTCAGCAGAGACTACACTTCTTAAGGACTCTTAAGA
>NC_056507.1:1685279-1690204 GCF_014905685.2 Nematolebias whitei
TATAAAATAATAATTGAACATTATTTATCTGAGGAGCAGCTTTGAGTTTAACTCCATCACTGAACTCTCATCTTGAACAAGCCTGAAGGCGACAGTGGAAAGAAAAACTCCCTCATGAGGAAGAAACCTTTAGCAGAACCAGGATCAGGACAAGAGGACCATCTGCTTCGACCGGCTGGGTTTGGTAGGAATAGATACACAATGGCAGGTCAAGAATCACGTTATGATAGAAATAGTATCAAATGAAAACTATTCAGTTTTAACGATTCATTTAAGGAAATGAGGTCAGTTTGTCCTCTAGTAGTCTAAGTCTATAGCAGCATAACAAGCCGACCCTAACTATAGGATTTATCAAAAAGGAAAGTCTTCAAACTGGACAATGTGTCAGCCTCATGGACAGAAACTGGAAGTTGGTTCCACAAGAGAGGAGCCTGAGAACTGAAAGATCTTCCTCCCATTCTTCTCCTGGAAACTCTAGGAACCACAAGTAAACCTGCAGTCTGAGAGTGAAGTGCTCTGTTAGGAAAATATGGAACAATAAGATCTGTAATATAAGATGGAGCTAGGTTGTTGAGAGCTTTGTAGGTTAGAAGAAAGATTTTGAATTCTATTCTGGATTTGACAGGGAGCCAATGGAGAGAAGCTGAAACTGGAGAGATATGATCTCTCCCAGTAACTCCAGTTAAGACTCTGGCAGCAGCATGTTGGATCAACTGAAGACGTTTTAAAGAAGTATTTGGACACCCAGATAATAAACCATTGCAATAGTCCAGTCTAGACGTGACAAATGCATGGACCAGTTTTTCTGCATCATCTTTAGATCACATGTTTCTAATGTTAGTGATATTACGCAGGTGGAAGAAGGAGGTTCTAGTAACGTCTTTAATGTGGGGGATAAAAGACATGTCCTGATCAAAAATAACACCAAGATTTTTAACATTACTTCACAACTTGCTCTCGACGAGATCGGATGCTTCTCCTCCTCCCTCTCTGCTTTGCTGCTCTGTCTGTGAAACTGCTTCTGAGACTCTCTTGCATTTCTTGCGAACCATAATTATGGACTTGTTCTGACCAGTTGGTCCCTCAACTCCATTTAACATTTCTTCGAAGAGAAGACAGGCTTTGGGCGAGCCGATTTACCCTGTTGGCACGTACGCAGCTGGATATCTCATTGACTGGAAGACTTGATGATGTGTCTATCTCTGCTGCCATCTGTGGATTTTAAGGACTCATATTTAATTGGATTCACAATAACTGGTTCCTGCTATTTGGATTCAGCTGGTCCTGGTTTTTATCTACAATCAAGGAAGTTGTCGGCAGCAAATTTGGACCCGATCACGCTGCTTGCCTTTATGATGGCTTGGTTCATGTCTGGAGTACCCGGACTCAAATGCTTTGGGCTGAATGGATCAGATCTTGGGGATTTTACTCAGTCACGCTCCATTGGTGTGGCCATGTATTTTGGACATTTCGGAACCGATTAGACCGACACAGACTCAAGGTAGATGTCATTAAGTTCTGCGTGTCCCCAAAACAACTGTGTTTATCTAAATTTTGGTCGCCTTGGTGTCCTCGAAGGACATCTTATCTAAAGTCGCCTGGAGAACATGTGATCTGACGCTCACTACCCCCTCCCTGAGGAATTTCCAACTGATAACCAGAGGAACCAGCTGAAAAAACTTTGTGTCATCATTTCAGGACTCTGGATTCTCAGAGGTTATTCTTGGCCATTTCTCGACATACCTCGAGAATGTTTATGGATCTCACCGGAGGACATTGACTGATTACAGTGACCTCAAGAGCATCTGTAGACGTTGTTGACCGCTCTTGTCTCTTCCTTCTTCCTGCTCTGCTCTATTGCAGAATGTCTACATAAATATGTGCTTGTTTGTGCGAGGTGTTTTTTCAATATTAGGGGTTTTTCTCAGCCAAGAAAAAGTCTGATAGGATTTTGTTTCACCTCCAACTCCTCCATGTGTCCAGTTAACCACCGTTTTTGTCTGTCCAAACAGGTCTCACTTGTAATTGAGTCTTCGAGGCTCAATGTGATTTATTTGTCTAAATAAAGGTTGAATGAAAAAACATTAGAGCTGGAGGACAGATTAATGCATCTAAGGAGGGAGAAAGACTGAAAAATTCATTCCTAAGGTGCTCAGGTCCAAAAACCAAAACCTCAGTCTTGTCTGTTCAACAGGAGAAAATTAAGGGTCATCCATTGAACCAAGGAGCTCAACTCCTCCGATTGATTACTTTCTTTTTCAGCGGAGCAGTTTTATCAAATGAAGTTTGCAAAGAAGTTGTAAAATTATCAGATGATCTAAGTCACTGCTCTCTGATGTATCACTCTGCAAGACAGAGGAAAACACTGATGGAAGAGAATCTTTAAAATTGGTTACAGCGTTTTCTGATACACACCTTCATAATGTATGGACATTATCTTTAGCCGCTTCTTCCATTTTGGGTCACGAGGGTCGCCGGTGCCCATGTCCAGCAGTCATTGTGCGAGGGACGGGGTACACCCTGGACGGGTCGCAAGTCCATCACAGGGACACAAGAGACAAACAACCATTCACTCTCTCTCACACACCTAGGGACAATTTAGAGTTACCAATCAGTCTAACATGCATGTTTTTGGTCTGTGGGAGGAAACCGGAGTACCTGGAGAAAACCCACGCATGCACGGAGAGAACATGCAAACTCCACCCAGAAAGGCCCCTGGACCGGGGTTTGAACCGAGGACCTGCTGGCTGAGAGGCAGCAGCTCTACCAGTTGCGACACCGTGCTGCTGATAAGCACCTGCTCAGGTGAAATTTACTCTCAGTGACTGCGTAGTCATTTAATGTAAACTCAAAAATTATTAAAAAATGGTCAGACACAACTGGACTTTGAGGAAGTATTATTAAGTTATTAATCTCAAAGAAAAAAAAAGACTATAACTCATTGAATTTTTCCACATTGAGATAAAGTTTGGTATATTGGCTGAGAGCGAAGTCCAACACAAAGTAATGTCAGATGAAAACTTTCAAAGCAGTTCCCGTCAAAGACTCTCCAGGATCTTTCTACATTTGCTTTGCCACCCAGACATATTGAGTCCTACCATCTGGTCTTTCCATTAAAATGTCCCGGAGTTCATTAATCTGATGATTACCTGTAGTACGCTGGAAATATGGAGTGATCATTTCTCTACATTCAGTGTTCTGTAATGATAAATGTTTGTCCGTCTTCCATCAACAGTCAGCAGACACTGAATGATGTTCAGTAGATAAAAGTTTTATTTACACAAAACACAGATACTGGGTTTATATATAAGGAGGACGTCCGAGTGTGAGCGGAGCTGGAACGGTGTGACGTGTAGGGCTGTCAGAACGTGGTCGGGACGGACGGGTCAGGGATTGGTCAGTTCGTCTGACATGGCAGAAGGAGGCAGGCTGTCCAACGCTCCCAGCTCTGGAACCAAACACATCACAGAGTCCGGATCAGTCCGGTCCACAGAAACAAACAGCTGACTAACCAGACCTACCACGAATAATAAATATGTGGGTCCAGTATGTATCCATAAATATTCAAATGTCTCTTAAAGAGAAGCAACTTTATTGCATGCCTGGTGTGTCCTAGCTTCTGCTCTCCTCAGCGTTGTCCCCCTCATGTAATCAGTTCCTCCTGTGCACCTGTTGTATCTCCCAGGTGTTTGTGTTTATCCCCTCGTTCACGTCTGTAAATAAGTCTGGCCTTGTGTCCTGTGTCTGCCTCCCCCTAAAAGCTTTTGCTTTTATATATATTCAATTCTAAGTAAGTCCCATTTTCTCCAAGTCCTGCTGTAAATGGGTTCAAAGCACAAGAAACGTAACAATATTGAGATATTTTAGCCACTAAGGAGAATGTAAAGGTTTATAAAACTGCGATCGCATGAACTGCTGTGAAATTCTGCTCAGACTAGCTTTCACACAGAATAGCTGAACTATTCCTTTAAGTTGTTTTCAGTGTTGGTGTGGCTAAAACCTGATCGTTAAATAGATCTTTACTGAGTCCGTTAACAACACGAGTTATTTTTTAATGTTTACACGGAGTCTCTGTTTCCAGCTGCTTGTCGTTGCTGACTGGAAGAGGTTCAGGCCGTTGACAGCTTCAGACGTTCAGCTTTAACAACGAGACACAAACCTTTAAGTTTGAGGTACGACAAGAAATCGATGACTGTGTGGACGATGTCTTCATCTCCTATTCTGAGCGCTCCTGTGGAGGAACAGCAACAACACGCGTTAGAGAAACGTGACGAGTCGCTCACATGAAGGAAACTAAACATCTGCTCAAGTCTCGCTCAGTCATTAGAGATCGTTTTTACACCAGATGTTCTTCCTGACCAACCACAGACACCGAGCCACCACCGCCTCTGTGTGGAGCAGAGAGCTGCATCTAGGACACCCGGAGGAGCAGATGGTGGGGGTTCAGGGCCTTGCTCAAGGGCCCAGAGTGGTGCACATGAGGGTGGAGGCAGGTGTGGGTGTTTCACCATTACCTGCATTTTGATGTCTGCCCGGGTAGTTGAACCGGCAACCTTCCAATCACAGGCCCACCTTCTCTAACCTCATGCCGCACCACTCCCCCAAACAATAAATATAAATTAAAGATGACAAATTTTAAATAAAATTGATCACTCCGAGCTCTAAAGCCTCAGAGAACAGATGTTACCTGGAGTTGCTGCTTGAATCTGTGTTCTGCTCACCTACTGTTCCTGGGTACTGCTCACCTACTGTCCCTGGGTACTGCTCACCTACTGTTCCTGGGTACTGCTCACCTACTGTCCCTGGATACTGCTCACCTACTGTTCCTGGGTACTGCTCACCTACTGTTCCTGGGTACTGCTCACCTACTGTCCCTGGATACTGCTCACCTACTGTTCCTGGGTACTGCTCACCTACTGTCCCTG
>NC_056507.1:1690304-1693929 GCF_014905685.2 Nematolebias whitei
TGCCACTTTGGTTGTTGATATGTGCTGCTGACTATCCATGCTGTTGGTCTCATGCTGTTGGTCTCATGCTGCTGATCTCATGCTGCTGATTTATTTCATGCTGCTGTTCTTTCATCCTCTTCTGCTCACACAGGCTCATGTTTGTGCTGCTGTTGTTTGGTGTATTGTTTTTGTATTATTTGTTCTTAGTGTATTTCTTAGTTCATATCTTAGATCTTATACTGTTTTTCTTTAAAATTTATACTTTTGTTGGTTGTAACTGGGACCCTGTGTTCACAGTTTTGTTCCATCACATGTACCACATGTGATGAGAATAACAATAAAGAAACCTTGACCTTGACCTCCTTGGCCCCACTCTAGCAAGGCCCCTGGCCCCACCACCTGCTCCCCTGGGCCCCTGGATGCAGCTCCCTGCTCCACACAGAGGCTGTGGTAGCTCGGTGGTCTGTGCTTGTGTCAGGAAGAACCTCCAGTGTAAAAATAACTGCCAAGTCTTCGTGCGAGTTAGTTTTCTGTGGTGATCCATAACCTCCAAACATGTGTGGATGCCAGGTCCTAGGAGGCTAAGAATGGAGCAACTGAGAGAAGGAAAAAAGCTTTTTAATTATTGCTTTTTCATCTTTAAGGGACTGTAAGTGTTGTATATCTGTATTGATTAAGCGCTCGTGAGTGACAGACGTGTGAAAACCTTGAGGATTCTTTGAGGTCAGAATGAATTTTTCACGACAGTCTCGAACATTTACTGATATAAAGATTTTAGGTTGAAGGTCATGAAACAGAGGGGTCTCTTAGTGGTTATTACAGCAATCCAAGGATCTTAACATATTACAAGTTTATTTTGAAGAGATCCGTGCCAAATGTTGAAAATCTACAACAATATTGAACGAGATGTTTCCACTTCCAGAAGCCCTAAAACAAAAGCTAAAGTAAATCTTCTTCTCCATAATATCTAAAAAACGTGTTCTGAATTAAAATGCATTTTCTCTCTAGCATCAAAACATAAAATAATTAATGTATTCAGTGACAGAAACACACAAAGCTTCTGGACCAGTGGTGACACAGCGGTCCACTCTCCTGGTGATTTAATGCAGCATGTATTTGGGACTAAAAGGTTTTCTTTAGATAACGAGCCAGAACAAAGACACAAAAGATTGCTTTTGAAATAGAAATAAAGGATCATTATGTTCTGGCCGTGGATGGAGTCTTATTTCTCATGTATCCAACACTGTTTTCAGGTCATTTGTTACATTTGTGTCTCTTTTTGTCCGTCACTGAATTTACCCATGTGAAAGCTCAGTGTTATATTAATCAAAGTGCATGTGTAAAATCGGGCACCGCGCCCCCAAATAGTTTCATTACTGTCATTCACACCTGGTTTTTGTTAACCGTTCTATACCAACAAAGTCCATGCTCAATAATCCAGGTATACAATCCAACAATTTTCAGTCAGGTCATCTGGACAGTTTCTTTTTTTTCTTTTTTCTGAAACGTTTCACCTTCCATCCAGAAGGCTTCATCAGTCAAGGAAACACACAACAAAACTGATTCTTCCCCCAAACAGCTTACTCCAAAGTGGAACAAACCAGTTATGTTGGTGCTAAGATGGTGTCTTTGGCACACCCCCTCCTCTGGTGCTGGCCTTCTCCCTCGTCGACAGTCATGTCAAACTGGTTCAAAACCAACAAAGTCCATGCTCAATAATCCAGGTATACAATCCAACGATTCTATATAAACATATTTGTAAATCAGTTTTATTAGTATTTTACAATGTGAGCACGACGTGCACGTTACTGGGCGTCTAAAATACTGTAGAACAGCTGAAACACAGTTAGACATGAACGTTGTTTAGACCATAGACATAAATATGTAGACGCCGCCTCGTTGAGCCGCTGTAACGGTACGTCAGAGCGTCCGCCATATTGGATGTGGCAGATCTGCCGGTCAACTAACACAAGGAAATGGACTGAACTTGATGAAGCACTGTTCTACAAAGTGTGTGAAGTTGATCCCTGTCAGTCACGCACACTAATATATCTGGAAAACAAACAGGCACCAAAGAAACATTTATAACTTTTAAAATACTTATTAAAAATGTTTACTCCTTAAATATTTAGGTTATATATAAGCACTAAACCAGCATACGTATTCTTCTGAGTGTTTATAACTAATAATGTGTGTAGCAGCAATATTACTGTGATGATAAATGTAGAAATATTCATATTTAATATTTAATATTTAATCTGTCTATAACAACCAGATCGTGAAATTTAGATGTGATGTTGGATTTTCTTCATAAAGTGCACTAACGTTCACATTTAACTGATTGAAGGACATCTATCCATTATTTTTATCCACGTCTTCCTTTTTTGGGTCACGAGGGACGCCAGTGCACATCACTGAGCGAGAGGTGAGGGACAGCTGGACAGGTCTCCAGTCCATCGCAGGGACACTTAGAGACAAACGAGACAATCATTCACTCTCTCTCTCACCTAGGGATAATTCAGTTACCATCAGCCTAACATGCATGTTTTTGGTCTGTGGGAGGAAACTGGAGCACCCGGAGAAAACCCACGCAACACGGAGAGAACATGCAAACTCCACCCAGAAACACGTCCGGACTGGGAATTGAACCAGGGTAACCTGCTTGCTGAGAGGCAGCAGCTCTACCAACTGCACCACCGTGCTGCCCATCAAAGAACATATAAACACCAACAGACAGTGTATTTACAGCGGGGTACTGAACATAAGGATCAAGGTTTCTTTATTGTCATTCACATCATGTGGTACATGTGGTGGAACAAAACTGTGTTCACAGTTACATCCACCAAAAGTATAAAACGTAAAGGAAAGCCAGTAATAATATCTAAGACTAAGTGTTTTTCAATGAAACGACCGCATTGCAAAATACGGACTTGGAGCATTAGAAACAGTTAAACGTTCATTTACAGATGGAGGGTCTTCTTAACACTCCAGATTAAGCTTTTTTAATTGTGAAAATTATCCTTTAGGTCATTCTAATGAGGGAAAATACATTTCCCCCAAAACTGCCATAAAATATATATCTTTTCTTTCAGCTGCTCCCTCCTCAGGGGTCACCATGGTGAACTAACTTGCACAAGACTTGGTGATTGTTTTTACACTGGATGTCCTTCCTGACACAACCAGACCACCGAGCTACCACCGCCTCTGTGTGGAGCAGAGGACTCCATGTAGGGGGCCCAGGGGAGAGATGGTGGGGGTTAAGGTCATTGCTCAAGGGCCCAGAGTGGGGCAAATGAGGGTGGAGGCAGTGGGTGCTTCGCCTTTCCCACCCCCATTTTTTAATGTTCCAGGGGATCAAACTGGTTTCTTTATTTATCTTTTAAGAGAAAAATGCCTTTAAATAGTAAAATATTAAAATGTAATTTATTGGTATTATTTCAGGCAGTGGCAGCTCTAAAGGACACTAGTTTGTTGTCGGAAAAAAACAGTATTAAATACTATATTATATAAAGAGAAGTTATTTTTAACTAGTTATGTAATGTGGTCAGTTTTTCCGCAAACTTTGAAAACTGGATTCAGGATGAATTAATGTACAGGTAATTAATGTACAGGTAATTAATGTACAGGTAATTAATGTACAGGT
>NC_056507.1:1693939-1695656 GCF_014905685.2 Nematolebias whitei
GTAATTAATGTACAGGTAATTAATGTACAGGTAATTAATGTACAGGTATTAATGTACAGGTATTAATGTACAGGTAATTAATGTACAGGTAATAATGTACAGGTAATTAATGTACAGGTAATTAATGTACAGGTATTAATGTACAGGTATTAATGTACAGGTAATTAATGTACAGGTATTAATGTACAGGTATTAATGTAAAGGTAATTAATGTAAAGGTACACGGACCATTAATAAACAAGCAAAAATTATAGTCAATTCTGAGCGTCAAGAGTTTTCCGGGTCGGGTGCTGATGTTTCCTACACTTTGGTACGGTTTGAACGCATCACGACCGTTGATGAACCAACGTCCAGAAACATCGCGACGTTATAATCCGTCCTGTTACGTTTATTTCATCCGGAGAAGTCTTGACAGGACCGAACCCTGCGGTACCGGACCGAACCCTGCGGTACCGGACCGCCCGACTTGTTTTGTGCCGTAAGTTCGGAACAAACCAGCTCTGACAGGAGGCTCGCTGCCAACGAGGCTATGACGTCATTTGATGGAGCATCTCTCACGCAACACAAAAGTTGTATCTTTAGTTTTGACCGAAAGCTTCGACAAGTGTTAACATTTATTTAAACATGCAGTATTAATAACAAAATAATTTCTGCTGAAATGTTGAGGTGTGCTGGTGCAGACTGGCCATGTTTTGTTTTTTTACTTTACTGAACTATTAATGCTACAGAACAAAGGAACACAAGAACAAAATCAATGACTATCTCAAATTCCAATGATACATAAAGCCACAGAGTCAAATAAGACGAGAATAAAACCAACAAAGATGGAGACCAAGTGCGTGGCCACGTTTTCAGAGGAAGCTGACCCACACCAGTTCCATTTTATAGTTCTGATCTCCTTTGATTCAGTTCTGTGTTCCTGCAGTGAGGACTGGACCACAAGAGGACCTGTTGTTCTCAGATTGTGTTCTGTTGTAATCAGAATGTCTTTATTGTCATTATACACAAGAACAATGAAATTAAGAGCCACTCCTTTGTTCAGTGCAAAAACACGCCTCAAGAAACACACACACTAAAAATATAAAAAATGTAACGCAATATAGATATAATAATGAAAGTAAAAAATACAAGTATTTCACAATTGTATTGCACATTATGGATATTAGTGAGGTAGTTGAGGTGACTGAGGGTATGAAATGTCAGTAGTATTGCACAGTAGAAGTCCAGGTGTTTGGGAGGTTAGATGATTAAATCAGTGCATGTGTGAGTTCAGGGTGGTGATGGCTTTCAGGAAAAACTGTTCTTGAATCTGTTTGTTCTTGTTCTGATGCACCTGTAGCGCTTCCCTGAAGGTAACAAGTCAAACAGTTCAACACCCGGGTGTGAACAGTCCTTGATTATGTTTTCTGCTCTGTTGAGGCAGCGTGATGTGTAAATGTCCATCAGGGAGGGGAGAGGGCAGACAGTTATCTTTTGTGATGACTTGACTACTCTCTGAAGCCTCTCCCTGTCAGCCAGGGTGCAGCTGCCGTACCATACTGAGATACAGTATGTCAGCAGGCTCTCGATGGACGAGCGGTAGAAGGTCAGCAGCAAGTTGGTGTTCAGGTTGTGCTTCTTAAGGACTCTTAGGAAGTGTAGTCTCTGCTGAGCCTTCTTGATGACTGCTGTGGTGTTCTCCTTCCAGTTTAGGTCAGCAGAGACTACACTTCTTAAG
>NC_056507.1:1695756-1699193 GCF_014905685.2 Nematolebias whitei
CTGCTCACCTACTGTTCCTGGGTACTGCTCACCTACTGTTCCTGGGTACTGCTCACCTACTGTCCCTGTGGTACTTCTCACCTACTGTTCCTGGGTACACCTCAGATGTTCTCCACCTCGCAGGACAACAATCTGTCCACAACCAATCATGTATTTTATATATAGATATATACTGTATATGTGTGTGTATTTAAAGCAGCTGTAAACCTGATCTAGCCTACGTCACCTTTGCACAACTGGAGAAGGGGAGGAGCCTAGTGGTTTACACCTGGAACATCTGTTCAGAGAAACTTTGAACATAAAGTTGGAGAAAAACTTCTTTTTTTTTAATCAGTAAGAATATATTTCTCCCAGAACATTAAAGTTTGACTGTAACTTTGTGTTTTTGTTCTGTTTCTAAATAAAAATGTGAATTAATGTTGTAAAAACTAAACTCAGTCAAGTCATGATAAAGAAATTTGTGCTTAAGAAGCAAGACACGCCCTCATGGCTGAATGTGTGCAGAGGTTCTGATGGACCGACCTGTTCTGAAGTCTTCCTCCTGACCCAGGGTCCTCTTGCCGGCCAGACCCGCCTTGTCTCCCAGAGTCCTGTGTCCATCTATTCCATCTGGACAGTGAGGAGTGACCCGGGTCAGATCCAGACACACAAACAGGACCAGGTTCTTGGCTCTGATTCATCTTTAGCTCGTTTCCAACATCACTTCAAGTCAACGCCCATCGGGCTTCAGTGAGCAAGAACATTTCATTTACAGACAACGACCCGCTTGTCAGAGTCATCATGCACACACACACACACACACACACAGAGCACACGTGCACTGAGTCACACACGTGCACTGAGTGTCCGAAGACATCAAGTGTTCATCTGTTAAAGCTTTGAGGAGGTTCCAGACTTCTACAGACCACCTGCAGGGCTTGGTCGAGGAATTGCAATAAAACAAAAATAAATAATCAAATCAAACCAAAGTGAACGCATGAATCAAACACAGGAAGTTTCAATGAGCTGTTATGATGATGGGGGGGGGGGGGGGTCAGCCATGTTCACTCTGTGAGCTGCCTTTACACGTTCACATCACAGAGGATAACCAGGTTTCTAATTTAATCTGGTCCTCCAAACTTCAGAAACTCAATCTGTGGTCACGTAATTTGAAATTAAATCCATTGGTTTGAAAATTAATTTCACTAAATTGAAACTTAATTTGCTTTTAATCTGTATTTCATTGGATTGAAAATTCAGTTTTTGTGTCTCACATCTGGGACCTTGAGAAAGCCATGGAATGATCCAATGCAGATTGACAGATTAACAGACTGACAGATTAACAGACTGACAGACTGACAGATTGACAGACTGACAGATTGACAGATTGACAGATTAACAGACTGACAGATTGACAGATTGACAGATTAACAGATTAACAGATTGACAGATTAACAGACTGACAGATTGACAGATTGACAGATTAACAGACTGACAGATTGACAGATTAACAGATTGACAGATTGACAGATTAACAGATTAACAGATTGACAGATTAACAGACTGACAGATTGATGTTTCACGTCCGTCAAACTTCCTTTACAGAGATGTTGGTGTGGGGTCCAGTCTCAAGCAGCTGAGTGGACGCAATCTGCCGTAAAACACCAAAGAAGAAGAAGAACTTCCTTCACGGCGTATTTTGAGCTGCAGCAGTGACACACATGAGTTCAGGACAAGTTCATGTGGCGTGTGCACACATTCCTGCTGAAATATTCTAATCCTGCATTTTGTTGTGAAGCTGTGAACCTGAACATGCTCCTCAAAGCACCTACGCTACGACCTTGGTAGTGATACACTGCGAAACGAAGAAGAGTCTCTGATTAAAGAAAGATCAGATAAATCAGTGGGTGTGGGGTGAGACAGACGAGTCCTCAGATCAGACTGAACACTAAAACCCGTTTAAACAAGAAAACTGGACTTTACATGACTGAACTGAGGCGGCACGGTGGCGCAGTCGGTAGAGCTGCCACCTCTCAGCGAGAAGGTCGTTGGATCAAATCCCAGCCCGGGACTTTTCTGGGAGGAGTCTGCATGTTCTCTCCGTGCTGCGTGGGTTTTCTCCAGTTACTCCAGTTTCCTCCCACTGACCAAAAACATGCATGTTAGACTGGTAACTCTAAATTGTCCCTAGGTGTCCCTGTGATGGACTGGAGACATGTCCAGGTGTCGTCCCCCCCGACACAGTGACTGCTGGATATGTGCACCGGGGACCCGAAAAGTAAGAAGCGGGTAAAGAGGATGAAAGGGTGGATGATTGGGTGGATGGACGGTTGGATGGATGGATGGATGGACGGACAGATGGATGACTGAGTTTATATTTTTAATGGTTTTTACACATCACAGTTTCTCTTTGATGATTTTACTGATTTCTTTTTCTACAAATGTTTCGCTGAGAGTTACTGATGTCACACGCTTGAACTTTAAGAGCGTGTAAAAGTTTAACAACATTTTGAAACAAACTCTTTTTACTCTCATAAACATTTCTGGCACATTACACCTCACAATGAAGACATTTTTGTCTTTTTCACTTTTAAACTGAACTTATTTCTGCTTTGAAAACCCTGAAGAGGCTTCAGACTGGACTGTCTGAGGCTTACTTTCAGGTCTGCTTTCCTGTCTGTCTCTTGTTAACTTGGCTGTCAGGCAGTGACAGACACAGGTGTGTGAAAACTGTTTGTAAGTTCAATCCTCCAGGTACAGAAACCCCAACAAGTTCATTTGTGTCATGTGGACAGATTCGTCTCGTCTCTCAACTGTCTTATAAACAGCACCTGATTGTTTCAAGCCAGCCTGCTGTGCACCTGCACACAGGTGCGTGGTTACCATGGTGACCCCAGTGAGCCACTGGAAGCAGCTGTAACATTTCTTCAGATACGAGTTGTTTGATACAGTTTATAAGACCAAACTAGCTGCACCCTTGAACATGTCTGAAATGATTGTATTCAGAGTTGTTCCGTTAGCACGAAGCTAACCACACTGTGAGATAAAATATCCTGATGCATGCTCAATAATCCTGTGTGTGTGTGATAAAATAACTTCTAACAAATTGTTTTGAGGTTTTTTGGTGCTAGTGTGAGAACATGAGATTGGGGTTGGGTCAGGCTAACACTGGGCGTCTGAGCTCTTTGCATCCAGCAGTTATTGTGAAATTTGATTAAATGAAATAAACACGTTGGCCCCAAACACAAACCCATCGGCTGCCTCGACTGGCTCTGGCCAAACAACGACTCGTATCGGCTGCTGAGGGAAGCAGGTGGAGGATGGACTGAGGTGTAGAGCAGAGGAAAATGTTCAAGCTGGAAAAAAAAAACAGGATGGGTGGACGGAGCAATTCCCGGTGCGACACCAAGGCCCCGCAGTGGTCGTATGATTCTATCTTACATTGAGCGAGCAGCTCG
>NC_056507.1:1700043-1703912 GCF_014905685.2 Nematolebias whitei
GTGTGTGTGTGTGTGTGTGTGTGTGTGTGTGTGTGTGTGTGTGTGTGTGTGTGTGTGTGTGTGTGTGTGTGTGTGGTTTGAACTTACGAGGACCTAGCAGGTATCCAGCGCTGTTCAGAGTCCAGCCGCGCTTCTCCTTCGCCTGGAAGATCAAACCGTTGACAATGAGAAGAAGAAGAAATCAAACCGTTGACAATGAGAAGAAGAAGAAACATCTCTCCACTCCTGGACTACACTTTGGATTTTTGGACCCTCTGGGCTGAATATTCTGCTAACCAATGCAGACATGTTCTTGTTTTGAGCTTTTGAATCACCTTACAACCTAGCTGTTTTTTTGTTACATTTTTTAATATCATTTTATTTTCACTTGTTCTTCTCAATTTGTACACATCTTTCATGATTGTCCACTGTTGTGTTCACTCTTTGTTAAATCAGGTCTCTGGTAAATGAGTCCCTGAGGCTCAATGAGACTCACCTGTAGAAATGAAGGTTGAATGAAAAATATTCAAACTCAAAATATGTATTTTGAGAACCTTAAAGGTGTATTCATGTTCAGTAGTTTGAAAAGGTCTAAAGATATTCTGGTTCCATGAAGTCCATGTAGCTTTGCGCGCCCCTCCAGGTGGCACTTTAATGCTTGGACACTGCTAACATGATGGACAGCTTTTTGACAGCTCCCACATAAACACAAAGCACAAGATGAAGCATCGACAAATGTGCTTCCAAACCAACTTCCCTCCAAGACAAAGAGTAGAAAATATGACCACTCGCTGTTTGTTCCGCCATCCCACCCCCCCCCCCATGTCTTTCTGGCTCCTACACACCTGTCCTCCACCCTCACCACCCCAGGTGTCCCTCATCAGGTGTCACGCTCACATCAGTAAACGTGACTGTTGATCAAAAACTGAGCAAAACTGGAGGTTAGGGTGTGTGTTTGGTGTGTGTGTGTGTTTGTTTGGTGTGTGTTTGGTGTGTGTGTGTGGGGGGGGGGGGGGGGATTTTCTTATAAACCAAAGGGGTCCCAGCAGAAAAAGTTTGTGAACCACTGTTCCCAGAGCAGACGCCCTCAGGTAAATATGATTTAACTGGTTGAAGTGTCTCCGTGGAGGAGCAGAGAAGGACAAACTGTTCTGACATGAACACTTTTCATTTAACAATCTATGGAACAGAAACATAAATTCATGTTATCGATAAAGTATTCATCAAAAACTCCTGACGTCATCAGACCTTTTATTTGTTCGTCTGTTGGAGATTTTATTTTTAGTACAAGTGTTGTTTTATATTAAAATCGTATAAAAACATTAATGTTGGTTGTAACTGCTGTAAATGTTCAGTTTGGTGGTTTCTCAGTTTCTTGATTTATTTCTGTGATTCTCTTCCGTTGTGCTGACCCTCACGTTGACCTGTTTTTAATCAGTTTAATCAAATCTTTACAGATGTTTGACGACCTGTTGGCGTCTCTTTTATTACAAATTTTCTGGGGGAGGACACACGGACCCCCCCCCCCCGCCCCCCGACCACCTGAGCTCAGTTTTTATTGGAAACTTCACAAATGTTATAGAAAAAGTTTGCGAAAGTTTAATTTAAATAGGAAGGATCAACAAGTTTTCACTTCTTGTTCCTGATCAGAGCTAAACATTTAGAGAAACATTAATTTGACTCATTTCAAACTTTTGTTACAGAATTTTTTTTAAATTTTACATAAAGTAAAAGTCTGAGATCAAACAAACATTTTTACAAAGAGAAAATGTAAAGATGTAAACTCCACAAGTTCCCAAACATTTCGTTTTTAAGTCCAACAATACAAATTACAATCTGATATTTAAGATCAGTTTGACTACTTTACTTACTTATTTATTTATTTGTTCATTTTATTTATTTTTTATTAGTTTTGTTTGTTTATTCAGTTTTTTCTTTGTTTGTTTATTTGTGGTGATTTATTTATGAAGACTTAATCTAACTATTGATATTAAAACTAATGTGTTATTTATTTCAGATAAAACTACAGCAGTGTATTTTGTTTGTTTGTTTGTTTGTTGTTTGTTTGTTTGTTTCACTTTGAAAAGCACAGAAACATCGTAAACGAAATAAAATTTGTTTAGTTAATAAAATGTTGTTTTCAAACAAACTTAAAAGATCAACAGAGTAAGTTTGAGACCATTTATTTTTATTAATACTTTGTTTTAATATAAAAACTACAACAATAGGGAAAATATGTTTTCCTTTAAGTTGGTTTAAAAAAGAAAAATATTAATTAAATTCTGAAAATATCATTAATATAGCTGCACTTTGAATAAATGAATATATATTTGTCTTGTATGACTCTCTTCTTTAGTTTTGTTGAGTTTTCTTTTTTTGTCTGCTGCTGTGACAATTTTTTTTGGGGGGGATAAATAAAAAACAATAACAATAAATCATTCATTCATTCATTCGTTCGTTCGTTCGTTCATTCATTCATTCGTTCGTTCATTCATTCGTTCGTTCATTCGTTCATTCATTCATTCATTCGTTCATTCGTTCGTTCATTCGTTCGTTCGTTCATTCATTCATATATTTGCCAGAAACTTCAGCTCCTTCATAGTCATGAAGCTGTATTCAGATTTCTAATATTGATAAAATGACCCGCTGCTCTCCCCCACATAAAAACATCATTAATATCTAATAATTCTACAATAGATATATCAATATGATCAGAAGATAACAGGACTGATCGAAGGCGGTGATCATTTTCTGTCTCCTCCATGAGAAGAGAGCTTCTGATAACAGAATAATGTTTAAATCTTCCTGTTTCACCTCATGAAGTTTGACTGAGCTCTTCAGCGTCTGACGGATCAACTTCACGTTTCAAAGACTAAAATGTGAAAGTTGCACGGAACGTGCAGAAACTCACCGCGAGGACCAGCCCAACGCTCTCAGAGAGAGTTGCACAGAAGATGAGCGACACACACAAAACCCCGAAGCACCTCTGCATCTGAAAGAGACAGAACATGTGAAGAGAACCAGAAGCTGTGAGAACCGGACCACCTGCTCGGGTCAGCTCTGCAGCCCACCTTGGATCAGACGGTCCTGCTGCTTGGAGCGCTCTCAGGAGATCTGCAGAACCTGACCGGAGAGAGTTCTGGCTCAGATGAGACTCCGTCCAGCTTTTATCACGGCTTCAGCTCACGTCAGCAGCCACACACACACACACACACACACACACACACACACACACACACACACACGCTGACAGGATGGGCAGGTCATGAACAAAACATAAAACCATCATCAGATTTTTCCTTGTCGCCCTGAGAGAGCTGAGATTAAATTTTGGCAGCGAGAAACGGTGAGTGTGTTTCAGAGGATCAATAAGACGTGTGTCACTAATCACAGCTGGTTGCTCTGATTTATGAACAATTACAGATGTTTAGATCTGACAAGAAGCAGAGCGTCTGTCTGGATCTGTGGTTTGTGTTGCTCTGCTTCAGGTTTATTCTTTTATTAAGGGGCCCTTGGAAAAACGTTCCGTCCGTGCAAGTTGTGAACATGTCTTGTCATGTGAACATCATGTGAACATCATGTGAACATGTCTTGTCATGTGAGCATGTCTTGTCATGTGAACATCATGTGAACATCATGTGAACATGTCTTGTCATGTGAGCATGTCTTGTCATGTGAACGTGTCTTGTCATGTGAACGTGTCTTGTCATGTGAGCATTTCTTGTCATGTGAACGTGTCTTGTCATGTGAGCATGTCTTGTCATGTGAACATGTCTTGTCATGTGAACGTGTCTTATCATGTGAACATGTCTTGTCATGTGAACGTGTCTTGTCATGTGAACGTGTCTTGTCATGTGAACGTGTCTTGTCATGTGAACATGTCTTGTCAT
>NC_056507.1:1703922-1704842 GCF_014905685.2 Nematolebias whitei
GTCATGTGAACATGTCTTGTCATGTGAACATGTCTTGTCATGTGAACATGTCTTGAACAATAAGTGTGAGGCCGACCTCCTTTAGGGTGTGTGGTTACATTTAAGGGCAAGAAAGTTTTCTGTTAAACATTGAGCTGCTACGTCAAAATCCAAGATGGCCGCCACCATATACATATGTAAACAGGCCTCACTCATTGGAGGAAACTATGATTTCTAGTTTTATATTACTAAAATAAATAGTTTTTTTTTAAATTACTGGGTGGCCAAAGATGAATCTATGGTGGATAAGGCCACCGTTGGCCACCCCCTGGCTCCACCACTGGACCTAGTGATGGATAAAATTGCTCCCTTCTGTCACTGGGCGGAGTCTGTCAGTCTGTTCTGCCTCTGACAAGCAATAAATAAATAAATAAATAAATAAATAAATAAATAACTCCACCTCTGTTCTTCTCCACAGTGTAACTCCTGCACTTGAATATCTGATATTAAAAACATTTAGGTTTACTTTTATTATCTGTTCTGGTCCAGTCCAGAAAAACACTCATCTCCAAAACCACAAACATTTTCTACTCGTTCCCTCGGAGACGGGGAACCAACGTGTCCTTTGTTTACAACACGACGGCCGACTCTCCTCCACTACGGGGTCTTGAACGTCCTTTATTCAGCCCACAGAACTTTGTCTTTATAAAATATATGTTTTACAGACACAAAGAACTTCAAAATGGAGCCAAATAAAATATTTCAATATATAGATCGAGCATTTTGTATTTATTGGCTCAAAGCCAGATCAAAATGTAAACATGTGGTTGTCCTCTCCTTGTTCGTCTGCACGGCCTCAGTTTGAAACCAAGCGTCCTCCAACTCTCTTCAAACGTTGTCATCACTGTTCCCACAGTAACAAACTGGTTGTCATCACTGTT
>NC_056507.1:1704852-1704947 GCF_014905685.2 Nematolebias whitei
GGTTGTCATCACTGTTCCCACAGTAACAAACTGGTTGTCATCACTGTCCCCACAGTAACAAACTGGTTGTCATCACTGTTCCCACAGTAACAAAC
>NC_056507.1:1705047-1706594 GCF_014905685.2 Nematolebias whitei
CCATCCACCCATCCATCCTTCCATCCATCCACCCATCCATCCTTCCATCCATCCACCCATCCATCCATCCATCCATCCACCCACCCACCCATCCATCCTTCCATCCATCCATCCATCCATTCTTCCTTCCATACATACATATACCGTCAGGTCTCGGGTGCAGCATCTTGAGCAGGGAGGTCCAGACATCTCTCTCCACATCTTCTTTTAGCTCTTCTGGGAGGACTCCAAGGAGTTCCCAGGACAACTGAAAGACATACTGTCTTCAAAATTTCCTTGGTCTTCCCTGGGGTCTCCGCCATGTTGACAATGTCCCTAGGGAGGCGTCCAGGGAGCATCTTTACCAGATGCCTGAACCTCCTCAACTGTCTCCTCTGGATGTGGAGGAGCAGTGGTTCTCCTCTGAGTCTCTCCTGATAACTGAACTTCTCCCCCTGTCTCTGAGGGAGAGTCCAGCTCTGCAGAGGAAACTCATTTCAACCTCCTGGATCCACGATCTCATTCTTTCAGTCTCTACCAGAGTTCAGGACCAGAGGTGAGGGGAGGAACGTAGACCGACCAGTAAACAGAGAGCTTTGTCTTACAGCTCAGCTCCCTCTTCACCACAATGGACCGGCACAGAGTCCACAATACTGCAGACACGGCACAGACCAATCTGTCGACCTCCTGCTCCATTCTTCCCTCACTAGTGAACAAAACCCAGAGGTACTTGAACTTATCGTCTTGAGGCAGCACCTTAAACTTCTCGTCTTGAGGCAGCACCTTACTCCTCCAGAGAAGTCAATCCACCCTTTTCTGACTGAGGACCATGGCCTCAGATTCTGGAGGTCCTGGTCCTCATCCCATCTGCTCCGCTTCAGTCACAAACTGCTCAAGTGAGAGCTGGAGATCACGGCACAAGAATGCCAACAGGACCACATCACCTGCAGAGCAGTACAAAACAGGCAAAACTTTATTGCTCTGCTTTTGTTGATGAGCGACGATGAAGTGTTTGATTTAGTGCACGTGTTCTTGGAGACATGCTGGCCTTCTAATGACGTTCACTGTTCTGAAACGTCTCTCGAGGTTTGGAGCATTATCACCAAGCAAATAAAATTATATAACTGTAGTTTTCACAATTTACCTGAGGAAGAAAACTAATAAAGATTAAGAGATATAATTATTTCTTGGTTCAAGTAGAGTTAAAGACACTGAAAGAGCTAATCACACACGGTTTCACTGCATCAGTCAGAATGAAGCTTTGATTTCACCAAATACAACAGGGACCTGAAGACTGCACACCATTCATTTCTTTCACTTTGGCCACCGGGCGCATCGTGCACCTGCAGCGCACTCATATTCCTGGGTCAGGACAGACAAAAAATATTTGAGCATAAACGATTCTAACACTGAGTTTAAAAAAATATAAAGACAATAATAATACTACATTAAAAAATGAATAAGCAATAATAAAAATCCTCCAGGCTTGAATAAAGAAAGGCCAAGTACAGCACAAATTTCATCATTGTATAGAAACATACAATGATGACAACACATAGCACTTTACT
>NC_056507.1:1706694-1708038 GCF_014905685.2 Nematolebias whitei
ATATGTATGAACCCTTACATTAGAGAAAACTATGATTTCTAGTTTTTATATTGCTTGAATTTATTTTATTTTTTTAATTGTTCCCTTAACTCACCAGGATCCGTCACTCTGCACAGCCTCGAAAAAATAAAATAAAATAAAACAATAAAATAAATTAACAACGACTTCTGTTTTGATACACTTGAATGTCTTGCAACATAAACATTAAGGTTTTCTTACATTCTGTTCATTTCCCTCATGTCCAAACGTTCATTGTGTGCACCCTCAGAGACGTGGGCGTTGGAGCGACGCTGTTAATAATTTGTTGCCCAACAGCCCTGCTTAAAGTTTTTACCTGAACTTCAGGCCCTGGTGGTTTTGTGGACACATTTAATGTTTACCGTTACCTTCAGTCATCCCTGAGAGGAAGTCCGTGTTTGTTCACGTCTCAACAGCAGAAATATGAAATTAAAAGTGAATCTGCTCCGAACACGTCTCGTTTCCTGTGAAAGCACTGAACAGCCCTGAGGAACAGTAATACAGATGTGTTTGATTATTTCCACGGATATTAGTTGATTCTTATTATGACACCGTCAGTTCCCCACAGCAAGAAACATGGTGATCTAAATTAATTTTAAATTATGATGAAAAGAACTTAACTTAAATCATGTTATGTGGAGGAACAACAGAGTTGTAGCTGTTGTGATCAAACTTCCTAAATGATGTTATTGATATCGTGTAATACTGTGAGCCCTCAAATTATTAGTTGTGAATGACTCTCAGCTACTACCACACCAGTTTTAGCTCAGTGTTTGTAAAACGGCATGAACTATAGTCATTTTTGGGTTAGACATTTACAATTTGGTTGCCTCTATTTATTAACAAGCTTTTTTTTAAAAGGGGCTTAATAAAATCTGTTTTGTGATTCATAAGAAATTTTTCTAACAAACAAAGGCCAAATATATTGTGCAATCATTTAGCCTTCATAGTGTGTGTTGTGAATGACTCTCGGCTACTACAGCACAAAACTTCAGCTAAATCTCAGTGAAAGTGGATGAATTATTCTCAGTTACTGGCAACCATCTTGAATTGGTTAACTAATTTGGTTAAATTGTAAATACATGTTCAGTGATTACGCTCTGAAAGATTTGTCATTATCTATCCAGTGGTTCATGAGATATTTTGCTAACACAGACAAATGAACATACATACAAAGACTCAGGCCAAGCAATGACTGCCCTTTCACCATGGACAGTGGGTCATAATGAGCTCTTCTCATGAGGTGAACTATTACATTTCTATCAGAATCAGGATCAGAATCAGAATCAGGATCAGAATCAGGATCAGGATCAGGATCAGAATCAG
>NC_056507.1:1708138-1714971 GCF_014905685.2 Nematolebias whitei
ATTTTGGCCCTGGACCGATCGGCCGCTCCCCCCCATCGGTCACTCTGAGCGCACCCTGCCGGCCAGGTGACCCCTCGAGCTGGGGAGTCGACGCACGAAGGTCCGGTGTTTTTTCTCTCTCTCCCTGGACCTCAACGAACTCTTATCTGGACCTTTGTGGTTCTACCTGGTTCCGACAAATATCGCCGGGTGGTATTTCGCTGGTTTTCAGCTGGACTGGCCCTCGTGGTGTTTCCATAGGTGTGGGGGAAGTGTACCTGTGACCCTCGAATTGGACCAGAACCGAATCGAGGTGGCTGTGGGGAAATTCGTCTTCTACAGAGCCGGTCTCAGCTCAGTGAGCAGCCCGTTACTTTTACTGAAAGACGATCCACCTCCGTGGAGTCGCTGTGTTCACCTGGAGGAGACGCTCCGGTGCTTTGAAGCGCCGCCGGACCGGAGCAGAACCGCGCCGCCGGGCTGCCGGACCGGAGCAGAACCGCGCCGGCGGACTGGGCCGCCGGACCGGAGCAGAACCGCGCTGCTAGACTGGGCCGCCGGACCGGAGCAGAACCGCGCTGCTAGACTGGGCCACCGGACCGGAGCAAAACCGGGCCAGGGATATCTTCAGCCTCTTCGTCTCTCGTGCTTGGAGCGCCGGAGCCGAACTGGAGCAGAACCGGACCGGACCAGTTGCCGACTTCAGCCTCAGCCTCTCCGGTCAGTCTCGCTTTTCACCGGGGGTGCCCCGTGCTGTCGGGTGCTGAGAAGCGGAGGAGCAGCGTGGAGGAGCAGGGCTGCGTGGTGCTCGAGAGAAGTTCGGAGTTTGTATCGGAGCTGCTGCAGGCCTCCATCCAAACTCACCTGGATAATAATTAATTTTATTCCGGATCACGTTGTTGGCCCCTGTTGACCTGAAACGAACTTGGACCATGCCTTTCACTTCAGGAGGATTTTCTGGCAGCTCGCTCTGCTATTTGCTGCGAATTTTCTGTTTCTGTTTCGGCCTGTTGATTCTGGACCCAGCTTCTGTTTCTCATGGGAGCATCCATCCATCCATCCATCCATCTTCACAGGGGGGCCGGAGCCCCCCTCAGCCTGACTTAAACTGCAGTTGGGCCACCTCGTCGGGTTTGTTTGCCCATTTGAACTGTGACATTTTATGGTCTGAATCTTTTCTGCATCATTCATATTACTGTCACTATTTTCAGTTCTCAGATTATCTGGAGTCACTGAATCTTGTTAATACACCTGAATCTGTCCATCACTGCAACTTTCACTGTTTTTGGGTTCTGAATGATCACGTCTTCATTAATGTTTCTCATGGTTCGATTATGGGGGCTAATTGTCACACTGTTAACTCTTGTAATTACACATCAGTCACAAAAAACTCAAGAAAATGTCTGATAATAATGTTGTTATTGCTCTCAGGAATTCAACCTAATCCTGGACCCCCCACTAATTACAGCACACCAAATGACTTTAAAAACGCCTCTGGGCTCCATTTTCTGCATGTAAACGCTCGTAGCCTTCTGAAAAAACTTGATGCTGTGAAAATCCTGGTCAGTTCTTCTGGGGCAGATGTTATCTTTATTTCTGAGTCCTGGCTCAACAAATCTGTAATGAATAATGACGTGGCAATCAATGGGTTTAACATCTACCGCTGTGATCGTCAAAAAAGGGGGGGTGGAGTCATTATTTACATTAGAGACACTCTGGTTTCAAGTCTTGTGACTTTCAAAACAATTCCAAACCAGTTTGAAGTTTTATCTGTAAACATCACCTTGAATGGAGGCCAGGTTTTAACTGTAGTCTGCTGCTACCGCCCCCCCACAGCTTCACCTGAAGCATTAAATGCCATTAAGGAATTCCTTGGTAATTTAAAATTCAAAGAGATCTTTTTGGCAGGAGATCTCAACATTGATTGGTGTAAGTCGACCCCCCTCTGTGACAAATTCAAGGAATGTTGCTTGTCTTTTAATTTAACCCAACTGATCGACTCCCCCACCAGATTAAATAAAAGCCACCCTGACAATTCCTCCATCTTAGACCTGTTTCTAACTAATATGCCTCACAAATTCCCTGGTACAGGTGTATTCGCTGATCTTTTGAGTGATCATTGTGTGACAGCGACTTTAAGAAATAGTAAACTTCCACCTTCTAAGCCCAGATTAATTAAAAAAAGGGATCTGAAACATTTCTGTGAACAGTCATTCCTCTGGGATCTGTCTCACTTTGACTGGCATCGTATTCTGTTAACTGATGACGTGAACTCTGCTTGGAACTATTTCCATAATAATTTCATTTATTTCCTGAACTTACATGCTCCTTTTCGTCAGTTCAGAATAAAGGGACGAGACAGCCCCTGGTTTACTCCAGAGCTAGCTGACCTCCTGCACAGGAGAGATCATCTTTGGGCTGCAGCGAGAAAATCTGACTCAGACACTGATTGGTTGAGTTTTCGACAGATGAGGAATAAATGCACAACTGCTGTCAAAGCAGCAAAACGCAACTATTTCTTATCTCAGACCTCCAAAAATCTAAATGACACTAACAGATTCTGGAAAACAATTAAATCTCTCTCAGGCACCCCCCAATCATCTGACCTCCCATCACAACTTCTCGTTAACTCTGTTCCTGTGTCAAATAAGCACGAGATCCTGAACTGTCTCAACAAACATTTTGTTGCTTCTGGTTCTTTATTTGACACAGTTACTAATGGAAGATCAGCCATTTCCCCATATAACCAAACTTCTACAAATCAAATCCCTCCTACAAGTCAATCCTCAGTTAATCACAGCTTCTCTTTTTCTCCATTCTCAGTCAGTGAGGTCAATAAACTGTTAAAAGATCTTGATCCTAAAAAATCTGCAGGTCCAGATGAACTTCCACCTTATTTCTTAAGGCTGGCTGCTCATATCATCACAGTCCCTGTGACCCACATCTTCAATCTCTCCATAAGACAAAACTCCATCCCAGACACTTGGAAAACAGCCTTTGTTCTTCCTTTGCTGAAGGGAGGTGACCCCACCTCACTGAACAACTATCGACCAATCTCTAAACTCTGCATTTTAGCCAAGGTTCTAGAAAAACTGATAAACTCTCAAATCAAAAATTACCTGGACTCATTTAACATCTTACCTCCACATCAATCTGGTTTCAGGAAACAACACAGCACAACCACTGCTTCACTGAAGGTTCTTAATGACGTTGTTGAAGCACTGGATGCTAAAGATTATTGTGCTGCACTTTTCTTAGACCTGTCTAAAGCTTTTGACACTGTGGATCATAATATCTTGTGTCATAAACTCTCAGAAATCGGTTTCTCAGATCACACCATTGGTTGGTTCTCTAACTATCTTTCAGACCGGAGGCAATGTGTTCAACATAATGGTACTTCCTCCAGTTATTTAACAGTCAACAATGGTGTACCACAAGGCTCAGTCTTAGGACCCACCCTCTTTACAATCTACATACATAATGTAGGTAAAAACATCCCTAATGCATCCATACATTTCTATGCTGATGACACAGTTGTTTATTGTCGAGCTAAAACTGTTGCTAAGGCTTTTCAGCTTCTGAAATCTGCATTCAACAACATCCAGACTGATTTGTTTCACCTCAAACTTGTCCTAAATGCCGAAAAAACCAAAGGGATGCTTTTTTCAAATAGGAAGTTGGTCCCAGCAGTTCTTCCTCCGATTTTATCCTCAAATGGTGTCCCCATTGAGTTTGTTGATTCCTATAAATATTTGGGTATCTTGGTCGACTCACATCTTTCTTTTAAGCTCCATGTGGAAAACTTGGTAAAGAAACTGAAAATTAAACTGGGTTTCTTTTTCAGAAACAGATCCTGTCTAACCCTGAATGCTAGAAAACGCCTTGTATCTGTGACTTTCCTTCCCTCAATTGATTTTGGTGATATTATTTACATGAACGCTCCTACAAGAACCCTGCAGATGTTGGATGCTGTCTATCATGGTGCACTAAGATTCATAACTGGCTGTGATTATCGTACCCACCACTGTACCCTGTATTCACTGGTTAACTGGACATCATTAACTTCACGCAGACTCTCCCACTGGTACATTTTCATCTTTAAATCACTTCTTGGTCTGTTGCCTTCATACATCTCCTCCTACATGTCTCTGCGTGAGTGCAGCTACGGAGTGCGCTCTCAGGACATTATTACCTGCAGTGTTCCCTCAGTGAGGACTGAACTAGGCAAAAGGGCCTTCTCCTACTCCGCTCCTGTTTCCTGGAATATCTTACAAAAAGAATTGAAGCTCTCGACCTTGACCTCTCTAAGTGGCTTTAAGAATCTGTTGGACTCCTGGCAGGGTCCAATGCTGACATGTTCCTGTTTTTAGTTTTATACATTTGTCTTGGAATCTAGCTGTTTTTTTGGTTTTGTTACCTTTTTCCTTTTAGCCATCCTATTTGTTAAAAAAAAAAAAAAAAAAAAAAAAAAAAAAAAAAAAAAAAAAAAAAAACTGTAGTATGAGTTTTTATAACTGCTTATTGTTGTTGCTGTTGTCCATTGTTGTCATCTTTCTTTGTTGAAATCAGGTCTCTCTTGTAAATGAGTCCTCGAGGCTCAATGGGATTTACCTGTATAAATAAAGGTTGATTGATTGATATACAGGAAGTACACACAAATATACAGGAAGTACACACAGATATACAGGAAGTACACACATATATACAGGAAGTACACACAGATATACAGGAGGTACACACAGATATACAGGAAGTACACACAGATATACAGGAAGTACACACAGATATACAGGAAGCAGTGTGTGCAGCTTGTTTTTATCGTCTTTTCAGTTCAGCCGAGCTCACAGACTCGGAGGCGTCCTTGGAGCGACAGCTGCTCCTCACCCTGCTCCTCACCCTGCTCCTCACCCGGCTCTCTCTGCTAATCCAAACCTATGGGTCATGGGCAGAGCCATAGTGGTTAAATCATCCATAGTCTCTGGTAAACACATCACTACCACTAGTTGTGGAAAAGCTTTGGTGAGGGAATGTCCAGATGTTCAAATGTCCAGACGTTCAAGTGTCCAGATGTTCAAGTGTCCAGATGTTCAAGTGTCCAGATGTTCAAGTGTCCAGATGTTCAAAGCGTCTCAGGCTCAGACTTTTTTCTTTTTCACTGATTGTTGAACTCGTTTAAATTAATTGTGCAGCAGATGTTCTCAGAACAGCTGCAGAGTTGTTGCAGGCAGGTGTTCAGGTCTGAAATCGTCGCTGATGATGATTATTAATTATTAAATACGTGGTCCAGATCTTTTCTAAGCGTCAGTCGTGAAGCTGCTGTCATGGTTGGTCACAGCACAGCTGGTGGCTGAGGCGGGAAACTAAATCATCTGCCGTAGTTTCCAAGTCACGCACACTTAACACGGTTTGTAGGAAACACTCAAGATTCAGAGACGTCACTTGAAAATTGATCTTAAAGAAATAAATGCACAGTTCTCCACGTCTGCCGACTCTTCCTCTCAGCTTTTACGCTCTGCGTTTTGTAGACGAAGAAAGAAGAACTTTCTCTCTTTCCACCTGGCCTCCATCAATCCCTTGTTCTCGTTTTACCTCCGGGGGTTATTTGACGGACTAAACGCCCGTTGTGTACGAGACTGTTCCAAGTGTCCTCGGTAATTATTAGGATGTGAACAACTCGTGTGACTGTCTCTCCTTTATTACAAATTATTCAGTCAACTTTTGGATACTTCGTGGAAACACGTTTAAAAAGTCAAGTCCGACACATTAGTTTTATTTTGGCAGCTGTTATGGCTCGACTCTGAGCCCGGCACACGTTTGTTTAATTTAATTTAATTTAATTTAAAGTTTGTTTAGTGCAGTTAAATTAAATTAATGTAATGTTTTATTTATTGAGGATGAGCGAGTGAAGGAGTTGGCTGACAGAAAACAGTGATAATAGTTTCAGGCTCGGGCCCATGATGATGATGCTGATGGGAAGTGCACGTGTGTGCAGTGATGACAGTTTAGTGTCCCACTGGTTGAAACCTCAGCACTGGTGTGAGACACCACGGTCACTGGGAGCGAGGCGGGGCTACGGTTTGACGGACGTTGAACTTCACCGGCACCATTTTTACGTCCTCGGTCTCTTTTGTCCTGACTCTCTGAGTCATGGACGTCTGGCACGCACGAGGAATTCCCCTCTCCCCCACAGAGCGCACGCACGCACACGCACACTCGGCACATCAGCTTCACTGACCCGTGAGTCAGAGCGAACGTCAGAGTGAAGTCGATGAGTTGTTTCAGCCGTGAAGCTGTAAAAACCGTTTCCTCTGAAGGATTCTGGATCAGGTTCGTTTTGACCCGGACAGTTTCCAGTTGGTTCTGGAGCTGCTCCATCCTGGGAGAACGAATAATCCTGAGGAATGTGGTCGTTGTTGTAATCCCAGTTATTGTAAACAATCATTGTGCTGAAACTTTGCTGTCCGGCTCTGAAAGAACATCCTCTTCGTAGCTTCCTGTCAACTTTACATAAAACCTTGAACTCTGTTGGTTCTGAATAAATAATGAACACGAGTGAAGCAGCAGTTCAAGCCCTTTCACTTTCTGGATTAGACGGGTAGGAGCTGTGTACCTGTCAGTACAGTCCATGTACTAAATGTCTCTGTCAACAACAAACCCTCTGTTGTAGCGTGCGTGACGGCCCGACCCGGCGGACTCCATCCAACGTCGTCAAATCACTTTGAATGACGCTCGACACAAATCATGTCATTTTATTCTCGGAGCGGCATCGTCCGCCCCTCAACACAAGCCTGGGACGAGTTTAGTATATAGTACTCTGTATGCAGTACTCTGTATGTAGAACTATGTATGCAGTA
>NC_056507.1:1714981-1717530 GCF_014905685.2 Nematolebias whitei
TACTCTGTATATAGTACTCTGTATCTAGTACTCTGTATGCAGTACTCCGTATGCAGTACTTTGTATATAGTACTCTGTATGTAGTACTCTGTATGCAGTACTCTGTATGCAGTACTCTGTATGCAGTACTCTGTAATGTAGTACTTTGTATGTAGTACTCTGTATATAGTACTCTGTATCTAGTACTCTGTATGCAGTACTCCGTATGCAGTACTTTGTATGTAGTACTCTGTATGTAGTACTCTGTATGCAGTACTCTGTAATGTAGTACTTTGTATGTAGTACTCTGTATATAGTACTCTGTATATAGTACTCTGTATCTAGTATTCTGTATGCAGTACTCCGTATGCAGTACTTTGTATGTAGTACTCTGTATGTAGTACTCTGTATGCAGTACTCTGTAATGTAGTACTCTGTATGTAGTACTCTGTATGTAGTACTTTGTATGTAGTACTCTGTATGTATTACTTTGTATGTAGTACTCTGTATATAGTACTCTGTATCTAGTACTCTGTATGTAGTACTCTGTATGCAGTACTCTGTATGCAGTACTCCGTATGCAGTACTTTGTATGTAGTACTCTGTATGTAGTACTCTGTATGCAGTACTCTGTAATGTAGTACTTTGTATGCAGTACTCTGTATGTAGTACTTTGTAAGTAGTACTCTGTATGTAGTACTCTGTATGCAGTACTCTGTATGCAGTACTTTGTAAGTAGTACTTTGTAAGTAGTACTCTGTATGCAGTACTCTGTATGTAATACTTTGTATGTAGTACTCTGTATGTAGTACTCTGTATGCAGTACTCTGTATGTAGTACTCTGTATGTAGTACTCTATGTAGTACTTTGTAAGTAGTACGCACTGAGTTGTGTGATGGGTCAGAAGTTTGTGGGCGTGTTCGTCAGTGCAGAAATGTTCAGACATTCAGCTGTTTGACTCTTCAAACACTAAATTAGTCAAATGGCCAAAAACTCCTGGATGGACATCGTGCACACATCGTGCACACATCGTGCACACATAGTGCACACATCGTGCACACATCGTACACACATTGTGCACACATCATGCACACATCGTGCACGGAGGAGTCTGTGTAGTCTCAATCTGAACAAATGTCCGTAAACTTTCTTTTGTTCTTCTCATAACTTCTGATCTGCTCAAGATCGTTTTACCAGAACTTCATGCATCATCACTGTGTTGTACACTTTTCATCCTCCCAGCTCCAAGGTCAAGGTCACAAAGGTCAAATGTTGAACAAGGTCTTTGCTTGCCTAGGCCTTGGCTGCAGATCACAGTATGATAGTTTGTTGATGGGTGTATGCGGTGCTCCTGGATGGAATGTTTTGATTCTGGCTGTCGACTCGTCCTCCTTCACCGAGACGTGCCGCCTCAGCCCCCGGTGTCCGAGCCAGGAGAGTAAACACGGTGAGAGGCGGCTGGTCATGTGACTGTCATCTGTAGCTCATGAATGAAGTCAGCAGGTGGTTCCTGGTTCAGCTGCGACATGATAACTCTTCTGATAACCACTGAGTCCCTCAACAGACATGGAGTTTAAAAAAAGTATTTCTGTGAGTTTCTAGAAAAGTTTCTAAGTGGAGCCATGTGTGGTGTTGCAGCGAGGTCATTATCCCAAACAGAAATGATGTCTCGTGTGAGAGCGGGCGCATTCACACTCCGATGACTAAACGCAGAGTTTAACCAAGCAGGCCTTGAAATAGCAGCACGTTTGAATTTATCGTGGGAACGTTGTTTGTGCTCTGTGTTTAAGTGTGCACCCTGCTCTCATTTATTTCTAACATCTCATCATGGCTCCTGTGAATCTGAACATGTGTGCTGGTTGTCAGTGTTCTTTCAATAGTGACTTTCTGAGAGTTCATGTAATATTTCACTAACAGACGGACAAATAAGAGCTGGCGTTTACATTATTACCCGCCTTTCATGGCATCGGGTGATAATACGATAAATAACACTTTGGCCGTAAACGCTGGAGTTCGTTTAGGAAAAGATGTTTGATGCACGGTGGTGCAGTTGGTAGAGCTGCTGCCTCTCAGCGAGCTGGTCCCAGGTTCAAATCCCGGTCCTGGTGCCTTTCTGGGTGGAGTTTGCATGTTCTCTCCGTGCTGCGTTGGTTTTCTCCGGGTGCTCCAGTTTCCTCCAACAGACCAAAAACATGCATGTTAGGCTGACTGGTAACTCTAAATTGTCCCTAGGTGAGAGAGTGAATGGTTGTTTGTCTCTATGTGTCCCTGTGATGTACTGGAGACATGTCCAGGTGTCCCCCGCCCCTCGCACAGTGATTGCTGGACATGGGCACCGGCGGACCCCCGTGACCCAAAATGGAAGAAGTGGGTTAAAGATGATGGATGTTTGATGCATCAAACAAGGCTCCTGATAGAATCATTTATTAACGTGAAGTTTGGGGCTTTTGTTCTTCTGAGATCTCTGCTCAGAAACATGTTGTGATGACCGGTGCTGAACCGTGACTGTAAGAACCGTGACTGTAAGAACCGTGACTGTAAGAACCGTGACTGTACGAACCGTGACTGTA
>NC_056507.1:1717630-1723365 GCF_014905685.2 Nematolebias whitei
GAACCGTGACTGTAAGAACCGTGACTGTATGAACCGTGACTGTAAGAACCGTGACTGTAAGAACCGTGACTGTATGAACCGTGACTGTAAGAACCGTGACTGTAAGAACCGTGACTGTATGAACCGTGACTGTAAGAACCGTGACTGTAAGAACCGTGACTGTATGAACCGTGACTGTAAGAACCGTGACTGTAAGAACCGTGACTGTATGAACCGTGACTGTAAGAACCGTGACTGTACGAACCGTGACTGTACGAACCGTGACTGTACGAACCGTGACTGTAAGAACTAACTCTTCATTTAAGTAAGTTTGTAACAACCTTAAACACGCTGACATCAAACATCTTTTTATCCATCAAGTATAAGATCTGACTGATGGAGTCATTTATTTACAGTCACTAACAACAACCTGAACATAAACACCAACCCAACACTGAACAGAACCAACAGGAACGACCCATCTGAACACAGAACTTGAAGACGTCTACTCACTTCTAGAGACTGACCGATTTATCGGTAGGGGCCGATATTTTTTGGCCAATATAGACATTTGGGGACATATCGTATCTGTGATAAGTGTCCCATTATGCACTGATATAAGCACTTCTAATTTTCATCCCTAAAATGCTGGAACCAGCCGTAATTGTACAATGTATCCAGCAGAGGGCGCTTGAAGACTACTTTCAAGTCATGGCCGTTCACTTAAGTTGCACTTTCAGCACAGCCGAAGCAGGAAGCAACTAAATACTGTGTAGTGTATTTTACTGAACAAAGCATGATAAATTTATTTGAACCCATCTGTAAAATAAATCAGCAATAATAAATTATTTTCAATTCTCCAACCTGCTGGTCTTTTCAAGTTAGCAAGCTAACATTTAGTTAACTTAGCTTAGGATATTGTCTGTTAAAACTTTATCCAGAACAATAAATCTAACGTAGAGGTAAAATATATCAGAGTTAGTAACATTATCTTTGTCGTCCTCAATGAAATGAATTGTTTGTTTGAAATCTTTAGTTCTCTACAAAGAAAATTTAACTCTGCTGCGATCAATGCTAATTAGCCCTTCACCGTACGTGACTGTTTAAACAATGAACAGGAAGGTGTTTCTTTGTTTAATTTGTATTGTTGTAACATACTTGATATGGTGAATAGTGGAGGATAGAAAATGTGAACACACGTTAATAAGACTGTTTTTATGCTCCACTTGTAAACCTGCTGCTGGACCACGTATAGCATGGATCTGGTTAGCTTAGCTTCATGGTTGCTAACAGCTGGGCTAAATAAACAAGCCCCGTTCAACTCGCTGTTTCTTTAGATTCTTGAAGGTGAACAAAGCTAAAACAATTTCATCCATTATATCGGTTCTTGACATTAGCCTTCCCCTCCTAATATCTGTGTCGGCGATAGCCAAAACTTCCATATCGGTCGGGCTCTACTCGTTTCTGTCCCAAGATTACCCAGAAGGCCCTGCGGCTCACTCAGTCTCTTGCGTTCAAATACGACATGTAATTTCAATAATCTGCTCTAAAATTTAACAGTGACCAACAGAACTTACTGCTTCTGTAAAATTCCATCATGTAATGAAACCAAAACACAACTTTAATGTTGAAAACTATCAATGCAAACCTAAATGTTATTTTTTAATCTTGCTTTTTGTTAGACCAACTACAATTTCAGCAAATGTTTTTGGATTTACAAGTTGCAGTTGAATGCATCACAAATGTGGTTAGGCCTTCCTGAAGGCTTTAACGACGGTAAGGATCACATTTCATTCCTGCTGACACATCAGCTTGGACTGTGTTTGATCAAACTGTACATGGATGGAGTTGTTGTTGTTGTTGTTGTTGTTGGACATTGCTTTGTGGGGAGTGTTTTGGGCAGCTCTGGAGGGTGGTGTGAGCCATCACATGAGACGTTGATGTGTTTGCTCGTGCAGGTTTCATACGCCAGTTAGCAGAGCAACAACAAGCTTGAACTTCCTGGATGTTTGACCCACGACTCAGAGCTGAATCACACTCGGCTTCATCGTCTTAAAGGCTCAAGGTGTCACAGTCTGCAGATTTAAGGTGGTGAAATGGGTTTAAACCAGCAGCTATGAAACATTTCTGCAGCTCCAGTTGTTCGTAAAGATAAAAGCGTCGTGTTGCATCAGGAGGTGGTTTGAACCGAGGAGCGCGGCTGTCCCTGCCGTCAGACGGCGAGTGTGGACAGGTTTGAGACCAGGTGTGTAATCACCGGTTAGCAAAGCTCTTAAACACACGCTGCCCTGCACTCGCAGCATCATTTCTAAGATACAGCACATTTCTTAATCCTCTGGTGAACAGAAACCTGACGGAGGGCGGCTGCACGGTAAACGACAAAGAAAGCGTCGGGTGTCGTCTGAAGGAATTCACACTGAAACTGTGATTTGTTGAACATGTCACGTGATGTGTGTGCAGAGTATAGAGAGATCTTGGATTTAAACACACAAAAGGTTCATGCTGCAGATCGTATCAGACGAATCTGTTTCATTCAGCCTGTGGTTGTGAGCTCAGAACAGAGCCAGAGCTGTTCTGTGAACAGGTTGAGCAACGTGGGGCCACCACTCCTCCATGAGTGTTTGCTGCGCCGCAGGCTACACGATCTGTGCTGGTGTGTCTGACTCACGGCCTCGGGCGGCCGTTGCTGCGCTGCAGGACGGGCTCACCAGAACAAACCTGCAATTACAGCTTAAGCAGATTAAATGAGATGAAATTAGCCAAAAAACAACAACATTGGGATTGGCAGAAGCGAGCGGTGAAGCCTGCAGTCTGCAGCAGAAACATCATTTAACGCTTAAACGCAGAAACACAAAGTTTGTTTTCTCAGTCATCCAGGTATATAACAACAAAAACGAAGTCCAGATGACATGATTCAACCTTTTTTGTTGTTAAACGCAGAAAGTTTCACTTTAAATGACTCGGCTGTATTTTGATGCAGGGGCGATTCTAGAATGTGCCCTTTAGGGGTGCTCAGCCCCCAGTGCTGACGTTTGAGCGTTCTAAATTATTTTCAAACGTGTTGTCTTTACAGCTGTAATACATTTGACTTACAGTTTAAATCAAAATATAATGATTTAGGTCATTACAAAGTAAGTCCTAAAGTCTTTTTACAAAACAAAACGATGGGTAGCTGCAGCAGAAATGTTGTAGATGAATAAATATATTGTTTACACGCTTCCACAACTAAAAACAACAGCTGATGTGACTGTAGCCAAACAGCTGCTGTGTGTCCACAACATCTGGGCTTGTCAAGATGCATTTTGGGTAATTCCTGTCTGGCTGTTGGTTTGTTTCCTGTCGTGGTCGTTGTGGCGTCCTGTGAAAAAGCAGCGTGAAAGATGTTGAATGATTTCTGCTGAAAAGGTTTCGTCACTGAACGGTTGATGGTTCGATCTGAACAGAATTTACTGACGGCAGGAAAATGAAAGCTGGAAAACTGACGGAAGTAGAAATGAACAGAATAACATGAAATGGGCAGAGAGAATATAATATAATATATATAATATATAATATAGATATAACGTATAATAGATCACAAAAAACACTGAAATTAGCAACATTTTTTTTAAAGTATGAAATGAGCTGAAATAGACTCATTAATCTCTAACCAGGAAAATGACTGTAATGCCACTTTAATTGGTGATATTTGACTTATCTGTGCTGCTGATCACTTATCATGCTGCTGATCTCTTGCCTTTAAGCTGCTGTATTCATACCCATCTGCTCACTACAGACTCATGTTCAGGCTGCTGTTTAATATACTGTATTATTTTACATTATTATTGTTTACTGTATATCTTCTATCCTTGTGTACCGTTTCCTTTTATACTTTTGCTATTTTTGTGTGTAACGGATCCTGAGTACACAGTTTTGTCCCACCTCATGTACCACATGTGATGTGATGAGAATAAAGAAGGTTGAACCTTGAAATGAGCAGGAGACGCTGTAAACGGCTCAAAGGATGTGAAGAGAGCTCCGTTTATTTTCAATGAGGAGAACACGGCTGAAAAAGCTAAATGTTTCTGAAAGTACAACCTGAACCAAAAGAATGTCGTGAACGAGCCGAACGTTTTGAGACTTGAATTGTTGAAATAGATAAAAACTTACAGGACGAGTTTCGTTCTGACAAATTACAGAAGAAAATGGGATCTCAACAGTGAGAAGGATTCAGAAACATCGACAGAAATGTTCTTTAAGAACAGACTGGGGTGGACGCAAGAGGAAATGCGACCCCAGGTTAATCACATGGTGGAAGGAGGGCGCCGTCTGAAAGCATTAAAGTTGAACTCGAGTTGAATTCTGATCACACGCTGAATCGTAAATTGTTCCTGGGATGGAGACGCAGGAGGCTCCAAAGCAAGAACCCGTCGACAGGTTCGGTTTGTGGTTGGTGAGAAAACGAGTGAAGTTTGTCTGGAGCTGCGTTGCTCGAGTGTTTTCGGACCCCTCAGTGAATCTGATTTATTCAACGGTTCCTTCAGGCCGTGTTCAGATCTTCAGGTGTTTTTCCTAAAGAGCAGCCGGTCCAGCTGCAGCGAGACGCTCGGCTCAGTGAAGGAACGGGTCGGCCGAGCGCTCCCAAATATTTCTCCAGAGGTGACGTGCCGAGACAGGAGAGCGAGGAAGAGCAAACAATCAGACGCGCCTCCGCTCAGCGAGTGTCGGCTTGTGCTACGTAGAGTTAGCAGGAGAAGAGCGAGCTAACGCTTGTCGGCCGTCTGCTGATCTCCTGCGAGAACAAAACAAGAAGCGTTTATTCACTTCTTCTTCTTTTAGACTAAACTCTGGCTTTTATGAAAAGGGATGTTATGGTCTTATTGTTCAAACCTTGTAAGATGTGAGTGCTCAGAGTGCGTGGTGAGGACGACTCTCGGCTACCACACGCCGAATTTTAGCTCAGTGTCTGCAAATATGACCAAATTAAAACAATTTCAGTGTTTAAGTTTGATCTGCGGCGGCGGCGGCCATGTTGATCTGTTGTTTCCAAGAGCTGATCAGTTGAAGACGTTAGAGCAGGCTGTTCAAGAGCTCAGGGGCCACAGTTACTGAGAGTCAAGAGCTCAGGGGCCACAGTTACTGAGAGTCAAGAGCTCAGGGGCCACAGTTACTGAGAGTCAAGAGCTCAGGGGCCACAGTTATTGAAAGTCAAGAGCTCAGGGGCCACAGTTACTGAGAGTCAAGAGCTCAGGGGCCACAGTTACTGAGAGTCAAGAGCTCAGGGGCCACAGTTACTGAAAGTCGAGAGCTCAGGGACGTAAATGTCCAGATCTCTGTTAAAATAAAAAACATGACAGCTTCTATAAACCGAGTCACACTTCCTTCAGTTCAGACACTAAGAGACGGTAGGGACACTTGATAATACTGTACATCCATTAAAGACTCCTGCAGGACGTCTTTCCTACCTACCTACTTTCCTTCCTTCCAATCTACCTTCCTTCCTACCTACCTTCCTTCCTTCCTTCCTACCGACCTACCTACCTTCCTTCCTTCCTACCTTCCTACCTTCCTACCTATCTACCTACCTATCTTCCTTCTAACCTACATTCCTTCCTGCCTTCTTTCCAACCTACATTCCTTCCTACCTACCTACCAACCTTCCTTCCTTCCATTCTACCGACCTTCCTACCTTCCTTCCTACCTATCTACCTACCTTCCTTCCTACCTACCTACCTTCCTACCTTCCTTCCAACCTACCTTCCATCCTACCTACCTAC
>NC_056507.1:1723465-1725579 GCF_014905685.2 Nematolebias whitei
CCTTCCTTCCTTCTTACCTACCTTTCTAGCTACCTTCCTTCCTACTTACCTTCCTTCCTACCTTTCTACCTACCTACCTTCCTTCCAACTTACCTTCCTTCCTACCCATCTTCCTTCCCACCTTCCTACCTACCTACCTACATACCTTCCTTCCTTCTTACCTACCTTTCTACCTACCTAACTTCCTACCTTCCTTCCAACCTACCTTCCTTCCTTCCTACCTACCTACCTACATACCTACCTTCCTACCTTCCTTCCTACCTTTCTACCTTCCTACTTACCTACCTACCTTCCTTATTTTTAAATTAGACAAACAGATAAATTCAGTTGTGAAATCCAGTTTCTTCCAGCTAACTGACTGTCAAGGTGAAGTCTTGTCTCTCTTTCAGAGACCTTGAAAAGGAGATTCATGCTTGTATTAGCTCTTGTTTGGACTATTGTAATTCACTGTATGTTGGTTTAGACAAATCATCTTTGCATCGTTTACAATCTGTCCAGAACGCAGCAGCTCGTCTTTTAACGGCAACTAATAAACACGAACACATGACTCCTGTCCACTTCAGGATTGATTTTAAGATTTTATTGCTTGTGTTTAAAGTCTTTTGTTGTTTTTGTGTGCTATAGAAATAAATTGATATTGACAGAGCAAAGCTCAAAGCTTCTGGAGAACGTCTTTCACTGATTTATTTCTTCTTATTTCAGTAACTTTGTAAAAATGATGCTTCTACTTTTCATTGACAGCTCATCAAGTTATTTAAAATAAATATTTGCTGAGGAGTGCTGGCTGGTCGGTCAATTTAATTTGCAGATGTTCTGACAGCTGTTTCATTTCTTTCTTCTGTCCACAGAACATCTTGGCCAAGGCGCTGTATGACAACGTGGCGGAGTCCCCTGACGAGCTGTCCTTCCGTAAAGGTGACATCATGACGGTGTTGGAGCGAGACACGCAGGGTCTGGACGGGTGGTGGCTCTGCTCGCTCCACGGCCGCCAAGGCATCGTCCCCGGGAATCGCCTGAAGATCCTGGTTGGCATGTATGACAGCAAGCAGCAACCACCAGGCACGCCTTCCACACAGGATGCAGATGCTACCTGTCCCACCCCCCAGGTGCAGCGACCCCTTCCTGCTCAGAGCGTCTATGTCAAACCAACACCTGCTGGCTCTGCTAATCAGCCCCTTCCTTCGGTCCAGTACACGTCCATGCACCCGGCTTTCTCTAGTTCTAGTGCTGCAAAGAGCAGCCCTGACTCTATTTACATGATGCCCCCCTCCCACGGTCCAAAGCTGAGCTCCCAAAGTCTGTATCAGGTTCCCTGTGGTCCAAGCGGACCGTCTGCACAAGCCCAGCCCGGACCGCCTAGCAAGGCCCCGATTCTTGGTCAGAGACAGTTTCAGCTGCCGGGGAAGGATATCTACCAGGTGCCTCCTTCTGCAGGTCCTGGTCCTGGTCCTGGTCCAGGGCAGGCAGCAGCTTCTGGTGGGGGTACAGCACCTGGTCAGGACGTGTACCAGGTGCCCCCCTCCCTGGATAAGAGGAGCTGGGAGAGCAGCAGCAAGCCCCATGGCAAGGTGAGCTGACAGAGAAGGGGTTAATTTGTTTTTACCTGAACGTGTTCAACAACAAATCATAGTTCTCTGTTTCCTGAGGATTTTCTTTAATGAAACATGATGTAATAAACCAGGGCCCTGCAACCTGCGGCTCTGGGGCCAAACTACTGTTCAAACCCCCCAGCGATTGGGGGGGGGGGGGGCATCAACAGACCGCTTGTTTCCTTTTAACTTTCCATTTGTTGTGTAAAGATCTGTTTTTTCTGTTCAGAGTTTAATTGTCTGTGTTGTTGTGGAACTATTCACTATTCAACCTTTATTTCTACAGGTTAGTTTCACTGTGTCACGAGGACTCATTTTCAAGAGAGACCTGATTTAGACAGACGACATATAAAGTACAGACAATAATTCATCAAAACCAATTACAATCGAAGAAGTTATAAACACAGTCAAATCAAGTTGCCATATAAAACAAGGTAAAATACTAAAAACAAAAACAAATTTGCTTCTACTGACTTGGACACTAACTCCAGGAGTTAGACACATCCTACATGAATTACACACTAA
>NC_056507.1:1725679-1731314 GCF_014905685.2 Nematolebias whitei
GGAGGCGCCTGTTTCCAGCTGTCAGACGCTGGAGGCGCCTGTTTCCAACTGTCAAACGCTGGAGTCGCCTGTTTCCAGTGATTGTCTACATGGTTGCTGTGGCGCTCAACAAAGTCGTGTTTTTTTTTTCCTCAGAGGATGCTGCTTGCAGACAAACGAGATTTAGTTTCTCGCTGGTTTTAAATTTATTCTAACTTTAGTTTGAGCAGCTCATCTTTAGAGACCGCCAGGGGCCTCATGTACGAACAGACTACAGAAGGCGCTTGTAAAGATGTAGAGACAAAACTAAAAATTTGAGATTCAACAGAACACCAGGATATGACCGAGGACAAAAAAAAAGAAACTTATGTATTTACATTTTTACAAGAAGTCTAATTCTTGTAAATTCTTCTTCTGCTGCTGGTTCTATGCATCATGTTCTTTGTAGCAGCATGTGTTCAGGATGGGAGTGCATCTCATTGTGGAAACAGGAGCGGCACAATTTAACATCAACGCCTGATTTGTTCAATAAAAACACGATTCACACGTGTCTGATGAGTTGTGTCACAACGTGGCGGCTTCCAGAGGCGGAGGAGACGATGTAAGCAGCTCAAGCTAAGCTGTGGACCAGGGTGGACTGATCAAGTTTTAATGAGTCGTCTGAAACTGAGGCTCAGCAGATGCAGAACCTCATTCTGATATTTGTACACCAACACTGCACTGCAGTGAAGACGACATATTTTGTTTTTATCATGCGCCCGTCAAAAGTCAGGAGTTTTATGAAATAGTCTCTATCTGTACCTAAACGTTCTCTTGTCCAGGCCTAACCTTTGATCCACTCAAGATAACTTCATGGAGTCTATTACACGTTGCTAGACTGAGTGTCACACTTTTCATCACCCCAGCTCCAAGGTCAAGGTCACAAATCAAGGTCAAAGGTTCTACAAGGTCTTTGCTTGTCCAGGCCTTTGCTATAGATTGTTGTATGAGAGTGTGTCGACAGGCGTGGATTGTGTCGTATACCTCATGGTCCACTTTGCCACGTTTTACAGAGCTGATGAATGTTTATGAGGACTTTATAAATGTTCTATATTTCTATAGTATGACCTAAAACATCGTCAGATTTTCACACAAGTCCTAAAAAAGATGTAAAAAGATCTGAAGCTCTTGACCTTGACCTCTCCATGTGTCTTCAAACATCTGTTAAGTTCCTGGAAACACCAACACAGACATGTTCCTGTTTTGAGTTTTCTGCACCGCCTTGTAAACTAGCTTGGGGGGGGGGTTCGCTACTTTTCCTTTTGACTGTCCTTTTGGTTGCCATTTGATTTGAACTTGTTAAAAAAATTATTTGTACGTCTCTTTTATAACTGTCTATTGTTGTCATCACTCTTTGTTAAACCAGGTCTCTCTTGTAAACGAGTCCTCGAGGCTCAATGGGACTAACCTGCAGAAATAAAGGTTGAATGAAAAAGTAGATAAAGAGAACCCAGTTAGTTTTTCATTCAACCTTTATTTATACTGGTTAGTTCCCAGTGAGCCTCCAGGACTCATTTACAAGAGAGACCTGTTACAAACATCCAGTTCAACAAATGAGATTAAGATATTAAACTTGGTCATTTATTTATTGAGGACAATGATCCAGTATCATCCATCAGTGGTAAAAGTATGTGAACCTTTGCTTCAGTCCCTGGTGTGACCCCCCCCCCCCCCCCCCCCCTAACTTCAAACATTTCTGGTAACTCTTGATGAGTCCTGCTCACCTTGGAGGAACTTTGAGCTCATTCCTCCGTACAGAACATCTTCACCTCTGGATGTTGGTTGTTTCCTCACATTAACTGCAGCTTCAGGTCCTTCCACAACATCTGGACTGGATGAAGGTCAGAACTTGGACTTGACCATTCCACAACATGAACTTTATTCTTCTTGAACCATTCTTTGCTAGAACATCTTGTGTGCTGAGGGTCATTGTGTCACTGCATGACCCATCTTCTCTGAGATTCACTTCATGGACAGATGTTCTGACTTTTTCCTTCAGAATTCTCTGATATAATCCAGAATTCATTGTTCCATCAATGATGGCGAGCCGTCCTGGTCCAGATGCAGCAGAACAGGCCCAGACCATGATACTACCACCACCATGTTCCACAGATGGGATCAAGTTCTTCTGCAGGAATGCTGTTGTCCTTTCTCCAAACAGAACTCTTTTCATTTAAACCAAAAAGTTAAATTTTGGTCTCATCGTCCACAGAACATTCTTCCAACGGTCTTGGAAACCTCCAGCAGAACCAGAACCGGGCTCAGGAAGGGCAGACAACTGTCTGGAGTTTGAAAAGACAAAATGGACAAAGACAGAATGGATGTCCAGGTTTAGTTTATATCAAGAAAACTGTACTTCACTGTTTAAACCATAAACATGTGACTTCTGAAGAACAAACACAAGTTTGACGTGTTTCCTGAGTGTTGTATGTTCTGTTGACCCTCCAGGTGTTCTGTACATTGTTTGGCTGCCTTCAGGGGTCTCCTCATGTCCAGGTAGGCCTTTCAGCATGGAGTGTGACTCTAACTCCGGTAGTTTGCAGTGAATACCGTCTTTAATGAAAGAACGCGTATCGCTCATTGATTTGCACGCCATCGTTCACGCTCTGAGTGCAGGTTGTAAATGATGCTCAGCTACTACCACAGCTAACTTTAGCTCTGAATCTATAAAACTCACATGTTGTCAGGTTTGTGTTCACAAAAGTCTCCAAAATGTTTCAGAATGTTTGCAGTGGTTCTCAAATCCTGTCTTTTTTAATCTTGGGTTATTTTGAAATCAAAATTCAGGTGAAAACAGCTGAAAGGCTAAACGAGCAGAACCGAAGATAAAAGCTGAAGTCCACAAAACGATGCAGAAAGTTTAAAACGATTTCAAGAGTTCTCCATCTCAGTGAAGAAAACGGTTCTAATAAAGTAAGATATTTAAAAAACATGTGTAAATCTTACAAAAAACAAAGTCGTAGCCGTTTGGTCCTGAACAATGGAACATTTTCATGTATGTCATGTATGTCATGTATGACGTCATACATGACTGTAGGAAAAGACTGAGAGCTGAAGTAGTTACAGTTTAAAATAGGTAGAGAAGAAACAGATCAGAGCCACACTCAATGACACCGTCAACACAACCGAGACACCTGCTGCACACCTGTTGCACACCTGCTGCACACCTGTTGCACACCTGCTGCACACCTGCTGCACACCTGTTGCACACCTGCTGCACACCTGTTGCACACCTGCTGCACACCTGTTGCACATCTGCTGCACACCTGCTGCACATATGTTGCACATATGTTGTACATCTATTGCACATCTGTTGCACACTTGCTGCACATCTATTGCACATCTGTTGCACATCGGTTGCACATATGTTGTACATCTGCTGCACACCTGTTGCACACCTGCTGCACATCTGTTGCACATATGTTGCACATATGTTGTACATCTATTGCACATCTGTTGCACACTTGCTGCACACCTGCTGCACATCTATTGCACATCTATTGCACATATGTTGCACATATGTTGTACATCTATTGCACATCTATTGCACACATGCTGCACACCTGCTGCACATCTGTTGCACATATGTTGTACATCTGCTGCACACCTGTTGCACATCTATAGCACATCTATTGCACATCTGTTGCACATATGTTGCACATATGTTGTACATCTATTGCACATCTATTGCACACATGCTGCACACCTGCTGCACATATGTTGCACATATGTTGTACATCTGCTGCACACCTGTTGCACACCTGCTGCACATCTGCTGCACATCTGTTGCACATATGTTGTACATCTATTGCACATCTGTTGCACACTTGCTGCACACATGCTGCACATCTGTTGCACATGTTGTACATCTGCTGCACACCTGTTGCACATCTGCTGCACATCTATGCGGGATACAACCATAAACAGAAATCTGAGTCCAGGTCCAGGTTCAGCAGAGACCAGCAGCACGTTCAGCCTGGTGTTGACCTGCATCTTGTTCTGGTGGGTCGGTTCGTGTGGGACCATCTGTGGGTCAGCTGAAGATGCTGCTGCTGTCAGAGACGCCACTCACATCTCCCTCATGGAGGTTACTGTGTGTGTGTGTGTGTCCTTGTTTATGCTACTTTGTGAGGCCCATTTTTCCAACTTATACTACATTGTGAGGACCAACTGCTCCTTATGGGGCCCAAAGCCCGGGCCCCATAAGAAGAAGTCCCGTTGGTGGGTTAGGGGCTAGGTTTAGGACTAAGGTGTGAATTGAGGATGTGTTAGGTTTAGGGTTAGGTATGTACTGGTAATGGTTAGGTTATGGATAAAGGTCATGGTTAGGCTATAGAAATGAATGAAAAATGAATGGAAGTCAATGCAAAGGCCCCATAAAGATAGCAAAACAAACATGTGTGTGTGTGTGCGTGTGTGTGTGTGGTTTGCGTTGGTGCTGTGAAGATCAGACACAATAGAGTTCTTGTTGATGGACAGCAGACCAGGGACGACTGTGGAGGGAACAGTGTTTAAATCATCCAACTGTTGATCAAATAATAATTTTAATTCATCCTAATTTAGAAACACAACCAGCAGATTGTCTGGGTGAGGGGAGCTCTTCAGGTTCCAACACCTGGTTCCTGATACTAGTTCTTTTTGGTTTTTTGGTTCTGGGTTCTTACAGAACTCTCTTGTTCAGGTTCATGATTTTGGTTGAAGCTCTCGACCTTGACGTCTCTAAGGGATTTTAAACTTCTGCTAAGTTCAACAACCAACGCAGACATGTTCCTGTGTTTAGTGTTTTACGTGTCTTTACAATGTAGCTGTTTTTCTTTGGTTTCTTCCTTTTGCTTTTCATTTTAAATGTTTTTATGACCGTGTGTTGTCTGTGCATCATCTTGCTGTTGGATCAGGTCTCTGTCTGAACGAGTCCTCCATGACACTAAAGCTTTTTGCAGATGGACTGGTTCCTGTTTTCTACGGAGGTCTTTCTGTTTGTTCTGGTCCAGTCACCTGTTGGGATGTAAAGAAGACGATTTATGGATGAAAACGCTCCAGTGTGAGCGTTGTCTTTATTTTAGGGCCTGTCTCCTCACAGCGAGACGTTTAGGTTCTCGGCTCCTCATCAGTTCTCTGCAGAGCACCTCCTGCCTCTCACAGCCAGGGGGGGAGAGAGAGGCAGGCTGGAGGAGGCTGTGGGTGGGCGAAGGGTCAGACTGGATCCCACAGGAAGTGACATGTCAGGATACTCACTCCTCCCTCTTTTCCTATGGCAGGAGGGCGAGAGGGACCAGGGCAGGAAGACTGGGTTCTGGTAAATGGGCCGTGCAGTCTCCTTGTTGTTGTGTAAGATCAGGAAGTGTCAGAATGAGTCTGGATCTGGATAATTGCTGAAAACAGGACTGGAGAAAAGACGAGGCAACCAAGGGACTTAGGAAGGAGGGAGGAGTTCTTGAGGATCTGTCGGAGCTGGGATCTGACAAAAACCTTGGCCTGGAGGTCCAACTTGTGCTCAGCGCCGCAGGGACAAAATGAACTATCTGGTGAGTTTGTGTAAATCACAGATCGTCTCTGCTTCTCTCCGTGTTTGTCCTCTGTGTGGTGTTTTACCAAGACTTATCTGAGGGGGGGGGGG
>NC_056507.1:1731414-1734135 GCF_014905685.2 Nematolebias whitei
GGGGGGGGGGGTGCCCAAGGACAAAAAAATGTTAGGGGGAGGAGAAAAACCGGAGTCCACTGCTTTTTTTCTTGGATTCCCACCTTTTGTTGCGTCTCAGCAGGGAGTGTGTGTACACAGGTTGGAGCCCGGACGTCCTCTAATGGAATGTGCGAGGACAAAAAGTCCAAAGTTCTTCAGCGTCTGTCTCAGTTTCCTGCAGCTCCAGATAAAAACTACAGCTGGACCCTCAGTCCGGATCCTGCTCGGAGGAAAAAGTTCAGATATGTTCTGCAGAAGAGGCTGCAGCTCTTCTCGTTGTTTCAGAACTTCTTCTTGTAGTTCTTTGTTTCTTCTTTTTGCCATAAAGTCTCGAAGACGAGCCGCGTCAGGAAGACCAGAACATGAACGGCAGAGGGGACATAAACCGGTCTGTGGTTACACACTTCAAACTTTTAGGCTCAAGGGCAAAGGAAGGGGATGAGCTGAAAGAGAACCGGACTTAAAGAACCGAACCGTCCCACAGAATAAAGGACCAGCAGACGAGCGGTTCCATCTTTCTGAGGGTTTGAACAGTGAATGTTTGTACTTTCTAACACGAGTGTTTTTCTAAACCTAAATGTTTTTGGTGCAACATTTGACCGCCACAGGTTCGTCTTCAGGGGACTTCAACGCTTTGAGGAAACTTCACTTTTGACCGATATAAAAAGCAGAAAGCAGAGCTTGGTCCGATGATTCAGAGCGGCCGGTTACGTCTTGGATGTTGACGTAGCAGTTTCCAACCGACGTGCACGAGATGTCACGCTCACAGTATGTGTTGCAGTAAAGCTAAGCTGCTGCCAGGTCACGTTTTGAGCTCATTGTGTGGAAAACTAATTGTGTAAAGTTTAGTGTGCTGTTAGTAAGAAGGTGTGGCATCCATCTTGAGCTGGACTCAATCACTTGACGTGCACTTTTTATCTTCTGAACGTGTTTAACTCTCACCCCGAGGTCCGTCTTCAGCACGTAACTCGTTCTGTAAACGTCCGACTTCAACAATTCATGTCTCGAAACGTTCGGCTCATTCAGGACATTCCTGCTGGGGCTGTTGGTATCTGTGAAATTTTTACTTTTTGTAATGTTGAGCTTTGTCGGCCATTTTTTCCTCACTGAAGATGAATGGAGCTGTAACAACCTGTTGCTGCTCGTTCAGCTTCTCTCTACTAATGACACTCTTTCTGCTTTTTCAGCTACTTTTTAGGTGATTTCTGCAAATTTTAGCTGCTGTTGCTAATTTACTCTTCTTCTTTCGGCTGCTCCCTTCTTCAGGGGTCGCCCAGCGAACTAACTCGTACAAAGACTTGGTGATTGTTTTTATTTTACGCCGGAGGTCCTTGACACGGAGCTACCACAGCCTCCGTGTGGAGCAGAGAGCTGCATGTACGGCGCCCGGGGGAGCACATGGTGGGGGCTAAAGGCCTTGCTCAAGGGCTCAGAGTGGGGCAAATGAGGGTGGAGGCAGGTGTGGGTGCTTCACCTTTCCCACCCACATTTTGATGTTGTTGGCACAAGGAGTTGAACCGGCGACCTTCCGATCACAGGCCCACCTTCTGTAACCTCTGCACCACCACTCCCCAATTGACTTTCTGTGATTCTTTCAAATACTTTCAACGTTTTTTGCTCCTTTCAGACTTTTATTTTTCATTCACTCTGCGTTTTAGCAGGAAATTACATTTGTTTACTTATTATTTTGATGGTTTTTCACATATTTTGCTAACAAACAACAACTAGGGCTCAAATTTCAATGAAGGATTTGTTTGCAGTAATCCGAGCTGTGAGTGACTCTCAGCTGCAGCCTCGGCACATTTCATCAAAATGTCCAGAGAAACGTGGAATCGAGGCACGTGTTGCGTTCTGGCTCCGGTCGTTCGTTGACTTCAGTAACAGGTTAGATCCCAGCAGGTGCTCAGAAACTGACGTCTGTTTGACCAACACGCGGAGCAAACTGGGTCTCGTGGTGAATCTGACAGGAACCTTGTGATCGTCGGCACGTTCCTCACACGATCAGGAATGTGTCGCTGAAACACGGCGCAACGCGAACAAGTTTTCACGTGTCGGCAATTAGAGAGGAATTAATGTAAGATAGCGTAGCGGTGAGTCGGCCGTCTGTCAGCGCGTCCTGCTGGCCGAACAGAGCAGTCGAGCTTTTCCTGATTATTTCTGTGTGTCAGCACTTCGGTTCTTCACAAAGACTCGGACACGGTCGGTCTGCGTGTCTGCACTTGATAGACGAGAGCGTACATTCGCTCTCGTTGTCGCCGAGCCAACCGGGCGAGTTGGAAACGACCTCCATCTGTCCGCCTGTGCGCGTCGTGAGCTGGATAACTTGAAAAGTGCGTCTTCCATTTTGGTGTGTGGCTACATCTAGGCAGAAGAAAGTTTCCTGCAGAAAACGAGGTTACCGTGTCAAAATCCAAGATGGCCACCACCATAAATAAACCAGCCGTCCCATTTATTTGAAGAAACTACGCTTTCTAGTTTTTATATTGCTTAAAAGTATAATTTCCTCAAATGATTGGGGTGGCCAAATATTCTATGGTGCCATTGGCCACCATAGGCCACCCCCTGGCTCCTCCATTGTACGACTGGTGGATAAACAAATAAAATCTCCCTCTGTTCTTCTCAACAGTGTAACTTATACTCACTTCAGTATCTCACAGTTTAGGTTTACTGACGTTGTTCAGTTGTTGGGGGGGGGGGGGG
>NC_056507.1:1734235-1737986 GCF_014905685.2 Nematolebias whitei
CCCCTGAGCTGCTGCTCTCAGTAACTGCGGCCCCTGAGCTGCTGCTCTCAGTAACTGCGGCCCCTGAGCTGCTGCTCTCAGTAACTGCGGCCCCTGAGCTGCTGCTCTCAGTAACTGCGGCCCCTGAGCTGATGCTCTCTGTAACTGCGGCCCCTGAGCTGATGCTCTCAGTAACTGTGGCCCCTGAGCTGCTGCTCTCAGTAACTGTGGCCCCTGAGCTGCTGCTCTCAGTAACTGTGGCCCCTGAGCTCAAGGAGTCCAGTTGTTCCAGTTGATGGAGGATGTTCTGCTCCCAGTTTCACAGCTGGGAGTCGTTTGTCCCCAGTGTCATCATTTTGTTTAGTGGATGATAACTGTCATAAAAAAAAGGTTCAGAGGCGGCAAGCCTGTGATCAGAAGGCCGGCAGATCAATCCCCCAGACCGACATCAAAATGTGGGTGAAAGGTGAAGCACCCACACCTGCCTCCACCTTCATCTGCCCCACTTTGGGCCCTTGAGCAAGGCCCTCAACCCCCACCATCTGCACCCCCAGGCGCCCTAGATGCAGCTCTCTGCTCCACACAGAGGCTGTGGTAGCTCGGTGTCTGTGGTTGAGTCAGGAAGGTCTTCTGGTGTAAAAACTATCAGCAGGTCTTCGTGTGAGTTTGTTCTCTGTGGTGACCCCTGAAGGAGGAGAAGTTAAATCCTACAAACTCTGCTGGTGTCATATCCGTGTTTTAGTTTCTCCCGTCTTCCTGTGTCATCTCTTCCCCCGTCAGTCTGCTACGTGTTCTCAATCCTCCCGGGAGTTTGTCATCTCGTCTCGTCACGGTCCCTTTAAATAACGTCTCACTCGGTTCGTCCCTCGTCCGTGGATTGTGCTTCCCACAGCCCGTCATGTTCTGTTCCTCGTGTTTCCTCACGCCCAAGAAAGTTTTGCTGCCGCACCAGCAATTCTTTTGGTGTTTTAAAAATAATAAATCAAATTTTCTTTATTTATCTTCATGTCTGTCTGCACCCTGGGCTCAACGCCACCGCAGAACGTGACAGCTGGGAGACCAACCCTGGATCAGAACCAGCCTCTCCTCAATGTTCTGCTGGGACAGGTCAGGAAAACAGAGGACAGGATGAGGAAGGAACCGCAAAGTAACGGACAGAAAGTCCATTACGACGGCAAATAAACAAAAACATATTGTGAGGGGAATTAAAAATACTCTGCTGGTCCGTGCACGTTGTGAGCACGATAACTTGAAAAGTAAGTGACGTACCAACCTGAATTTTTTAACAAAGATTGATGACGACAACAACAACAACAACAACAACAACAACAACAACAACAACAACAACAACATACAATCATAAAACATGCGTACATATCATAAAAATAATAATAATATATACACACACACAATAAAATGGTTCTGAAATCACAAGAACTGCTGTTTTAACGTTTGCAGAGGTTTTTTTGATCTTTGAGAGAAATTGGAATCAGCAGATCACATTTAGTTCATTTAAAGATTTCATCAATCAAGAAAAATCAGTGCAATCACTAATCTTCAGATTTTATTGTTCAGAGTGTCTCTGGTGTTTGGATGCGTTTACCTAATTTGATTATCGTGATCTTTCCAGGATGCCTGGAGGCGAGCGCTCTCACAGCCTGCAGAACAAAAAGGTTGGAAACACGCGTGACGGTGCACAAAAACACGGATAATAAATCTCTCACAGGAAGTGTGCGAGTTTCTGCTGAAACTGCGATGCAGCTCCAACAAAGTTCAGTCCGGTCATCTGGACAGATTCCAGAAAGGAACAGTCCAGATGACCGGACTGAACTTTGCTGGATTTTTTAATCTGGATGATCGAGCGTGAACTTTGACACGTTGCAGCTCCACACCGTCGTTCAACCTGACAGGAAGACGCATCCAAAAATTCAGAATTTGATAAATAAGCCACAGCTCAAGTTAAAATGTGGAATCGGCCAAATTTCTTATAGGAGTCATTTACAAAATAACCAGTTTCTTTTACAGGATGGACAGAAAAAACAAAATATACCTCAAATATATGAAACTAGAGACGGAGAGGGGAGAAATGAGAACCGACACTTTTCAGCTGAGCTGTTAAGAAGCTTACACTTCCATGTCAACGTCCCAAATAAAAAGAAATCCCACAAATTATTAAAACTTTAAATTGGTAACTTTTGCAGTCCCAGTTGCCAAGTTTACCAGAAAACCACCAAACCAGGAACAAAATGAGAACGATCAATTAGAAAGTTCCTGGAGAAACTGTGACGGGACCGCCGCGTTGCAGCCATTTACAAATGAGATTTTACACTTTGTGTTGGGTTCACTCTCGGCTGCCATCAAACCAAATTTCAGCTCAATATGGCAAAAGAATCAATGAGTTGGTCACTTTTTCTTGGAAACTATGGTGTCCATGTTGGATTCTTGATTTGGATTCAGTAAGTGATGGAGAACATTTTCAGCTACGACCAAACCAGTTGTCAACTCAATATCTCAAAGAATGACTGAGTTGGTCCATTTACAGTTTTCTGCGGTAGCTGTGGCAGCCATCTTGAATCAAAATGGCTCCAAAAATTATTCTGTGTTTTTTCATAGACCTCTTCCGTCTAGGTCATGTGACCTCACTGTGAAGAGTTCCATCGTGCGTTTTTCATGAGAAAACTGGCGTTTTTGTTTGCCAATTACGTCACCATGGTAACTCGTAACGCCAATAAAAGTAATAGCACACATCACGGTGCTGAGCTGGTCCTTTGGGGGGACACGCTGTGGTTTGGGACGCATTAAGGGAAGGGAAGTCTGAGATTGTCATCATTGCATGTTCCCATCATGGTGAAATTAGTTCTCTGCATTTAACCATCACACCTGAGAGACACCCAGGTGGAGCAGTGGGCAGATGCGTAAGCGCCCAGGAGCTATTAGGGATTAGGTGTCCTGCTCAGAGACACCACGACATGTGGGCATGGCAGGGAGTCGAACTGCAACTTTCTGGTCCCAAGTCGGCTGCCCTGCCTCCACACCATCTCGGCCCCAAAAGTTAAATTTGATTAAAGTTGAAAGAAGAGCAAGACCCTTTGCAGATAATAAAAGGTGGCTGCCTTTCTAGGCAGTCCACAATAAATGAATAAAGAGTTTAACTTCACAGAGTCTTGGTTTTATAAGAACACGGCCCATCAGTTGGTGCTGCTGATGTTCCCAAATCCCTCTGATGGTTGTGTTAGCATCAGAACAATCAGTCCTTCTGCGCTCTACTGAGGAAGAAGTTGTGACTCAACCTGATTAAAGAACTGAGACTCACACTTTGATAGCTGGACAACTGGTGCAATTCTGTGAGCACACATATGAAGCAAACGGTCCACAGACAGTGGCTAAAGAAGGTTGTGTAGGTTTTCAGCCTTTTTCAGGTTCCTGAGTTCCAGGGTGGCACCAATGAGCAGTAGCTGGAGGTCCATCATCCATCATCTTTACCTGCTTCTTCCTTTTTGGGTCACGAGGGTCACTGGTGCCCATGTCCAGCAGTCACTGTGTGAGAGGCAGGGGACACCTGGACAGGTCTCCAGTCCATCACAGGGACACCTGGACAGGTCTCCAGTCCATCCCAGGGACACCCTGGACAGGTCTCCAGTCCATCCCAGGGACACCATGGACAGGTCTCCAGTCCATCACAGGGACACCTGAAAAGGTCTCCAGTCCATCACAGGGACACCTGAACAGGTCTCCAGTCCATCACAGGGACACCTGGACAGGTCTCCAGTCC
>NC_056507.1:1737996-1740160 GCF_014905685.2 Nematolebias whitei
CCATCACAGGGACACCTGGACAGGTCTCCAGTCCATCACAGGGACACAGAGACAAACGAGACAACCAACCATTCACTCTCTCTGTCACTCGGGACAATTTAGAGTTACCATCAGTCTAACATGCATGTTTTTGGTCTGAGGGAAGAAACCGGAGTACCCAGAAAAAACCCACGCAGCACGGAGAGAACATGCAAATTTCACACAGAAAGGTCCCTGGCCGGGGTTTGAACCTGGGTGGCCTGCTCGCTGAGAAGGGGCAGCGCTACCAACTGCACCACTGTGCCGCCCCAGCTGGAGGTCATCCCTCTAATTAGCTCCAGGGGTATAAGAGTCCGCAGAAGAGCTCCATTCCCTGCTGAAGCATTACAGGTCAACCAGTACTTGTGCCTCCAGCCTTCTAGTGACATTATAATCACGAAAATACTTATCTTGTTTTCTCCGTGTTTTTTCAGAGACTTGCCTCCAGAGTCTATTTGGACCGCTCTCCTACCGTCCTGAGCACTCTATGCCGATACATATCTGTGGATTCCTTGTTGACTCCCTTTCAGCTGCTCCTCTGCCATCCAGCCACTAGCTGCCGGCATACTCCTTCCACTGCTGCATCTTGCAAGCCTGGACCACCCTTGCTGAAGATCCTCTGCCCTCTCCTCAACACCCCTACAGGTTCTCTCTACTGTAAGATACAAGGAACAAGATAACCACCATCTCTCCTCCTCAAAGACCAATCGTTCTCCCCCAGGTTTCCCTGATCCCTGCGCTGTACACAGTTCTCATTTTCACTGTTAATAAAACCATTTTTGTTACTTAAGAGTTTGAGTTCTGTTTTTCCCTCAGTCCATATTTTTGGGGTTCTCACCCTCACGACACGTTGGACCGAGCAACAGCACAGAGACATTAATCATAGCAGCACGACTGGGTCTACCACAGGACCCAAGATACAGGCTGCGCAAAGATGCTCCTGAGACCATCCAACAGGATGTCAGATCTAGGCTCGGTCATGGCGTTCCAAAATACACGGAGCGTCTGGAATAATCTACAGGAACATCTGTGCCGAGTATGGACTGGAGGTCCCACAGTCAAAGTGGGAGATGCCACCAAGGGTGATGGACAATGGACGGGCAAAGCTACTGTGAGACTTCCAGATCCAGACCGACAAACAGGTGATGGCTAACCAACCAGACATTGTGGTGGTCAACAAGCAAGAGAAGAATGTGGTGGTGATAGATGTAGCCAAGTGACTAACGTCAGGAAGAAGGAACACAAGAGGCTGAAGAAGTTGTGGAGCGTCAAAGTGTCAGTAGTCTAGTGGTCTTTAGAGCATTCGGGGTTGTGACCCCCAAACTGGAAGACTGGCTCCACCAGATCCCAGGAACAATCTCAAAGATCTCTATCCAGAAGAGCTCAGGAACAGCTGAGATACTATAGAGAACACTCAGAACCCGGACCTCTGGGAGAGGAGCTGAGTTTGAAGTGAAGTGGAAAAACAGGGCGAGCTGAGAGCTCTTCATGGAGAAACATGTAGCCAAGTCATATTTATGGTATAGAAATAAATCTTGTTGTTGCTCCCCTCTTTGGGGGTCTCCACAGGGTCCGGACCTGCGCTGTGTGGAGCAGAGGACTGCTGTCTCACGCACCCGGGGAGCAGATGGGGGACCGGGGGGGTGTTTTTCAGGGACCAAAAAAGGGCAAATGAGGGTGGAAGCAGATGTGCCTCACCTTTTCCACCCACTTTTTATGTTATAACCACCAGGGGGACTTGATCTGGCGACCTTCAGATCACAGGTTCTCTAACCTCTGCACCATATATAAAAGTATGTTTCTGTCGGCCGCTCTCTTCTTCAGGGGTCGCCACAGCAAACTCTCAGGAAAGATTTGGCAACTTGTTTTACATTCCTGACGCAAGCTGGGCTCAAACTCACAACCTCAGGATTACAAGACCACCGAGCTACGGCAGCCTTTTGTAAATATGTCATATATTTTGAAGAAAAAGTTTTCTTTTGTTCAGTTTTACTGCTCGACTCCTCGATCAGTTTATTCCTGATCTTCCAGTCAGATTACGAGCATGAAGCTCAGTGTACATTTTGTCCCAGCTCCACCTTGAACCTTCTAACACACACACACGCACACACACACACACACACACACACACACACACACACACACA
>NC_056507.1:1740170-1743170 GCF_014905685.2 Nematolebias whitei
CACACACACACACACACACACACACACACACACACACACACAGAAGATCAATGTTTCTTCAAAGTGTACAAAGAGTAGAGTTTATGTAACATTTAAAAGTGTTTCCGAACATCACGTGGAGTTCTGTCAGAGCTTGGAGAAGATATTTTGACTTCTTGGCGAAGAGTCTCAGTTCATGCACAGAACATGTTGAATAAGACAGGAAGTCCACTTGACACGGTGAAACCACAAAGTTCAGAATCAAAGGAACGTGACAAACATGACCGGGCTTTACCTGGGCCCCGGTGCCTTCAGGCGCCCTGCAGCAGGCGTAAATGTGAGCATCTTCGCCCGTCTTCTCTGCCAGCTGTCTGACCAGCTCCAAACCGATCCCCCTGTTGGTCCCAGTCACCACGATGTTGCCCCCCAGCTCCACAGGCATGGTTAGGCCGTTAGCCCGTTAGGCTTTGTTACAACTCTGGAATGAAAGGAGGGTGATAGGCATACGAAGAGAAACATTCACACACATTGTAAAAAACACACATTATAAAAGTAAAAGTTCTCTAAATAAGGAAGCAGCAGATTGTGATGATTCTTTGTTTCACCACAGTCTCTTATCCTGAGCAAACACAGAGGAGACAGTGGAAAGAAAAACTCCCTTTAACAGGAAGAAACCTCCAACAGCACCAAGATCAGGATGAGCGACCATCTGCTTCGACCGGCTGGTTTGAGAGGACAGGAAGTAGAAACAGACACAGAATGACAGGTCCAGGTGAACTTTCTATAGTCCAGGAGTACTTTCTATAGTCCAGGAGTACTTTCTATGGTCCAGGTGTACTTTCTATGGTCCAGGTGTACTTTCTATAGTCCAGGTGTACTTTCTATAGTCCAGGAGTACTTTCTATAGTCCAGGTGTACTTTCTATGGTCCAGGTGTGCTTTCTATTGTCCAGGTGTACTTTCTATAGTCCAGGTGTACTTTCTATAGTCCAGGAGTACTTTCTATAGTCCAGGAGTACTTTCTATAGTCCAGGAGTACTTTCTATAGTCCAGGTGTGCTTTCTATTGTCCAGGTGTACTTTCTATGGTCCAGGTGTGCTTTCTATTGTCCAGGTGTGCTTTCTATGGTCCAGGTGTATTTTATTTAGTCCAGGTGTACTTTCTATAGTCCGGGTGTACTTTATATGGTCTGGGTGTACTTTCTATAAAAGGAAAGACAAAAACATGTTAAGATAGAAATAATTACAAATACAGACGGGTAGATTAGAGTACATAAAGACAGCAGAGAGAGGTACTGACTTCCATTTTGGTGTGTGGCTACATCTAGAGGTAAGAAAGTTTCCTTTCAAAAGTTATGTTGCCATGTAAAAATACAAGAAGGCCACCACCATAAACATATGTAAATCAATCACCCATATAATTTGAGGAAACAATGATTTTTTCTTTTATTATTGGTTAAAATATAGTTTCCTCAAATGACTAGGGTGGCCGGACATTAATCTATGGAGGCCAAGGCCACCACTGGCCACCCCCTGGCTCCACCACTGCTGCTTTCGTGGAGAAAATTGCTTCCTCTACTCGCCAGGATTCGCTAGTCTGTGATGCTTCGAACAAGCAACAATAAATAAACAAAATAAAACTCTTGTTCTTCTCCACAGTGCAACTCCTGCCCACTTGAATGTCTTGCACCAAAAACACTTAGGTTTACTTACATTCTCTGTCCAATTCCACTTCTGAAAAACCTGCAAACATTCAGGATGTAAATCCGTCAAAGACGGGGACATCGGCGTACCGCTCGGCGTACTGCTCGTTGTTCTGTAGTTTGGGTCAGTTAATATAAACAGAACCTCAGGGGTTAGAAGGTGATGGTGTTGCTGATGTTGTCAGGACTCAGAACATGAAGAAAGTGTGCTCAGGCTTCAGAATTCCCCAGAAAGAAAGAAAAGCTCCTCCTGTCTTCAGGTTTGAACAGAATGTTCACCTGCAGTCAGCTGAGAAGATAAGACCAGGCATCAAACAGATTGTCCATTTTTACCTTTAACGTTGGAATAAAACGTCCGACTGCCTCACCTGAAGAGTGAACGTTCGTGGTGACCCTCAGGTTTACTGTGGGTCGCAAAGAGTTTTACTCCTAGGTTATGTTTCTGTTGTGTTGCCTAAAATTTGAAATTCTTTAACACAAAATACAGATTCTTAAAGTTTATCAGAAAAATCGACATTTTAAACAATTTAAAAAAATTACCAAGCATTTCTTGAAGGAACACATTTCAACCACCATCTCTCATACGAGACATTTATGATGATAAATCATGAAGTTGGAGGCATCTCAGTGAAATCGTGGTGCCAGAGCATGTGTTGGGGATGACTCTCAGATACTACCACATCAAACTTTAGCTCAATGTCTGTAAAATTCAGTTATTTTTGTGGTGATGACCAGTGGCGGCCATGTTGAGTGAGGTTGACCCTAAAAGGTAATCAGCTGTAGATCATCCAGTTTCTGAAGGTTTCATTAAAACCTGTCCAGTGATTCATGAAATATTTTGCTAACACACTACCATGTGTAGTGCTTGGAGTATGAGTTGGGGATGACTCTGATATTACTGCACTTAATTTTACCTTGATATCTGTAAAATTGCTGGAGTTAAGGCCACTTTTGTTTGAAAATATGACTTAGCTGTGGCAGCCATCTTGAACAGAGTTGGCTCCACACAGAACGACACAACCTTCCACGGTCACATCTAAGATCCTCTCCCCAAACATTCTCAATAATTAATCTTTTAAAGCAACCCGTTTCATCACAAGGTTTTATTTTGCAGAACAGTTCATTTTGGAGCTCGTTTTGGGCTGAGGGCTTCCTTTGGCTCCAACAGTTCGCAGCATTTCATTTGAGCCTGTGGACAGGAGGAGAGTCGGCCTGCGTTCCATTTTACTCCATTTGCTGCGGATTACTGTAATGTACTGTACTGTACGCATATATATATATATATATATATATATATATATATATATATATATATATATA
>NC_056507.1:1743270-1743339 GCF_014905685.2 Nematolebias whitei
AGTTTATGTTGTTGTTATAGTTTATTATTTATGTTGTTATAGTTTATTATTTATGTTGTTATAGTTTAT
>NC_056507.1:1743349-1745248 GCF_014905685.2 Nematolebias whitei
TATTATTTATGTTGTTATAGTTTATTATTTATGTTGTTATAGTTTATGTTGTTGTTGCTCTTGACAGTTGGTGGTTACCATAGCAACCAGTAACTGACAACTTGTCCCCACTTTCTGTTGCCGTTTGTGTTTTTAGGATCAGTTGTGTTTTCTTAACAAGTATTATATTCCAACATATATTTTAGACTCATTTTATTATATACAGGGTTTCATGTGTAATTTTCCATGTCTTGCTTGTTTTTAACCGTCATCATGATTCATGTTGTGCATTCGAGCTGTATTTGATTTTACAACTGTTGCCAACTGTCCATTGGGAGTTATTGCTCTGTAGTTTTAGGGTTATTTATTGTATTTTATTTACTGTATGGGGCAGAAGTTGCTGGACTGATGTCAACCACCAACTTGACTTGCTCTCGTTAGAATAAATACAGTGAACTTGTGTCTGTTGTGAAGTCAACGTACTGGACCAAACAAACAGTTTCATATTTATATACTTACGAGTGTGAATACCAGTGTATATATATCCAAGATGTGTAGTCAGACAGAAATTATTATATTCTGCATTCTTTACAATGACTTAAAGATTAAATGTGCACACAAAGCCAACAGTTCCTAAAATAGACCTTTATTATATAAAATGCATTTGATACAAAAAGTGACGTGTAACTAACACAAACGTTCTGAGACACAGTTTGGTTTCCTGACATAGTGGTTCACGGGCCTTTACGTAGCTGCTCGTGGTACCCGACATCTTGAGTCACAGCCTGAGGCTGATCCCGGGCCGGTCATCGCACGCTTCACCATCGTTGGCCCGGGGACGACGTCATCGCGTGACAGACGCTCAAAGAACGTACCTGAATCTCTCTAACCCTCAGAAGGAGCTCCTCAGAGGAACGAGTGGAAACCTGACAACTGGATTTTAAACTATGGTTTTAGTCCAGAATGAACCTCAGTCTTTTAGAGCTTGAAATTTAAATATCTAATTAAAACATTTTTTTCCTCCCTTAATTTAGCTCGTTAAAGGTGTGTCACATGTTTAGTCACAATTCAGTGTTTAACTGATAAAACATTTATTTTACGTGAATTTGGAAACAAAAACAACAAACCAGTGTCGGGCCTATGCGCCATCGAGGAAATGTTTCCAGTCGACCCAGCAGGTGGAGCTGCTGGTCGGGGCCAAAGGTTTACTCGTGCACAACAAGTGTGTTGTTGCTCTTTGCATCTGAACTGCAGTTTGGTCACACGAGGTGAGACGGGACTCCACGACATCCAGCTGTGGAGGACGACAGTCATCTGGGGTGTCGCAGCTTCCTGTCTCACATTTTACTGCACCCCTCAGATGTAAAGGCATCATGGGCTAATATTAAAATCTACAGTGGAGGGATGGAGATAAAACATCTTTATGAGAAGGAATGCACGAGGTTACGATAAATACGTGCTCAATAAAACATTTATAACAGATTTCAATCTTCCCCCAAGGAACACTGGAGGGCAGGGGGGCCACCTGCAACGATTCTGAGCAAGTTACACATTTACCACGAGCCTTTTAGTGACTGCAAAAAACTAAAATATAAATGTGTGGCTGGTTTTAACAAAACCTTCTGAGGGTTAAAAGAGATTCTAGTCATCTCTCAGGGGACGTCCAACCTGGACCAGGAAGAACACACGGGAGGGGCCCGACGAGATGATGTCACAAACACGTCCTCGCCGTCACCGAGCCGAGAAAAAACTGTTTTTCAAAAGAACCTGGTCCTCATACAAAACATGTTACTCATGTTCTACTTCATATTCTTTATATATATATGTATATATACATATGTGTATATATATATATATAAACATATATATATATATACACATATATATATATATATATACACATATATATATATATATACA
>NC_056507.1:1745348-1748210 GCF_014905685.2 Nematolebias whitei
ATAGATGGATGGATGGATGGATGAATAGATGGATGGATGGATGGATGGATGGATGGATGGATGGATGGATGGATGGATGGATGGATGAATGGATGGATAAATAGATGGATAGATTGATGGATGGATGTAGCAGCCTTTACGTTCAGGACATAAGAACGCCTGGTGGCGGGGGATGTGGCTGCTAGCATTAAACCAGCAACCATCTTATTATCAGATGAGCAGTCTTGTGTCACAGCTGTGTTTAGGACGAAGTCTTTTATTTCCTGTCCCTCCACCTTCAGTCTGAACGTCCCACGGTGACTCAGAGGATCCTTCCTGGCAATGAGCCCAACTGCTCCCCGTACGGTTACAGGATGTGATACTTGTCTCCGGCTCCAGGAACGAAGAGGAGATCACCGCTGAGGCTGAGCGCCGGATAATGAGGCAGCAGAAACACAGTGACACAAGAAGAAAGAATGAACTGGAACATTTCAGGTGGAAACGGCACAAAAAGAAAACGTGAAGGCAACGGCTGAGGTGGCACCTCACAACAGACAAGGCAAAATGTCAACGACGTTCTAGAAAAGTTAACTAGTTGACGACGCCAACAGGAGAGAGTATTAAAATAAAAGCACGTGTTAGAAAATGATGAGGTGCAAAACCTGCAAACTTAAAGTTTTACAAATGTATTGAAGCTTGTCCCGGCACAGACCTGAGCCTAAACACTCACACGCTGGTTCGATATCTGCACACGTGACGACTTCACAACATTCTTTACAAGTAACATCTATTCAGCCAGAGAGCTGCTTCGATGCTGAATGACTGCACAGTTATTCTGAAGGCGGTGCACTAGTTCAGATTAGTGACCCAGAGCCTTTGAAAAGGATGAAATAATCCAAGTGGGCGGGCCTCAAGGTCGCAGAATAACGTTTTCCAACTTTAATTCAATTCAGTTTGTTTTTATAACACCGTCATGACAGACGTTCTCTCAGGGCACTGAACAGAAACTTTTATACATTTCAAAAAGACATTTAGAAAAATCTAAAACAAGTTAAGTCTGGATTATTGAGCATGCATCAGGACATTTAGAAACATGATCTAAGGAAAGAAGGAAGCCAGCAGACACGCCGAGTCTTTATTTCATCTGTCTCTCATCCTGAGCGAGCACAAAGGAGACGGTGGAAAGGAAAAACTCCCTTTTAACAGGAAGAAACCTCCAGCAGAACCAGACTCGGGACGAGCGGCCATCTGCTTCGACCGGCTGGTTTGAGAGGACAGGAAGTAGAGACAGAGAGGACGGGAAGTAGAGACAAAGAGGGCGGGAAGTAGAAACAGAGAGGACAGGAAGTAGAGACAGAGAGGACAGGAAGTAGAAACAGAGAGGACGGGAAGTAGAGACAGAGAGGACGGGAAGTAGAGACAGAGAGGACAGGAAGTAGAAACAGAGAGGACAGGAAGTAGAGACAGAGGACAGGAAGTAGAGACAGAGAGGACATTAAGTAGAAACAGAAAGGACAGGAAGTAGAGACAGAGAGGACAGGAAGTAGAAACAGAAAGGACAGGAAGTAGAGACAGAGAGGACAGGAAGTAGAGACAGAGAGGACAGGAAGTAGAGACAGACACAGAACAGCAGGTCCAGCATGAGGTGAGCAGGTCCTCACTGGAGGAGAGAAAAAACACGTTCAGATAGAACAGTTACAAATACAAACCATTCATTTGATAAAAGTGTGGTCAGTTTGTCCTCCAGCAGTCTGAGCCTATAGCAGCAGAACTAAAGGACAGCTCAGGAAACCCAAGCCGACCCTAACTATAGGATTTATCAAAAAGGAAAGTCTTAAACTGGACAATGTGTCAGCCTCACGGACAGAAACTGGAAGTTGGTTCCACAAGAGAGGAGCCTGAGAACTGGAAGACCTTCCTCCCATTCTGCTGCTGGAAACTCTAGGAACCACAAGTAAACCTGCAGTCTGAGAGCGAAGTGCTCTGTTAGTAAAATATGGAACAATAAGACGTGTAATATAAGATGGAGCTAGGTTGTTGAGAGCTTTGTCTTTTACTTTAAAAGCTGCAGTAGTCAAGCAAAGAGATTCTCCAGATCACCTGACAGAACCAGACCTCCCTCAAAGCCAGCCAGCTGAAGCCTCTGGTGACCATGGACTTTGGACGTTGACCTGCTTCCTTGTTGGGTCCTGCAGGGTTCTGATCAGCCCCTGAGTAACCCTGAACAGCTGGACACAGCTGGTCCACAGCCTAGATCTTGAGACATCAACCTTCAGGTTGATAAACTCTGTATTATTCTAATCTGACAATCTGGCAGAATTGTCATTTTTGTCCCTGTGATGGACATGAGACATGTCCAGGGTGTCCCCCACCTCTCACACAGTAACTGCTGGATTTGGGCACCAGTGACCCCCATGACCCGATGAAGAAGAAGGGGTAAAGATGATGGATGAGAAGATAATCTACAAACAGTCCTCATCTGACCTTCTGTCACCGTCAGTTGTCAAACATCAGAAACAGGAAAGTCGTGTCGGTCCACGCTGCTCTTCATTTCAGAGCCATGCGAGCGTGGGACCAGAGATGGATCTGAAGTGTGTTGGTGTGAATCCTGGGATTATCTCAGCCTTTCTAAATGCTAATGACATGAAAACAGGAGAAACAGACTCACCTGACATCACTTCTACAAACCAGCAGGGCTGTTGAAGAATAACAGCTGACCTGCAGCTGCTTTGTCCTCCGAACACGATGACAATATGAACACATCCGAAGAGTGTGACGTTCACAAGATAGAAGAATAATGTGTGTAAATATACTTAGAATACGTCAGAGCTCTAATCACACACACACACACACACACACACACACACACACACACACACACAC
>NC_056507.1:1748368-1750514 GCF_014905685.2 Nematolebias whitei
GTGTGTGTGTGTGTGTGTGTGTGTGCGTGCGTGTGCGTGCGTGCAGGTTGGATCCTGGAGGGTGGTGGTATGAAACCCTCTGGAAATCAAACAGATGGCTTTTAAACATCCTAGACAAAACTTAGAGACCAGTTAGAAGCAAAAATCTCCCGGGAATGTTGCAGAGGTCCCCATGTTGATTGTGAAAATGTTCTACGTGCACGTTCACCTGATTTCCCCCATGATTTATTCTGCCAGCACAGGCAGGATGAACTCAGGCTTGGCTCTGGCCGTCTCTGTGTCTGGCTGATCCTGAGGTATTCTCGTGTCACCTCTTTTCTTGGACCCGTTAATGCTAGAACGGCTCAATATTCAGATCATCTGGTCTTTTTTAAATACAGATCTCCTGCTGGAGCTGAGGATTTATTTTGCAGCCCCAAGTTCCCAAAAATTTAAAATGTCCTAGCATTTCAGATTAATTATTATTTTTTGCCAGGTGAGGTACCAACTTCCAGTCTGGTGTGCGGCAACATCTTGGCTTAAAAAAAGACCAACAACAATAATGGGTTTGTCACATCAAAATCCAAGATGGCCACCATCATATATGTAAACCCACCACCCATTTCATTTGAGAAAATGGTTTCTAGTTTGTATATGCTTAAACGTATAGCTTCTTCAAATAAGTGGCCGAAGATCAATCTCCGGGGGCCAGGGGCACCACTGGCCACCCGCTGGCTTTGCCATTGCTCCTGGTGGTTGACTTGACACAATTGTAAAAAAAATAAAAACTCTCTCTGTTCTTCTCCACAGTGCCGCCCATCTGGATATCTTGCACCAAAACATTAAAGTTCACTTCCAGTCCAGAAGAACACTCATCTTCAAAGCTACAGACATTCACTCTTTAACGTCCTCAGAGACGTCGCATGATTTTACACACTGACCCAAAGTTAAGAGGCTGAGGAGAAGAGAGTCAGGCAGGTGATGTACAGGTGATGCTGCTGGTCAGGGCTGGAAGGGAAACGGACACGGTGAGGTTCTTCAGGTTGGAATGAACTGGTTCTGTTTGTAGATAATCCAGAGAGAAGGAGACATGAGGTTCCACAGGAGCTGAGATGAACATGGTTGGAGAGAGGAGCAGCTTGTTGGTGTTTGGTAGAAACTGATTCAGGTTGATGTTTGGACGGTTGAAGGGACAAGATGATGACGAGGTGAAGTCACAAGGAACGAGGAGGTCTTGGAAGACTTGGAGGAACAGGTCGCTGGAGAAGATAATCAAAGGTAAGTAGGAACAAATCCATAAGGTATCATGATGTTCCAGGAGCTCTTCAAGTCAGAAGAGCACTCTTCCAGATCAGGTGCAGGTGTGGAACGGTGGCTGATTAGGATGAGCAGCAGCTGTGGAGGAAACCTGGGGATCCCACACGACATCGGTGGACCTGGTGTTTACCTGAACCATGGAGGCTGTTAAATTTCACTGACACGTTTGATTTTTCACAAACAAACCGTTTGTTCTGCACGTGTCTTGTTCATGTATTACCATCAACTAAACTAAAAACAGCTCTCATTTTGTGGCCCTAGTTTATAATTTTATTCTGGTAAATTTGTCTCGTGGGGACATTTTGTTTCAAACAAACCTTCCGAGTTTTGTCCTGAGATGTCTGCAGAAGCACCGGAGCTGAACAAGCTCAGAACGGCTTCTCTCTGCCAAACACAGATCCAGTCCAACACGTCGGACACGTGAACGTTTCCAGCACTTAAATGTTGGCCGAGTACAAAGACAAGAGACTGTGTGTGAGATAACAGACTTCTCTTAACGTCTTCAGAACCTGGAGGTTCTGACCTTGTGGACTTTAAACAGAAACTCACTTTCTCTGAGCCTGAATCACGACTAACGTTGTTTAAAGCCGTGGAGGCAGACTGGTCGATATTCTGCAGCGCGTGTATATTCATAAACATGACCGTAACTTGGTTTGGACCGACGGACGGCTCAGACAGCAGAGACAAACCAGAACCTGAGGACAGGGTTCACTTGACGAACCGCAGCCTAACTGCACATTGGTCTTCATAAAGATGAGTCCTCCAGGCTCGTCCTCTGTCCTCCAGGCTCGTCTTCTGTCCTTCAGGCTCGTCCTCTGTCCTCCAGGCTCGCCCTCTGTCCTTCAGGCTC
>NC_056507.1:1750524-1755792 GCF_014905685.2 Nematolebias whitei
GCTCGCCCTCTGTCCTTCAGGCTCGTCCTCTGTCCTCCAGGCTCGTCTGTAAAACTCCTCTCAGAACCAAACATGAACAGAGTTTTATGAAAAATCCAGATTTATTTAAACTTAATTGAATCATCCAAAGCTTAGTATTAAGGGCATTGCTCTCCAATGTTTGAACCCCTGCCAAAGTGTCCTTGAGCAACACACTAAACCACCACACTGCTCTTGGACTGAGACTAACCTGTAGAAATAAAGTTTGAATGAATAAAAAAGACTGAGTTTGTTGCAGCTCCTCAGACTGGAGAATTATTTTGAATAAAAGATGAAACGTTTCAATAAGAAGAATCCATCCAGAGGACCCGACTCCACCTGGTTAGATACGTCAAGCAACCTTTTCATGTTTTTATCAGCCCTGTTATGTCAAGTCAAACTTTCAAAAATTCACAAACTGACAGACTACCAGGCAGGCCACTGCAGAAAGGGACACCATAAATCTGTTATTGATCAATCATTCAATTCATTCGATGAACAGCACTTACCAAATGTCTGAAATGACTGGATTAGATTATCGTCTCATCATAAGAGTATTTTTTAAAGATGCTGCTAGATATTGACTAATTGGCATTTGTGATAGCTGCTGTGTTCAAGGTCAGTTCAAGATGTCTGTAACTTTCATATTAATGTTGGAATGTTTAAACATTTTCTTTTGGATATTTTCTGTTAATAAATTTAAAGAAAAACCACCAAAAGCTACATGTTTGATTGGGAGAGATCATCAATATGAAATAATAGTTTCAGTATTATATTAACAGGAAGAAGTTACACAAAAAGTGACATTAAGTTTAAAAATCGTGAGGTGTCACAGCAATGAGACATCAGGACATTAACTCGATTTGTATATTTGATCACAGCTAATCAGCTGTCTGCACAACTGCATCATCATCAAATGGAAAGAACCATTCTGTCACCTCCTTAATAATACGTGAAAATTAGACTTAATCACTCGTCATTTAGGTCATCTTCCAATGGAGAAGCTGGCCTGTCATCTAAACACATTACACTGTGAAAAGGTAATTATGTGTTATTTGTAAGAAGAAAGTGTAATGGCTGCGTCTCTGTACGAGCAGATCTCTTTGCTGTCTATTGCACCGTATTGCCCCTTTAAACCAGGGTGAGTGGTTTACCAAACTTTTGTTTGTAAGACATTTTCATAGTTATTAACCTACTTTTTAACCTACTTTAGGAGTACATGAAGGACAATTGGAAATCCTCCTGGGAGACTAATCTGGTGAATGTAAGATTTCTGATACTTCATGTCATAAGCAGAGCTCCTGTGCGGGTGTCATAATTTTGTTCTAGTGCTCTGGAAATATAGAAATCAGAGGCATTTTCACATCTTTCTGTTGCTCTCATCCAAATCAGTTGATGAGTTTGTTCACTTCTAAGATCTGGTATCCAACTGGTCCTGTCCAAAGAGCACACATTCACCAACGGGAGTTATTATCTTCTTTACGCATGACTAAAAGTGACAAACTGGGTTCCAGTGATTTCTGACAGGGACGAGAATGAAAAATCATTCAAAGCGTACTGTTTAGATGCTGAGGACTAACTTTTTGTACAGCCAGTTACACATCACTTTACTGGAAAGCATACATGTCAGATGGCCGAGTGCTCTAAGGTCGAGTTGCACTCGGGTCCGAAAAATCCGACCTGACCCGGCCCCAGCCCGTAGCCATAATTTCCGAACCCTACCCAATCCGACAAATTAACAGTAAATACAGGTCCAAATCCGACCCCCTAAGCTTTGACTGTTTATACTACCGACTATTATTAACGGTTGGCGGACACGCGACTGAGTAAAGGGAGCAGAAGATCGGAGCTGAGGAGCCATCAAAGCGCATTAAATGCTTCCCCTGCTTCTGCCTGCATCCTGCTGTGACATGTCGGATATTTTGTGATCTCACCTGTTCGGGTCGTCGGCTGCGCATGTCTGCTGAGCGCAGCAGCTGAATGAACGTCCATTTGGGCTATTGGATCTCTGGCAGTAGTCCATCTGAAGCTTAACTGAACTTTGTACCTCTTTCAAGGCCGGTCAACATGCGGTCAAAGGGCCACATGTGGCTGGTGATGGTATGGCAGGCCATGTTGGCAAATAATTGGATCATCAGCTGTGCGTCTGATGCAATCTAAAGCTCAACACCAACCCCAGCCCGCACATTATTATGGTCCGGCCCGGTCCGGGTCAGGCGGGGCCAGGCTCCAGGTTTGGGTTAGAAATGACAGCTCTACTCTAAATGATAATCTAGATGTGGGACACCGCTTCTGTGATGATTTGAGCGGCCAGCCTTAAGATGGAAGTTCATCAGGACCTGCAGATTTTTTAGTCTAGACCTTTTAACAATTTGTTAACCTCACTAACTGAGAACGGTGAAAATGAAAAGGCGTGGTTTACTGAAGATTGACTTGAAGGAGAGATTTGATTTGTAGATGTTTGGATTAAAGTAGAAGTGGCTGATTTTCCATTAGTAACTGTGTCAAATAAAGAACTAGAAGCAACAACAAATTGTCTGTTGAAACAGTTCAGGATCTCGTGCTCATTTGACACAGGAACAAAGTTAACAAGAAGTTTTGATGGCAGGTCAGATGAAAGAGAACTGCTGGAAAGAGATTTGATGGTTTTCCAGAATCATTTAGGGTCATTTAGATCTTTGGTGGTCTGAGATAAGAAATAATTATGTTTTGCATCTTTGATGGAAGCTGTACATTTATTCAGCAGTTGTTGAAATTGCAATCTGTGTCTGAGTCAAATGTTCTTGTTGCAGCACAAAGCTGATCTCTCCTGTGCAGGAGGTCAGCTAACGCAGGAACATCACTGTATCTGACACTCTTTTCACCTCTACTACATTCTTTGCCAACTCCTCCTTCAGGACCACCTCTACTCCATGTCTTTTTCTATCCACACCATGGTAAAGCAGTTTAAACCCTGCTGCAATGCTGCGAGCCTTACTGCCCTTCCACTTGTTCTCTTGGACGTACAGTATATACCTTCCTTCTCAGCATCATGTCAGCCAGCTCTCTGTCTTTGCCTGTCATTGTCCCCACATTTAGAGTTGCAACCCTCAGTCCTACATTCATGACTTTCCTTTTCTCCTTCTGTCTCCAGACACATTTCCCTCCTCGTGGTCTTCGACTAACAGTAGCTCAATTTCTGCCAGCAGCGTTTGTCAACAGCACTGGTGGCGGTTGTTGTCAACCCGGGCCTCGACCGATCCTATATGGTTTCACTTTAATGAACTCGCATTATGGTTTTGGCAAAATTGTTTTACATCGGATGCCCTTCCTGACACAACCCTCACTATTTACCCGGGCTTGGGACCAGCACAAGAGATACACTGGCTGGAGCTCCCATAGATATAAACACAACAATGTGTTTATATCTATGGGAGCTCCCTAGTGACTAGATGACGCCGTAAAGCTACAAAATAAATTATACCATTTTAGTACAATTGATAAAATATTTTCAATGCTACTTCGTTACTTTATTGGCACCATTTGATTTTGTAACATTATAGTTTATTTATCTATTTAAAGATTCCGTCAGGGCCTAATCTGATCCAAACTTCGTTTGCGATCGGACGGGAAATTTAACGGACAGGATGTGACGTCATTTCTACAGTTTGTTGCGGTTGATTACACGGAAAGAGCTGAATTAAAAGCAGAACATCGAGTCATTGATTTTGTTTTTAAAGTTGTAAAACCCTTCAAACAAACAAACAAACAAAGCTGATAGGGGATATCACCGCGGGGCCGTTGCTTCTCATCCCTCCGAGTCTGCGTTCAAACATTTCTCCACAATGAACTACTCCGACTACGACTCTGACGGATATTCCTCGGTTGAAGATGAGGACTACGTCCCTTCAGGTGAGGCCTAATATAAACAGTATAATATAAAATAATAATAAATATAAAGCAGCCAAGATCTGCTACGAGCTGACAGCAGGACTGTGTGGAGCCTGCAGAAAGAGCATGTTGTCTTCTGTAACTGCAACGGGAACACGAAGCTGAAGCTAAGTTGTTCTAGCTAAAAAGCAGAACACCAGCTGAAAAGGAAAACAGCTAAGAAGCACAGCCAGAAGTAGCAACATGCTACCTAAAAAGTAAAAGCTGAAGTAGACAGCACTGTCCAAAAGGTAAAGTAGCAAAACAAAAGGTAATTCTTTAAAATTAAGAAGAAGAACAAAAACTAGGGGCTAGCTCAAATCTAAATTCAGCAACAGCTGGGATAGTAGCTAAAGGAGGAAAACACTAGCTAAACATAGTAGCATAGTAGGTTAATAGAAGTAGCAAAAGGCTAACCAAGGTATCAAACGGCTAAAGTTATAGCTAAAATTCATTCAACCTTTTATTTTGTTTATTTGTTTGCACAAAAAGAATCAACACACACAAAAGAAAAGTTTAATAAAATGTTTAGGAGAGGTCATTAAAACCCTAGTTGGGCTTACAAGCGCCCCCCCCCTTCTAAAAAATAAATAAATAAAATCAAAAGCTTTATACATAAGTTTACATCTTACTTTATACACACACAATTACATAACAAAGCAAAATATAATAGTTTATATTAAATAAATTTAAATTGTCTACAGGTTAATCCCATTGAGCCTCGGGGACTCATTTACAAGAGAGACCTGATTTAAACAAAGAGTCATGACAACAACAACAACAACAACAACAACAACAACAACAATGGACAATCATAAAAGAGGCATACAGATTTTCTTGTCAGTCAGAATGTCAGTATGTTTGGTCAAAGTTCAAAGTATCAGAGTCATAGTTAAACATTGCAAAATGGTAGCTAGCAAGCTAAAAGCTACAAAGAATAAAACACTAGCTAAAGGCTAGAAATAGAAACAAATAGCTAAAAGTGGAAAAACACAAGATAACACTTAAAAATACAATGTTAGCTAAAAGCTAAATGTAACAAAGGTGAACTAATAGCTACATGATCAAAAAGCTAGCTAAAAGTATTAAAATGGTAGTTGCTTAAGTAGAAAAACACTAGCTAAAAACAGTAAAGTGTTAGAGAAAAGCTAAAGTTAATTAAGGATAGCTAAAAGTTGATGTATCAATAGGTTAGATTCAAGCTAATATAACATTATTTTAGCTATAACTGTAATATAACTGAGCAGTATGTTAGCTAAAAGTTAAGATGAGCAAAGTCCTAGCTAAGAGTTGCAAATTGGTAGCTAGAAGCTTAAAATACCAAAAGGTTAGCTAAATACC
>NC_056507.1:1755892-1762273 GCF_014905685.2 Nematolebias whitei
CCCCAAAAAAAAAAAAAAAGTTTAAATAGCTAGAGGCTAAAAGTAGCACAAGTTTCAGGCAGTTAGCTGAAGCAGATTTTGAAGAGAACAGTGCTTTTAAATGAATTAAAGAGATCTTTGTCTTTCTACATAAATGTTTGTAAATAAAAGTAAATATTTCAAAGTGTAAAACAGTCAAAGCATGAAAACAGTGAAGAACTTCTAGAAAAGAAACTGAAGTTAAACATGAAAAGTCAACTTTAGTCTTTCATTACAAGAAGCCTGAAAAGAGGAGGGGGTGTATCAGAAACAAAGTGATGAGCTCCCAGTAAACTGCACGAGAAGCGGCTGAGCTCGGTCTGCACAGGAACATGTTCTGTCCGGCTCGAAATGACAGACCGTTTCCTCGGTCACTGCAAAAATACTTTTCACTTTTTTTACTGGAACACCAACCATGTCTGAAACGAGCTGAACATCCTGATATAGAAAAGGCTAAAATAGGACAAAATATGAAATAGTTAAGTTAGTTAGTTTACAAAACCAGCCTGAGTGCTGACTCAGTGGGTAGAGCTGTTGCCTCTCAGCGAGGTTGCTGGATTGAATCCCAGTCAGGGGTCTTTCTGGGTGGAGTTTGCATGTTCTCTCCGTGCTGCGTGGGTTTTCTCCAGTTTCCTCCCACAGACCAAAAACACGTTGGGCTGATTGGTAACTCTGAATTGTCTCTGGGTGAGAGAGAGTGTGAATGATTGTTTGTCCCCGTGATGGACTGGAGACCTGTCCAGGTGTCCCCCATCTCTCGCACAGTGACTTGTGGATATGGGCACCAGTGACCCCCCGCGACTTGAAAAGGAAGAAGTGGGTAAAGACGATGGATGGATGCCTTTCCTCATCCTAAAGCTATGATCATGCAACATTCCTAATGTTGGCTAACTCGAGCACAAATGGGGAAAAGAGAACCAGACCTAGCCTAGAACCCTGAGGAATACCATAACAAAAATGACACGAGGTGAATATGAACAGGAGGTATCCCTGAACCCAGTGACAGGTTCTAGTTTGTGATCAGGATTCTGTAGTGGATCAGATTCAGCCTTGTGGTCCAACAAGACCAGCACAGACACAGGAACTTGGTCTGAAGATGGTTCTTTACTTTGCTCCGAGCAGTTTCAGTCCCGACTTGATCTAAATTCTGACTGAAAGTCTTCATGGGGGTCATGTTGTGTAGACAAGCGATTATAAAGTATTAAAAGTTTAAATAAAATGTAATATTCAGATTTTATGTAGTTTTATTTCTGTTTATCTTGTGTGTGCTCTCCTCCCACCAGATGATAACCTGAGCGAGGACGACATCAACGACTGTGAACAGGAAGACCCTCTGCATGAAGCCGATACCGTGCCGCACCCCCACGTCCCCCAGAAGAAAAGAAAAGATGTTCGTACGAAGTGAGAGGCTGGAACAAGCAGAGACACAAAACAAACAAACAAACAAACATTTTTTCATCATAACATTTGTTCAAACTCAAAATTTGAAATTCACTTCTGGAAAGCCAGAGTTATTACAGACCTTAAAGATTGAACTGCTTTAACGCGACCAGTTTCAGTGTGTGTGTGTGTGTGTGTGTGTGTGTGTGGGGGGGGGGGGGGGGGGGTTAGTTACAGATAGTTAGTTAGTTAGTTAGTTAGTTAGTTAGTTAGTTAGTTAGTTAGTTATCATGTTTGTTTATCTCCAGAAGCAGTGGACAGATATGAGTAGATCTCAGGAAGTAATCGGTGGATCCACGACTTCAACTGATTTGTGTTTGGAGTCGTCACGGTGGCTGCCACGGGGAACCGGCCACGTTGACCAACACAAACATCTAAAACATCTACGGTTCAATCAGTTGTTCAGACATGGAGGGGCAGTAGCTGAGTACTCCGAGTACACAAACATTCACTATTAAAATCCTTCAGGAATAGGAGACGTGTGTGCACCACTTGCTTAGTTCTGTTTTTATGAGCGCGTTTCATTTGTAAAGTTTTGAAAAGTTTAAATCTAAGATTTGAAGGCTGAACTCTGCCCTCTGGCTGTAACGAAATGGTGAAACAACTGATTGTGACTCACTACAACGTTTTGGTACAATGAACTTTAGCAAATATTTTTTGTTGTAATCTCTTCCTGAGCGCTTCCAGTCGTTTTCCCACAATTGTTCATAACTAAAAATGGCAACGACAGTAACTTATTCCAGCTGTTTTTATTTAAAAAGTCTAATACAACATGTTTGATACAAATATTTACGATGAATGTTTGAAAATAGGAAGAAAAGATTGCAGAAGTTGAAGACGGAGGAGAAAGGCGGCAGCGAGGAGGCCCAGCTGCCTCGGGGGGAGAGCGACGACGACGTCAAACAGAAGAAGAAATCTGACGATCTTTGGGCGAGTTTCCTGTCGGAGGTCGGATCAAGACCTACGGACTGTGCACCTGCCGCTCCGTCAGGGACCACACACGAGGTAAACGAGGTTGAACTCCAGCTTCTCCTTCAACGTGAACATTCAGCCGGTTCTGTTTTCTCAAACGTAACTGTTGGAGATTAACTGGTGGACAAAACGTGTGGAGGTGTTTCATCGTGTGAGTCACAGGCAGGGTCGGCCTGAGGAGGCTCAGGACCCTGGACCAGGGATTCTGTAAAACAAACAAAAACTCAGGGATCCAGGCCTCAAGTTTTAGTGGAGAAGTGGGCGTGGCCAAGCGTGGTGGCAGAGCGCTGAGATCATGACATGCTGTGCTCTTTTAGACTTTAGAAACATTTAGAATCTTGTCTGAACCCAAAGATCGAAGACTTTGTACACAAAAGGTCTTCTTCTCTCAGTGTTCAACTTTGTGTAAATCTGTGTTCGTGAGCACTTCTGAGATGATCCGTCCACCTCACAGGTGTGGCAGATCAACATGCTGATTAGACAGCCAGATTATATCACAGGTGTATCTTAAGCTGACCACAATCAAAGGCCGCTCTGAAATGTGCAGGTTCTTCACGCAGCACATGTCACAGGTGTTGCCCGATTTGAGGAGCAGCAATCGGCTGCTGACTGCAGGAGTGTCCACCAGAGCTGTTGCCCGTGAATTGGTCATTTCTCCACCATAAGGTGTCTCCAAAGGCGTTTCAGAGAATTTAGCAGTTCACGCAACCAGACCATGTGTAACCAGCCCAGGACCACATCCAGCATCTTCACCTCCGAGATGGTCTGAGACCACCCATCCAGACAGGTGCTGCAACAATCTGTTAGCACAACCAAAGAATTTCTGCACCGACAGAAACCCACTCAGGAAGTTCACCTGCTGCTCGTCGTCCTCATCGAGGCGTCGTCGTAAACTACTCGAGTGGACAAATGCTCACATTCGATGGCGTCTGGAACGATGGAGATCCTCTTCACGGAGGACTCTGTTTTCAGTCTACAAGGCAGATGGGAGGCGCATGGCGCAGTGTGGGTGAGCTGATGTCAACGTTGTGAATCCAGATCTGTGAGATCATACACTCATTTCAGAGCGGCCTTTTATTGTGGTCAGCCCAAGATACACCTGTGATATAATCCTGCTGTCTAATGAGCATCTTGATCTGCCACACCTGTGAGGTGGATGGATCATCTCAGGAGAAGTGCTCACTAACGCAGATTGTGTTCTGATCTTCAGCTCGTGAAAAATGGGAGCAACAAGAAAAGTGTTCATATTTTCTTCATTTTACTTTTCAAGTAGTTGAAACGTGACGAAAGCAACAGACACCAAACTGACTTGATGCTCTTCTTGCCTGTAAACTGTAAAAGTTCAACACTCTGACTACAGGAAAAAAGATAAAACACATGCATATATCAGATTCTTATGGGGCCCATAAAAACAGTTTCTGAACTCGTACAAATGAAAATGCAGAATAAGTTCACATTAATTTAAAGGTTTCACGTCACACTCAGCAGAGCTGCTCTTAACTTTATTTGGACCTCTCAAGACTGAAGCACAGAAATATTGTCAGCCTGCGACGAGTCCCAGGTGGCTTCATTTAGCCGTGCACGAGTGAATCTGATCGGCTTCTGTTTAAACTCAATTATAAAACAGTTTATGAGAACCAGCGTCATTTCTACGGGTCATGGCAGCAGTGAGGGAGAAAAGGTCAAGACTCAGAATATTCCTGGTTTAAAGCAGCATAAACAGTTTCACTAAATGTCCTCATCCATCCATCCATCCGTCCCTCCATCATCCATCCATCCGTCATCCATCCGTCCCTCCATCATCCCTCCATCATCCATCCATTATCTTTACCCGCTTCTTCCTTTTCGGGTCACTGGTGCCCATGTCCAGCAGTCACTGTGTGAGAGGAGGAGGACACCTGGACAAGTCTCAGTCCATCACAGGGACACATGGAGACAAACGAGACAAACAATCATTTTCTCTCTCTCCTAGGGACGGTTTAGAGTCACCAGTCAGTCCAACATGTTTTTGGGAGTAAAACTCCAGCACAGTGAAGTCGGGTCGTCTGGACAGTTTCTTTGTGTTGAAACGTTTCGTCTTGGCTGAGGTAACATCTTAGCACCATCAAATTGGTTGATCCACTTTGTGAAAGTGCTGAGTTTGTTGCAGCTCCTCGGACTGATCAGGTCTTTTGTATAAAAGACAAAACGTTTCAACAAAAAGAACCTGTCCAGAGGACCTGACTTCACTTTGTTAGATTGTTCGACCTGGATTATTGAGCAGCATCTGCACATTGCTTCCTAACAATATGGCTAAAATGTTGCCCAGTCAGGCGGCACGGTGGATCAGTTGGTAGAGCTGCCGCCTCTTGGCAAGCAGGTCGCCAGTTCAAATCCTGGCCGGGGCCCTTTCTGGGTGGAGTCTGCATGTTCTCTCCGTGCTGCGTGGATTTTCTTCGGGTACTCCAGTTTCCTCCCACAGACCAAAAACATTCATGTTAGACTGACTGGTGACTCTAAATTCTTCCTAGGTGTGAGTGAGAGTGAAAATGGTTGTTTGTCTCTCTGTGTCCCTGTGATGGACTGGAGACCTGTCCAGGTGTCCCTGTGATGGACTCGAGACCTGTCCAGGGTGTCCCCCTCCCCTCACACAGTGACTGCTGGACATGGACACCAGTGACCCCCACAACCTGAAAAGGAAGAAGCGGGTACAGATGATTGGATGGATGATGGATGGATGATGGATGGATGGATGATGGATGGATGTTGCTCAGTTTTATTGGTCTGGACCCAGGAACTTCTCATCGTGTCTCGTTACCATATATGGTCAACACTGGTCTGTAGCGCTTGCAGCCCATTAAAACCAGTGCTCTTTTAGCAGGACTTGTGTGCGTCTGTTTGCAGGTAACCGAGTCAATGAACAAGTGTTGCAGCAGGTTTCACAGCGTGTCGACTCTTTTCTACCATGATCATTTTCCTTCAGGCTGAATCTGAAGACTCACAAACGGCTCCGAGTCCAGACACGACGGTTTCACAACCTGCCACGGTCACCATCACTAAAGTGTTTGACTTCGCTGGAGAAGAAGTCAGGTGGGTTTAACATTTTCAAACGGCTTCATGTGGGAACTAAAGGAGCTTTCAGACTGCAGCAACATTTTCAGTTTTTACAACATTATTCCATTAACTTCAATTAACAATGTTGATAATAAATTTAAAATAAATTCAACGTTGTGCCATATTTTGACCTGTGTGTGTCTGTTTGGAAAAACATCTCATGAATGACAGATATGGTGTCGATCCCGGGTCACTGCACACCCCGTGGTGCCCCTGGGCAACACACCCCATCCCCAAAATGCCCCCCAGGCGCCCTCAGTAGCTGCCCACTGCACCACCCGGTGGTGGATGGGTTAAATGCAGAGACTAATTTTGTCATTGTATGGAAACATACAGCGATTATTTTTTTTCATTTAGCCTTTATTTATCCAGGTTATTATTATTATTATTTAACTGAAACCTTCAGAAGTACTGGCACGGTGCGTCTGCGTCGTTCTGTGCACTGTTGAAAGTCAGCCAGCTGGTGGCGCCAGATGTTTTTGTTTTATACGTTTCAACACATCTGCTTCAAATCATTTCAGTGCTTCAGAAAGCGACAGTTCTTCCATCACTACAATGAAGAACCCGTCTAATTCCTGGCAGGCAGGCAAACTGCACACCTTCTATTTACTGGAACAATAATATTCATTCCTAGACACGAACACCAGATTTTAGACTTTTACTCATTTTCATTGCAAACTAGCAAAAAACAAAAGTTGGACAGTAATTTATTTGTCTGTCTCTGTCCATCTGTCTCTGTCCATCTGTCTCTGTCTGTTCAATCCAGTTTATTTCTAAAGCTCCAAGTCACAACAGAAGTCGTCTCAGGGACTGAACAGAAACATTCATGTATAAAATAATAATTGAACAGAAACATTC
>NC_056507.1:1762283-1768141 GCF_014905685.2 Nematolebias whitei
CAGAAACATTCATGTATAAAATAATAATTTAACAGAAACATTCATGTATAAAATAATAATTTAACAGAAACATTCATGTATAAAATAATAATTGAACATTATTTATCTGAGGAGCAGCTTTGAGTTTAACTCCATCACTGAACTCTCATCTTGAACAAGCATGAAGGCGACAGTGGAAAGAAAAACTCCCTCATGAGGAAGAAACCTTTAGCAGAACCAGGATCAGGACTAGAGGACCATCTGCTTTGACCAGCTGGGTTTGGTAGGAATAGATACACAATGGCAGGTCAAGAATCACATGTTAAGACAGAAATAGTATCAAATGAAAACTATTCAATTTTAACAATTCATTTAAGGAAATGAGGTCAGTTTGTCCTCTAGTAGTCTAAGTCTATAGCAGCATAACAAGCCGACCCTAACTATAGGATTTATCAAAAAGGAAAGTCTTAAACTGGACAATGTGTCAGCCTCACGGACAGAAAGTGTCAGAAGAACTCCTTGTAAACAGATCGTTGCTACAATGGCTGCCAGCGCAGACAGTAGAGAAGAATCAGATGCTTCCTCAGACCTGAGTCTCTGTCAGAGAGAGACGAAGAGTCGGTTCAAATAATATTGTTTCAACAAACAAAAACCAGGGAGTTCCTCTTAAAATGGTCCCCTTTGATGTCACTTCCTGTCTCACTTTGGCTGCTCTATGTTCAAAAGAAAATATGCCAGATATGTGACAAAATGTGTAAAATTGTGTGTATCATGTTAAACTTCTTCAATGTTAAGCTGGTGTGTTGCTTTGCAGGGCATGAATGTCACAGGAGCTTTAAGATACCGTATTTATCTGCTCCACTGGCGGAACATGTTGTCACTTTGTTAAAATTTACACTGGAACAAAAAGCTCAAGAGAAACGGTGTGTTCGTCCCGTTCTCTGTTTCAGGGTGAATAAAGAGGTTTCAGCAGACTCCAGAGAAGCCAAGAGTTACCTAAAGAGCCAGAGTGCCAAGCAGGATGCACACGGACACACAGAGGAGGCACCATCCCCAAACCAACCATCTCTACCTGGCTCCAGGTAAATACAAACACACCAGGGTAGGGATGGATACTGTGTCCATCTGTTAGCAAAAGAATGAACCAGTACATGGATTTTATTGAAAGTCTAAGAAAAGATGGATGATTGAAAGAAATCTGCAACTAATTAACTTTTGGAGGCAACCTCATTTCTGCAGGTCGCCACAGCTGATGAGCATGAGACAACACTAAGTGGGATAATGTTTTACTGCTTCGGTTCTTACATTCTTTTATTTCAGGTTTTAGACGCTTCCTTCAGCCTCTGATGCCTCTGCACTGTTGTGAAATGTTGTCATGCAGCAGTCTCAACCTGTTTGGCACGACGACACGATTTCAGACGAGACAATTTCTCATTGAGGGAACAAAAAACTCAAGTTCTCCAGCGAAGCCTGTTTTTCCACTCGTTCTCTGAAAGAATGAATACGTTACAAAGTCACTATAAAAAAATTGGGTTGCTGCTTTAAAATCCAAGATGGCTGCCACGATATCTTCCACTTCAGAGGACTCAGGTCCTCTACCAGAGACCTGGGAGTTTGAGGGTTCTGTTCCGTGCCTTACCTGTTCCTAGAACTGAGCTCTTCTGGACAGAGATCTCTGAGGTAGTTCCTGGGATCTGTTGGAACCCCTTTTCCTGTTTGGGAGGTCACAGCAGAACGTGTACCAATGACCACTGGGACTACTGACACTTTGAGTTTCCACAACTTCTGTATTTCCTTTGTCAGCTCTTGGTATATCTTGTTCTTCTTGTGCTCCTTCTTCCTGACGTTACTTGAGATGGCTACATCTAACACCACATCTATCTTCTCTTGCTTGTCAACCACCACAATCTCCGGTTGGTTAGTCATCACCTGTTTGTCAGTCTGGATCTGGAAGTCCCACAATATCTTAGCCCATCCATTCTGCACCACCCTTAGTGGTGTCTCCCACTTCAGCTGTGGGACCTTCAGTCCATACTCGGCACAGATGTTCCTGTAGATTATTCCAGCTACCTGGTTAGGGATTCATGAGTCTGAAGCCCCCAGTATACTGCCGCGTACGTCCATACGCAGAGGTACATGCGTACCCCCCAGGGCATGTCCGTGCAAAGCTCAAATTTTTACGACCGCATACGCGTACGTGGTGTCGCACAATAAACTGCCCAGCGACGGACTGTTTTGTATGCGACACCAATGTGTTAAATTTCTCTTCTTCATCCTGATCTGGCCTTTTGTTTTGTTTTTTGCCAAGAGGCAGTGACCTCTTCCTCCTCCGTTGATGCCATGACTGAAATGGTGAGAAATGAAGGAATTTGTCACGAGCGAATTAAACTCAGGTCCAGCGTGGCTGCGGGAGGGTCTGGAGATTTCCTGGTGGGCTGGTCTGATGTGTGGGCTGCAGGGTTTTTTTTTTTAGATCTTTTTATTAACAACATATAAACACAGAACACCGCTGCGGCTGAGGCTGCCAGCGCTCGCTTTTTTTTTTCTTTTTTCCGACCTGTCAATTAATCCAGTAGGCGTGTCAGCAAATGACCAATCGGCGACCTCAATTGGTCCCGAAGGTAAATGCCTCTTGTCTGTGAAGCTGCTCTGCAGCTGCTCGGGGTGTACGCTGGAGTATGAACTCTGAACCCTCTGCGTACAGTACACACGTACGTACGCGTGAACGGACGTACGCGGCAGTATACTGGAGGCTTAACAGCCTCATGGTAGAAGCTGTTCCTCAGTCTAGTGGTTCTACACTTAATGCTCCTCAACCTCCTTCCTGAGGGGACTGGGACAAAAAGTGTGTGTGCTGGGTGAGTGTGGTCCTTCATGATGCAGGTGGTCCTCTTCCTGCATCTGGAGGTGTAGATGTCTGTGATGGTGGGGAGACTGACTCCAACATCTTCTGTGCAGCCTTCACCACTCTCTGCAAAGCTTTTCTTTCTGCAGCTGTGCAGCCTCCATGCCACATGTTGATGCTGGAGCACAGGATGCTCAAGGCCCTCAGCACAAGAGCAACAGAGGCTGGGGTCTACCATACCAGACAAGACCCAAGAAGCAGGCTGTGTACAGATGCCCCTGAGACTGTGCAGCACATAACAGCAGGGTGTAAGATCCAGGCAGAGATGCATGGAACACCATAACCACTGGTAGGATTTGTTGATATCAGCCACTTTCTTTCTTGATGCCTCCTCCTTCCATATGCTTCTCTAGTATTGCTCAGTTTCAGCTCAGGGTGGATCTACCCTCGTGTTGTTCCCACACAGAGTACACTCTGGATGGTGTGGTGGAAAATACTCTGGTTATTCTCCTGGATTCTGTGTCTTGAGTGTACATCCTGAGTGTACCTCTACTTTAGGTGAGTAGCCAGAGCTTTGAGGCGTTGTTTGGCTGTCTCTAGATCCTCAGGTGGACATGTTACGGTATTTTTACGGCTCTTTATTCATTGCACCTTTCTGTTGTTGTGACAGCTGGTTGATTTCTCTCCATATTGCTTTGATCTTAGTTTCCAACCTTCTTCTCCATGGAGAGCAATGCTCCTTATTGATTGGCTTGATCTGCTTCTTATTGGCTGGCTTGATCTTATAGCCAAGAAAGTCAAGGCTCACTGTGGCCTTGTCCATACATGTCTTTTCTAGTAGCCCATTTTTAAAAAACCCGGTCTTGACGCCACAGACATGTCCAATTTTAGGCCTGTTTCAAAACTGCCCTTTGTGTCGAAGATCTTGGAGAAAATAGTTTAGTCAGTTAACATCTTACTTAAACGACCACAACCTTCTTGAACTGTTTCAATCTGGTTTTAAAACTCCCCACAGTACTGAGTTGGCACTGTAACAACATTCTTTTAGCCACAGACTCTGGTCACTGTAGTTTTGATGCTGCTGGACCTAACTGCTGCCTTCGACACAGTGGACCATTAGATCCTCCTGTCCCGTCTGGAGAACTGTGGGGGCATTCAGGGTCCTGCTCTACAGTGGTTTAGATCCTATTTAACTGAGAGAAGCTTTTGTGTGTGCTTTGATTCTGTGGAGTCCTCTGTAGCACCTCTCACATGTGGAGTACCTCAGGGCTCTATACTTGGCCCGTTCTGTTTTCCTTTTATTTAGTACCTCTGGGATATATTCTCCGGAAACATGGTATTTCTTTTCATTTTTACGCTGATGACAGCCAAATGTATGTTCCTTGAAACAAGATAAACAGTACTCCCTGAACCAACTCCTGGAATGTATGGCGGAAGTCGGAGCATGGACGTCACAGAACTTTTTACATTTTAATGAGAAAAAGACGGAGGTCTTGCTGTTTAAGCCCAGTGATGGTTCTAAAGTCCATGTTGATCTGGGTCCTTTAAGCAAACATCAGACTGAGACCGCAACCAACCTGGGTGTGAGGCTGGACAATGATTTTAAACTGGATGCTCAGATTAAATCTGTGGTTAAGTCCAGCTTTTATCACCTGAGACAACTGGCCATGGTCAAACCATCATTTAGAGATTTTAATCCAGGCTTTCATTACAACTTGTCTGGACTACTGTAATCCACTTTATGTGGGTCTGAGCCAGTTGTTACTGACTCGACTTCAGCTGGTTCAGAACGATGCTGCTCGTCTTTTAACTGGCACCAGAAACCGAGAGCACATCACCCCTGTCCTAAAATCACTACACTGGCTCCCAGTTTGTTTCCAGGTTAATTTTAAGGTTCTTTTGTTTGTTTTCAAATGTCTTCATGGTCTCGCCCTACAGTATCTGTCCGACCTTCTCCAGCCGTACAATCCCTCACGCTCTCTCAGATCAGCTGATCAGCTGCTGTTGTCCATCCCAAAGTCCAACAGGAGGCTGAGAGGTGACCGAGCGTTCTCAGTCGCTGCCCTGAACTGTGGAACGAGCTGCCTCTGCACGTCAGACAAGATGACTCACTTCCTGTTTTTAAATCTGCTCTGAAGACTCTTTTTTTCTCTTTGGCTTTTAATGCAGCTTGAAATGTTGGTTTTACTGTTTTATGATTTGGTAGTTCATTATTTTGATGGTATTTGTTGAGTTCGTAGTTTTCATGCTTGTATGTGTTGGTGTACAGCACTTTTGGCCAACGCTGTTGTTTTAAAGTGCTTTATAAATAAAGTTGTATTGTATTTCTCATTAGAATGTCCTGGTTCCCAACGTCTGATGTGGACCGTGTTAATCCTGGAGACGTCCGAGCTGGCGTGACCTCATTATTTTGTCTCGCTCATAGTGTTGCTTGCTCGGAGATTGGCACAAACTGACCACCCCATCATTTGAGACAACTATGCTTTCTGGATTTTATATTGTTTAAAAGTAAAGTTTCCTCAAATGATTGGGGTGATTAATCTATGGCGGTCAAGACCACCCCGTCTCCACCATTGCACCTGGTCATGGATAAAATTGCTTCCACCAGTCTCTAGGATCCGTCACTCTGCACTACCAAAGCAAAAACATTTAAAATGAAACCCTACCTCCGTTCTACGTAACTCCTACACACTGGAATATATTACATCAACATTGTTTACTTACATTTTTTTGTTCAATTCCAATGCAAAAATAGATTCATCTTTAAATCTGCAAACATTCACTCTTCAAATCCCTCAGAGACGGAGGACATCAGCATACTGCTTGTCAAACATTTACTTCTCCTTAGGAGAGACGAGGGTGGAGAAGACATGATCAGAGGTCCAGCACAGGTTGAACAACTGGGAGGTAAAGTTAGAGAGGACACACTGAGATGGTTTGGACATGTCCAGAGGATGGACGGTGGTTTGGACATGTCTAGAGGATGAACGGTGGTTTGGACATGTCCAGAGGAGGGACGGTGGTTTGGACATGT
>NC_056507.1:1768151-1769391 GCF_014905685.2 Nematolebias whitei
CATGTCCAGAGGAGGGACGGTGGTTTGGACATGTCCAGAGGAGGGACAGTGGTTTGGACATGTCCAGAGGAGGGACGGTGGGAAGAAACATCCATCTTTTTCGGGTCGCGAGGGTCACTGATACCCATGGCCAGCGAGAGGCGGGGTACACCCTGGACATGTCTCCAGTCCATCCAAGGGACGCAGAGACAAACGAGACAAACAACCATTCTCTCTCTCTCTCACCTAGGGACAATTTAGAGTTACCAGTCAGTCTAACATGCATATTTTTGGTCTGTGGGAGGAAACCAGTTCTGGAGAAAACCCACGCAGCACGGAGACAACATGCAAACTCCACCCAGAAATATCCGGGACTGGGATTTGAATCAATAACCTTCTCGCTGAGAGGCGGCAGCTCTGCCAACTGCACCACCGTGCCGCCCTGGGAAGAAATGATCCGTGTCAAACGTACAACTCTACTGAACCAGAGCTGCTCAAATATTTGCCACTCTTGTTCAAAAAGTTTGATAAATATTGATTTTTAATTAAAAGGCATTTAGTGTTTTTAATAACATGTTTAGTTTGTAGTGCATTTGGTTTCTATTTAAATAATGTTTTTTGGCTCAGCAGGCCGAGCAGCAGCAGCCTGTAATCTGAGAGTTCCTGTCAGGTTCTCATAGCTGGATTTAATTTTGGAACGGCCAAAATGAGTGCCGTTCAAGCGTTTGGCAGTAATTTACAACGTCTGTGTGGAGTCATTGAGCAGTAAATTACAAGGCTCGTCTGAAGAGGAACGGCGTCGCAGCAAAACCTGACGTGGACGTAGAGCATCTCTTTGGAAAGGCAGCTTCTCTGAGCGTGGTTCCATCTTGGATGGTCCGTGGGTTGGACAGAAACTCCTCAACGAAACTCTGCTGTGATAATTCAGTCTGTTAAAGTTGAAATGACTTTATTGTAAAATATGGGAAATTAATTAATAATTAATCTTAATCATTAATTAATTTGGAGTCTAGTCTTTAGACTCTTCACTGCATTTCATCAGATTTTTACTTGTCGTTTTGCTCCATCACTAAACCAACACAACTGACATGAATCATCCATCCATCATCCATCCATCCATCATCCATTCTTCCATCCATCATCCATTCTTTCATCCATCCATCATCCATCCATCAATCATCATCCATTCATCAATCCATCATCCATCCATCATCCATCCATCCATCATCATCCATCCATCATCCATCCATCATCATCCATC
>NC_056507.1:1769401-1780525 GCF_014905685.2 Nematolebias whitei
TCATCATCCATCCATCATCCATCCATCATCATCCATCCATCATCCATTCTTTCATCCATCCATCAATCCATCATCCATCCATCATCCATCCATCATCCATCCATCAATCATCATCCATCCATCATCCATTCTTCCATCCATCATCCATCCATCATCCAGCCATCATCCTTCCATCCATCATCCATCCATCATCCTTCCATCCATCATCCTTCCATCCTTCCTTCCATCCATCATCCTTCCATCCTTCCTTCCATCCATCAGATCACACAGAGGAGACGTTAGTCCTCACTTCAACACTCGTCCTCATAAAAACAGAACAGGAGGAGCAGTCGAACGTTCAGATTCAAATAATCTGATAAACACAAACAAATCTCAAAGATTATGAACGTTGTGTTAAAGAAGCTGAAAGCAGCTGCTGAACGTTGGAGCAAAAGAAGCTGCTGTAATAAAACGACAGAAACCAGACTGAAGGGGCTTCCTCCCCCATCGTCATCATCATCATCAGCCAGTTATACAACACTTTGAGACCACATTCATGTAATAATTACAAACTGAATTTTGAGTTCATCAGGGAGGAACTTAAATGTTGTGAAAGGACGGTCTTCTTCCCCTCATATGAAACGAGGTATTTTTACAAAAAATCTGACGTTTATTCTGAAATGATTTAGACCTACAGGCAGATTTATAAGATTCATAAGTATTAGAAGTTCTGCTGAACTGAAACTTTTAGTTGTATTTTTCTAAGAATATATCAATATTTTGGATATTTTTCCATTTAATATTGTACTTTGTTAATTCCACCATAAAATTACATGTTTTAGAGAAAATTATGTTCATAAATCATGAAATTCAAACGAATTAAAATGAGAATCGGGAAGATAAAACAATTTTATAGACCTCTAAAGAATGATGGAAGTGGACTATTTGTGTGTGTTTATTTATTTATTTATTTTAGTAACCTACCTTGACCATCACCACTCTGCCTGTTCATCACACTTTCATCCAACAAAGAAGGATAAAGAGATTATTGAGTCTCAACAGAGATAAACTCCAGCCTGTCCGTCTAATCACCACAACATCATAGTTTGAGTAACACAAAAATAAGTCTGAACTGCAACAATACCCAAATGACAACAGTGGTGACACCAGTGACGTGCAGTAAGAGGAGGCCGTCATCATGACAAGTAAAATACTGACACTGAGAAGACAAAATACATTTGACCACTTGACTGCTCTATAAAATTGTTTTCTGAATTATTTCAACACTTCAATGGTCAAAGTTGTGAAACTGATGCACTGCCTGTTCAAACAGTGTGGGGCGAGGCAGTGTAGTGCTGTGGTTCACCTCTGGGGGCGCTGTGTCACATACAATATATGAAGTAGATGGTTGGTGCATGCCCACTGCTCTCTCTCTATATCACCAGTATACATGTTAGATTACACATGTGCTGCACATGCTGATGTTCTACAGACTAATATATTGAATCATGTGTGACATTTTTCTTTTCTAATCGGTCACAGGGTGAAGCAGAAAGTAATTGAGGCCTGGAGTTTGACACCCCTGGGATAAGGGATAGGTCAGGAAACCCAAGCAGAAAAAGGAAAGTCTTAATCCCAGTCTTCAAACTGGACAATGTGTCAGCCTCACAGACATAATCTGGAAGTTGGTTCCACAAGAGAGGAGCCTGAGAACTGGAAGATCTTCCTCCCATTCTACTTTTGGAAACTCTAGGAACCACAAGTAAACCTGCAGTCTGAGAGAGAAGTGCTCTGTTAGTAAAAAAAATGGAACAATAAGATCTGTAATATAAGATGGAGCTAGGTTGTTGAGGGCTTTGTCGGTTGAATTCAATTGTGGATTTGACAGGGAGCCAGTGGAGAGAAGCTAGAACTGGAGAGAGATGATCTCTCCTGTCAACTGTCCTTCAAACTCTGGCGTTAAACGAGATCGTTGGACTGATTTGTCTGTTGATCTCACACTTCGTTCTTCCCTCACTTGTGAATAAATCCCCAAGATACTTGAACTCCTCCACTTGATGCAGCACCTCGCCCCCAACTCACTGAGGACCTTCCACCCTTTTCTGACCACGGACCATGGCCTCAGATTTGGAGGAACCGATCCTGATCACAGCAGCTTCATACTCGGCTGCACATCGCTCCAGTGAAAGTTTGAGATGGCAGCACACTGATGCCAACAGGACCACATCATCCACAAATAGTAGAGACAAAATCCTGAGGCCACTGGACTGAACTTTGTTCATCCCCAGGAGAAGTTCTGTCTGTGTTCTGATTTGCTCTTTGGCCAGTCACCTAGGACCTGTCTGCTTTGGGAGACCCTATAAGGGTCATTAGACCCAACAGCATAGCTTCTGGGGTCATTGAGGCACATAAACTCTTCACCATGATAAGGTGGCGATTCGACGTAGGAGAACGAACAGTAAAGCTTCTGTGGTGTGTGCGTACATGTACTTGGGTCACCTGGTTTCTCTCTTGCTGTTGCAGCGCTAAGCGTCCTGCAGGCATGTCCAGCCTCTTGGGTCGTATCTGTGGAAAGAAACAGAAGATGAGCACACTGGAAAAGTCAAAGATGGACTGGGATGCTTTTAAATCAGAAGAAGGCATCACAGAGGAGCTGGCCATCCACAACAGAGGCAAAGAGGGGTAAGAGATGCTGACCATGCACCGTTAGTCACAAACTCTGTGAAAACATTGTTTCACTGAAACAGGATATTTTTGTGTAAAATGACCCCCCTGCTTTGTTGAAAACAAGTGCTACTATTGCCACTGTAGCTTAAAATGTACATATTTCTGTCATAATGAGGATTATTATAACTACAGTAGTCCCTCGCTACTTGGAGGTTTGACTTCTGTGGACTCGCTCTTTTGCAGTTTTCCAAAGTCAGATCAGAACGTAACCCCTGCGATAAACGAGGGACTGCTGTACTACTGTTCCTAAAACAATATTTTTAAATGTTGTATTTTTCATGGGTACCTGATGCACACAGCAGTGCACATTTTTAATAAACTCACAGACTTATGACCATAAAATGTGACTTTGTTACTAAAGTGTTTATCAGCTGTTCATGTTTATTAATTAGATATTAGCTGCCAGCTGATTAACAATAAGGGTTGTGTCAGCAGCAAGGCTGCGGCAGGTTCTTTCATCAGACCAATAACTCTCCAACTCTCAGAACTTGTTGCAAACATTTGTTTTCCAACAGTTTGATTGTAAAAGAAGTGATGAAGTAGAACATGATCTTCTACTTGTAACTACTAAAACCTTAAAAATAACCATTTTTACTCACAGGGAAGAGTTCCTGGCCATTATTCACAGTAAAATGACCGACTGGGCTGCGACAGGTTGAGGAACGGCACAATGAAGGGGTCTCCCATATGTGATACTATTTTAATGGAAATACTATATCAAAAGTAAATAAACTAATTCTGCAGTTGCGTGGTTTTAAAAATGGCGGGGTTGATTCTGGTGAAAGTGACGTTCTCGTGATTGACGTCTCTCTGGCCAATCAACGTCCAACAGTCTGCTGACATCAGATCTTCAACTTGACTCGGCGAAGGAGGTCCTAAGACCTGAACTCAAGCAGGTGGGACCACCCAGTGGAAAGACTGAAGCGTTTTATCTGTTTGAACTTTCTTGCTGCGTTAAAACATGAATTTTATTGTCCAACAGTACGTCAGAAACGTGGTTCATTGTGGTTTCTCCTTACACTGATCATTAATCCAAACATAAATCAGAATATAAACTTTAATAATCATTGCATGCACATCTACACCTGATTTGGAGTCAACTTATAACTCAGCCAGTTTTGCAGATGTTGAGCTAAACTTTGGTGTGGCAGCAGCTGAGAGTCGTGCACAACATTTCATTACTTCCTGAGGTTGTGCATCACATCCGCCACAAGGTTTGACTCAAATCCAAAATGGCTACAACGCTGTCCCTTCTGAACACGAGATGGTCTCGGTCTAAAACTCCGGCAGGATTTATGCATGTCAGGAGCTGGTCTGGTCTTCACCAGCTTCTAAAGTCCTACAAATCTAACCTCCAGTCAAGTCAAATTTATTTATAAAGCACATTTACAAACAGCAGCGGTTGCCTAAGTGCTTAACAATATAATCAATGGAAGTAATTTAAAGAAAAACATAATTATAAAATGTAATTAAAAGCATCAAAAGAGAATCATAAAAACACAAAACAATAAAATACTAAATCAGATCATACGGTGTTAAAAGCCAAAGAAAACAGGTGTTTTTAGCAGAGATTTAGAAACAGGAAGTGAAGTGTCCTGTCTAATGTTGATGGGCAGGTTGTTCCAGAGTTTAGAGCCACGACTGAAAAAAACGTTTTCCTCTGAGCTTCAACCAAAAGCAGCTGATCAGATGATCTCGGCCCCGAGAAGGAACAAATGGTTGAAGTAGGTCAGAGGTATGAGGGTGCAAGGTCATTTATGCACTTAAAGGTCAACAGAAGAATTTAAAAATCTATTCTGATACGTACAGGGAGCCAGTGAAGGGAGGACAAAACTGGTGAAATATGATCAAGCCTATGAGTTCCTGTTAAGATCCGAGCTGCAACATTTTGGACGAGCTGGAGACGTGACAGGGAGACCTGACTGACCCCAACATAAAGAGCGTTACAGTCCAGCCGGGTTGTAATGAAGGCATGGACTAGTTTTTCAAGGTCGGATGTGGTAGACACTGATTTAAGCTTATAGCTGTCTGCTTTAACTGGAAGAAGTTTTTTTTTTTTGGTAGAACAGAGTTAATCTGTTTGTAATCAGAGTCTAAAACCATCCTGAGATTTGTAACAGACTGTTTAAGATATGGCTGAAGAGAGTTGAGGTTTACAGGATCAGAGACAGCAGTAGCGCTAGGGCTAAACACAATGACTTCATTCTTCTGATCGTTGAAACTTAAAAAGTTTGGAGCCATCCATACCTTGATGTCATCTAGACATTTTAACAGAGGGTGAATTATGCACGAACTGTTGGGTTTTACAGGCAGATAAATCTGACTATCATCAGCATAACCATTCATCCATCCATTATCTTTTACCCGCTTCTTCCATTTTTGGTCACGGGGGTCGCCGGTGCCCATGTCCGGCAATCACTGTGCGAGGGGCGGGGGACACCCTGGACGGGTCGCAACTCCATCACAGGGCTCATCAGCATAACAGTGAAACAAAATACCATGTTTCCTCAGGATAGACCCCAATGGGAGCAGATACAGAGAAAACAGAAGGGGTCCAAGAATCGAGCCCTGCAGAACCCCACAGGAAAGAGGCACTGAAGCAAATAAAATGTTACCAACATTAACTCAAAAGCTTCTGTCACTCGGATATGAGCATTCAAGTGCATGAAAACACCCGACAGATTCCAGAGTCGTTATTTATGAAACGAAAGCAAACCCTCTGATCCAGCTGCTCGTAGAAGCTCCTTCAGCAGCGAGAACTCTCAGCAGTGGTTTTCTGTAGGACTTTATGGGTCTCTCACATGGTTGTGGAAGAACTGTGGCCCACTCCCCTTTCCAGTGTTGCATCAGTTCTTTGAGGTTTGCAGAAATTAATTTTCGCCCGTTTCAGAGAAATGCAGTTTAGTTCTGAACGTCTGCGTGGACAGGATCTGATGTGTGGAAGGTCTGATGTTCTGTTTTGTGTGTGCTTAGGTATGTGGAGCGGAAGAACTTCTTGGAACGAGTCGACCACCGCCAGTTCGAGCTGGAAAAAGAAGTGCGACTGAGCAACATGAAGCGATGACACAGAGAGCAGATGGACACACACTCCTGCAGAGAAGAACAGATGTTTGGACTGCGTCTAGCTGTTGTTTTAATGACAGGGCTGATGTTCTCCAGTAATCAGAGCTCAGATCTGCGTCTGGCTTCAGACTGTTCCAGTGTGCGTATATAAATATGTTCAGATTGTAGAATGGAGGCGTTTTCAGTGACCTGCTACGGTTCTTGTGAGAACCAGTAAGAGTGTGTGTTCTGTTTACATCATCATGCGTTTGAGTTTCATCTTGAGTCGTCTGATTTCAATTTGGACCTCACAGCATCTCTTTACTACACTTTGCAAAGTTTAAGATCGTCCAGCTGAGTTAGCTAGCTGAGATAACTGCTCCTGAAAATGTGGTGAGCTTCAGGACTGTGAAAGTTGCTCCGATCCAAGCTGCAGCACAACACAGACTCCGTTACAGTACGGTGAATATAATATATATAATATGGTCTCCACCACCCTGATGAATGTGCTAGAGTTTTGGTTAGAATACTATGTTTATATCTCTTAAAACCCCAGCTACTGCTACTCATATTCTTTGTCATTGAACAGAAAAACAAACAAACGTGTTTGGAGGACAAATCTAAAAAATAAAAAAGTGAAATAAGCTGTTCTCACCCTGACACTTGTACTTTTTAAAGCAGAGTACAAACACCTAAAGCTGAAATACCTTGTTGACCTCGGATACTAAACTCTGAGCATCAGGCTGACGGCTGTGAGGCTTCACAAGTACTCGAGTAATAACTGTAATTATTCATGTATTTCTTACATTAAAGGTTGTCCCTAACAGTTTGCTCAGAAACGTGTCCCTCGAACAGATTTTGTTGTTGACCACTTTTCTGCTAAACCATGTCAGAATCCCACCTGCCTGGATGGGCTTGAAGTTTCAGAGGTCAGGAAAGAGTCAAAGGTAGAAGGAAGACACGTCTGCTTTAGCTCATCAATCACGATCAAAATAAAGTTTCTACAAACAGTTCATTCTAGAAGCTTTTTACAGCAGGTAAGAAAGTGTATTTCACAAAAACAATTTACAACTCGCTTATTTACTCTTTTAGTTCACTTTGAAGAAAAAATATATGTATATATGTACATATATATATATACAGTAGATATATATATATATGTATGTACATATATATATATATATATATGTATGTACATATATATACAGTATTTGTGTATATATATATATATATATAGTCCCTGATCTGACGGATAGTGAACCAACCACTGGTGTGATCTGAGAAACCAGTTTATGAGAGCTTCTAGTCGTTTATGGCATAGTCTGAGGGTCGGACTGTCCCTTTAACGGGCCGGCTCCTCTGCAGATGGTCGGACTGTCCCTTTAACGGGCCGGCTCCTCCTGCAGATGGTCGGACTGTCCCTTTAACGGGCCGGCTCCTCTGCAGATGGTCGGACTGTCCCTTTAACGGACCGGCTCCTCCTGCAGATGGTCGGACTGTCCCTTTAACGGACCGGCTCCTCCTGCAGATGGTCGGACTGTCCCTTTAACGGACCGGCTCCTCCTGCAGATGGTCGGACTGTCCCTGACCTCCCATCACAACTTCTCATTAACTCTGTTCCTGTGTCAAATCATCACGAGATCCTGAACTGTTTCAACAAACATTTTGTTGCTTCTAGTTCTTTATTTGACACAGTTACTAATGGAAGATCAGCCACTTCACTTAATAACCAAACTTCTACAAATCAAATCCCTCCTACAAGTCAATCCTCAGTTAATCACAGCTTCTCTTTTTCTCCATTCTCAGTCAGTGAGGTCAATAAACTGTTAAAAGATCTTGATCCTAAAAAATCTGCAGGTCCAGATGAACTTCCACCTTATTTCTTAAGGCTGGCTGCTCATATCATCACAGTCCCTGTGACCCACATCTTCAATCTCTCCATAAGACAAAACTCCATCCAGACACTTGAAAACAGCCTTTGTTCTTCCTTTGCTGAAGGGAGGAGACCCCCCCTCACTGAACAACTATGGACCAATCTCTAAACTCTGCATTTTAGCCAAGGTTCTAGAAAAACTGATAAACTCTCAAATCAAAAATGACCTGGACTCATTTAACATCTTACCTCCACATCAATCTGGTTTCAGGAAACAACACAGCACAACCACTGCTTCACTGAAGGTTCTTAATGATGTTGTTGAAGCACTGGATGCTAAGGATTATTGTGCTGCACTTTTCTTAGACCTGTCTAAAGATTCTGACACTGTGGATCAGAACATCTTGTGTCATAAACTCTCAGAAACTGGTTTCTCAGAACACACCATTGGTTGGTTCTCTAACTATCTTTCAGACCGGAGGCAATGTGTTCAACATAATGGTACTTCCTCCAGTTATTTAACAGTCAACAATGGTGTACCACAAGGCTCAGTCTTAGGACCCACCCTCTTTACAATCTACATACATAATGTAGGTAAAAACATCCCTAATGCATCCATACATTTCTATGCTGATGACACAGTTGTTTATTGTCGAGCTAAAACAGTTGCTAAGGCTTTCCAGCTTCTGAAATCTGCATTTAACTACATCCAGACTGATTTGTTCCACCTCAAACTTGTCCTAAATGTCGAAAAAACCAAAGGGATGCTTTTTTCAAACAGGAAGTCTGTCCCATCATTTCTTCCTCTGATTTTATCCTCAAATGGTGTCCCCATTGAGTTTGTTGATTCCTATAAATATTTGTGTATCTTGGTCGACTCACATCTTTCTTTTAAGCTCCATGTGGAAAACTTGATAAAGAAACTGAAAGTTAAACTGGGTTTCTTTTTCAGAAACAGATCCTGTCTAACTCTGAACCCTGAGGAACACCTTGTATCTGTGACTTTCCTTCCCTCAATTGATTTTGGTGACATTATTTACATGAACGCTCCTACAAGAACCCTGCAGATGTTGGATGCTGCAGATGTTGGATGCTGCAGATGTTGGATGCTGTCTATCATGGTGCACTAAGATTCATAACTGGCTGTGATTATCGTACCCACCACTGCACCCAGTATTCACTGGTTAACTGGACATCATTAACTTCACGCAGACTCTCCCACTGGTACATCTTCATCTTTAAATCACTTCCTGGTCTGCTGCCTTCATACATCTCCTACATGTCTCTGTGTGAGTGCAGCTACAGCGTGCGCTCTCAGGACATCATTACCTGCAGTGTTCCCTCAGTGAGGACTGAACTAGACAAAAGGGCCTTCTCCTACTCCGCTCCAGTTTCCTGGAATATCTTACAAAAAGATTTGAAGCTCTCGACCTTTGACCTCTCTAAGTGGCTTTAAGAATCTGTTGGACTCCTGGCAGGGACCAATGCAGACATGTTCCTGTTTTTAATTTTATACATTTGTCTCGGAATCTAGCTGGTTTTTTTTTGTTTTGTTACCTTTTTCCTTTTAGCCATCCTATTTAAAAAACAAAACAAAAAAAAAAACTGTAGTATGACTTTTTATAATTGTTTATTGTTGTTGCTGTTGTCCATTGTTGTCATCTTTCTTTGTTGAAATCAGGTCTCTCTTGTAAATGAGTCCTCGAGGCTCAATGGGATTTACCTGTAGAAATAAAGGTTGATTGATTAACGGGCCGGCTCCTCTGCAGATGGTCGGACTGTCCCTTTAACGGGCCGGCTCCTCCTGCAGATGGTCGGACTGTCCCTTTAACGGACCGGCTCCTCCTGCAGAGGCGGTCCGGACAGTCAGCGGCTCCTCTCCTCCTCCCTGACCTCCGCAGGGTTTGATCGCCACCATTATTTCATTCGAGTCTGTGGGGAAGTGATCCGGACCGGAGGTTCTGAACAGGCCGAACCGGCGGTGGACGGACAGTCCGGTGCGCTCCGTCCCAACCGGAGACTCTGCTCCGCGGAGAGGATGGAGGTCTGACACCGGAGAGCTGAGGAGGAGCTGTGATCCAGAGGAGAAGCAGAGAGGAGTGACAGCAGCAGCATGTCTGTCCCGGTCAGTCTGTCTGTCGCTCGACCTGTCTGTCTGTCGCACCGGGCCCACCGACAGCTCCTGAACACACCCAGTTCTGCTGCTGGGTCAGAACCGGCCGAGCAGGGCCCAGCTGAGCCTTCAGCTGATTGTTTAAATCAGCTGAAGGCTCAGCTGAAGGAGTGTCGTGTTTAGCTGAGCGCGACCACGTTTGTTTTAGTGCGTGCTGCTCTTTGTGCCAACAATCAGCTAAAAGCTAACAGCAGCTACAGCAGCTGGGCTTTAAAGGAGCAGTTCAGCGTTTTCTCTGAAGGCCACGGACGGTTCTGCTTAGCTGGCTATTTCTGAGGGGGGGGGGGCGGGGGCTGCAGCTTGTTGTTGTTTATCACATTCCATCAGGTCCACAGTGCCTGAAGGATGCATCTGTGTGTGTGTGCGTGCGTGCGTGCGTGCGTGTGTGTCTTCTGTTTGTTCTTTGCCTGGAACTTGTTCAGTAATTTTTGTTCTGTTTCAACGACTCCCGTCTCAAAATGTTCGGCTCATCCTGGACATTTGTGTAATTTTTACATTTTTAAATCTTTAGCTAGTTCAGCCATGTTTTCCTGTGATCTCTTCACATCCGTCAAACTCTTTAGCTGTTTTCAAAATGCTCGTTTCAGCTTTGGTTCTGGTTCATCTTCTTTTAGCTTCTTTGTGCTCGTTTCAGCTTTTTTTTCAGCTACTTTTCAGATGTTGTTCTGCTCATCACAGCTGTTTTTCTGTTTATATGCTAATTTCCCCTTTAGCTACTCTTTCTAATCATTTCAACTTTTTTCAGCCTCTTTTTGCTACTTTCAGAATTTTTTTTTTTTTTAGCTTTTTCAGCTTCATTTTCTAGTTTCAAAATGTCTGTGCTCTCTTCAGCCTCTTTCTGTATTTAGCTTATTCTGCTCATATCTGCATCATTTTTGCTCTCCAGCTTGTTCTACACATTTCTGTTGTTTTTCTGCTTCTTTCAGTTTTTATTTTCCTGCTCTCAACAAATGTCAGCTGCTCACATTCAACTCCCAGTAACTGTTTAGTGGTGAAATGTTTTCAGCTGCTTTCAGCAGAAAACACTGAACAATAAGCATTCATGCTGCAGTTTCTCCAATAACCCGTTATTGTTTCATGTTTGTCCCAGTTTTCAGATGAAGTCTGCTCCACAGCTTTGAAAGAACCCAGACAAAAATACATCGGAGCATCCGACTCGGTCAGGACACTGGGTTTCTTTTTGTTTGTGGTTTTGTTGCAGAACGTCGTAGTTTAAACCTGAATAGATCCCAAAGACAACGTGGTTTTAGTGAAACGAGTGAGAAAACACCTCGTTCTGTGGAGTTCAGACGTCACTGTAGGAGTGTTGGAGCTCAGACGTAACTATTCC
>NC_056507.1:1780625-1789288 GCF_014905685.2 Nematolebias whitei
TGTTGGAGTTCAGACGTCACTGTAGGAGTGTTGGAGTTCAGACGTCACTGTAGGAGTGTTGGAGCTCAGACGTCACTGTAGGAGTGTTGGAGCTCAGACGTCACTGTAGGAGTATTGGAGCTCAGACGTGTCGCAGAACATAATTGACCTAACTCAGCTGATGGTTTGATATCTTGAACAGTTCTTACACAATCGTGCATTAAGTTTGAGTGTGATGTCACGGTAACTTAAAACAATGTTCAGTCAGGCTCCTCTCGGGCTCCGGAAACCATTTTATCGCCAGCAAACTGTTTTTTTTTCCACTCTAGGAGTGAGCTGCTTGTGGGATTCAGTTTGGTTTGGTGGCTCCTCAGACTGAAGAAGTCCTTTGGATGAAGGACGAAATAGCTCTGCAACAAAAGAAACCGTCCAGATGACCTGACTGTCACAATCCTCGTGTTTTAGACCCATTTGCAGATATGCAAGCGAAGGAGTTGAATTAAAATGATTTATTTAAACAGCAAAAACAAACGGCTGACGGGGCAGAAACTTACTCCAGCTAAATACAGAGCAAATCATCAGACGGACTGATGGACACAGGACAGGCAGAGGAGGACTGAGGAGTCTGTGCAGAACAGAACCATGACCGGACGTTTGTGTAGTGAAGAGGAGAGGCTGAGGGAGGGAGAGATGAGGAGTGCACCTGGGCAGGTAGCTGACTGGTACAGGTGAGAGTGATGAAGACTGGAGAGGCAGACTGAGGAGTGAGTGAGAGCGACAGAAAACAGACAGAACAGAATCACACAAGGAGCAGAATGAAAAGTATAAGAAGCAAAAGGAAATAAACACAAAAAGCAGAAAAGGGGAAAACACAGAAACACCAGACAGACCACGGACAGACTGTCGGCACATTGTTGGATTTATACCTGGATTACTGAGCATGAACTTTGGTGTCATGGTAACTTATTATCTGTCCAAACTTGGCACTTCTTAAAGAGGAATGCTCAAATTGTGTTTCTCTCATCACTTGGCTCCTTATTTCCTGTAAGAGTCGCTCCGTTGGACGACTGTTGATGCAGTCGAAGGTTCATGTCCATTCAGGAGGTCATGTAAGGAGGTGGTGCTGCGTCCTGGCCCATTTTGACGTCCTGATAAACTCCTCGCAGCAGTGAGGCAGCTGGAAAACAGAACCTGTCCTGTGGGAAACATCCACTGTGACCCATTTATCAGCTCTGAGCTAACCGTGTGGGACAAACTGGAGAAGCTTCGTTCTCTGTTTGGACTGCTGCAACGTTCTGCAGGAATGTGTCTGGTTGTTGTATCAACACGAGCTTTGCAAGAATCATTTTGGTTCTGAAACAGAAGGAAACTTTTACATTTTGGGGAGTATTAACGTACTTTTACCTCACTTTTAATGTGAAATTTGTTCATCTCTGACAAGCCTCTATCCCTAACACAGATGGTAGAAAACTGATATATAAAACCCAAAACACAGTTCAGAGGCACCTTTTACAAACTTTACATTTTACTAGATAAAACACATGAAATAATTTTTTTTAAACAGCAAAACACATTTGAGAGCTCGAACCTATTACAGAAACCATTAGTGACACAATGTATGTCGTGCAGTCCATCTACTATATGAATAATGTCAGCAGAAGAAAGCCTTTGAAGCTGTTTCAGTTCCTGGGGAAAGTGACCAGTTATATTGTTGAGCTGTCAAGTCTGAAAAAAGTACATAGACTGCTTTTATAAAGAGTTTCTCTAGTGTTGTTAACCGTCAAAGTGCCCTTTGTAGTGGCATGTTCCCATTGACACAACATACGTTGACTTGTGCATATATAATATATATATAAGCTATGGAGGGATTCTTCTTTTCCTTACATCATTGTGTGATGGGCAGAGTACCTGTACAGGTGTAACCTTGTCTCTAGTGATGCAGTGATAACACTTTATGTCAGAGAACAAGTACTCACAGTTGAGTAATGGTCGATACAGAGAACCGGTTGAGTACTAATGCCTCAGACTGCCTGTGTCTGGGATCTTATTCTTTCTGTCACTGCCAGAGTTAATGATCATAGGTGAGGGGAGGAACATAGACCGACCGGTAAACCGAGTTCTTCACTTTGCAGCTCAGCTCCATCTTCACCACAACTGACCGGCAAAGAGTCCACAGTATTGTCAAAGCTGCGTTGGTCCGTCTTTTGATCTCACTTTCCATTCTTCTATCACTTGTGAACAAAACCTTAAGATACTTAAATCTTCCTTTTGAAGAAGACCTCACTCCCAACCTGAAGAGGGTAAGCCAAACTTTTCCATCTGAGGACCATGGCCTCAGATTTTGATGTGCTGATCCTCATCCTAGATGCTTCACCCTCAACTGAGAAACACTTCAGTGAATATCATCAATCCAGACCCTTTCTGCCCCGGGCTGCACCAAGAAGTTCTTTTCATAAAAACTATAAAAGAGCACTACTCACTACTGGCAATCAGTTGACAGCTCAGCTCTTCTCTTCACCAGACTGTCCAGAATTTACTGCCACAAATCAGATGACACAACTACAAAGTCTCATTGGTTTGTGGAATAGAGGTTTTGGTGCCATGTGCAGTTATGGACACCAATTTGTTCAAACATGGAGGTTGTGATGGACAAACCGTGACTAGCACAAAAGTCTAACAACAGAAAACTGCTCAAATTCAGATAAGAGAGTTTGTTCCTCCCAATCATGCCTCTCTAGGTTATACTGTCTTATCTAAATCTATACCTATGTTGACACTGAAGTCATTGAAGTCTCCCAGTAAAATAATGGAATCCCCAGCTGGAGTAGCTTCCTACCACTAAGGAATCCCAAGAAGGATAGGTACTCCGAAAAGCTGTTAGTTGCATAAGCACAAACAACAGTTGGAGTTCTTACCCCCACCGAAGGTCAAGGGAAGCTACACTCACGTCTAGGGAAAACTTCAATGCACAGGCGCCAAGATAGGGGGCTATAAATAGGCCCACGCTGGTCTGATATCTCTCACCACAAGCAACTCCAGAGTGGAGAAAGGTTCAGCAAAGAGATTGGTTCCAGAACTTATGCTGTGCGTTGAGGTTAGTGTGACTACATCTTGTTGGTAACGCCAAACCTCTTGCAAAAGTTGAGGCTCCTTTCCTACCAGAGGCATCGTTCCATGTTTCTATGTCCTATGAGCTTTGGTAAGTTAATGTCAGTGCGCCAAGACCCACGTCTTAGGTTGCCACCCATAGTGCTATGCATCCAATCCATGTGGCCTTTCCTGCAGGTGGTGGGCCAACAAGCAGGCAAACTCACATAGGCTGAGCCCAACCAGGCCCTATGGGTAGAGTCCCGGTCACCAAGTGCTCTCTGACAATCCACTCCCCCAGGCCTGGCTCCAGGGTACAGCCCCGATAACCCACGTCCGGGCAAAGGATATTGAGTTCCTTGTTGTCTTCTCTCCATGCAAGTGTTGTGAATCGCCTGTCACCTAGGGACAATTTGTCCTTGGGAGAACCTTATCAGGGGCAGTTGCCTCTAACCACATGGCTCGGATCATTCAGACACACAAATTATTCCTCCACTTTGATAAGGTGGTGATTCATGGAGGTGCTCATCCACTGATGACTGATATATTTGTACAAGTCTTTGTTTGTACTGAATTAATTTCTTACTTTCTGGAGGGTGTGGACGTTGTTGTACAACTGTGGAACCGAAGAGTTACTCAAAACCTTTGACAACAAATGAACCAGATCTGTGCAAGCAGCAATGGCGATCAGTGCATTTCAAAGCCTTGCTTTCAGTGGCGTCCTACCTGAATAAATTCCCCTCATATTACCATAATTATGATGTCATGGCTATAGAAACCATCATTATTACACAGAAACACAGTACAACTGGGTGTGGCTCCACAAATAGCAATAATAAAACAAGCATGAACCTTTAATGATTTATTCCAACTATTAACCTACTAAAACAAGAAGCCAAATCAAAAGGCGATGGGTGACATGCGCTTCTTCAAGAAATACTAGACCATTAATGTCTTTACAGTATCCATCTTCTGAGAAATGTTCCAAATAGTTTTGTAGCTGCAGCAGAAAATCCTGAGGTTTAGTTTTAACTCTGCTTTCAGTCTCGCTCCCTTCTACACGTTTTGCTCTTCTGTAGTTTTAGTTCCCCCGAGTATTTTTCTTTTCTTCTAAGGTTATTATTTATTTCTGTGGCTCCTAAAATAACCCAGCTATGCTATTTTGAAGCTGCTGTTCTATTTTTACCTAAAACTGGTGTGAGATATTTTTGCAGCTGGAAGAACCTTTGATTGATATAAGGATACAAAAATTGGTCCTAAGAACATGTCCCCGGTTCCTACAAACACTGGAAGGACTGGTAACGGACAGAAACACATCAAAAAGCTCTCTAAGACAGAAAACATCCTAAATGTGCTTTTGTTGAGTTAGTGAGGAAATCTAAGAAACAGAACAGGAAGAACAAACTCATTGTCGTCCAACATGTGTCAGTGTGTTGAAGAAACTGAACAGCCTCTCTACAGACGTTCACTCTTCAGGGCAAGACGAAGCTGTGCACCTGCACCTCAAGGATGAGGGAGACTCTGCTGAAGTCCACAAAACTCATATTTTGGATGAAGACAGATGGACTGAGAGGAGGGTGAAAGAAGCCGGTTATGTCAAACAAAAAAAACTAACACGGAGGAGGAGGTCTTTTATTTCAGGTGGTGAAAGCTCTCGGAATAGGAAGGAAAACATCTCCAATTACAGAATAAAGGTCCAGCAGTTCTGTTAAAAACAAATGGATTAGGAGAGAGCCATTCACATCAAATACTCTGTCAATAATCTATTAGATGGCATGAACCTTAAAATATCTCAGTAGATTACAGATGGCAGTATTTTCAGCAACTACTATCTTTGTTGTCCCCCTTCGTGGAGCGAAGCGGGAGAATTAGAAATACCTTCTGTCCATCTGTGCATGTTATGAGCGGGATAACTTGAAAAATAAATGAGGTGCTGACTTCCACTGTGGCAGCTGTCGTGGAAACGAGATTCCCAAAACAACCAGGTGTAGACGTCATCAGATTTATTACAACGCTTTGGAGCAATCACAGAAGATCACACTTATCAATGTCTGAGGTTCTGACCCGTTCTGACTTCCTGAGCTGAAAAAGTTAGTTTTGTAGAAAAAACACCCGGCGCCTCGGCGCCCTGTGCAGCTTTATCAGAACCCAGCTGCAGACAGAGGTGGGGAGAACTCTGGCAAGTCAGAAAGCTCCTGGGGACTCTCCAAATTGACGTTGCTGTAGTCGTATCAATCGGACCTGAGGATGATGATAAAAATGATGTCTTGCTGTCCCTTTACTGACATGAAGACAGATTATTGCACAGAGTAAGGATCATGGAGCGTTTTAATATCATTCACAAGAACAGTAAAAGAGCAGTGAAAATTATAGAGCGTGGTGAGGACAAATAATACACGTTCCCTTGACAGCTGCATGCAGATGTAAGAAAGGGTCATCCAAGATGGCCGCCATCACACACACATACATACAAACACTCATCTATCTATCTATCTATCTATCTATATATATCTATATCTATATATGTATATATATATATATATATATATAGATATATATACAAACACGTATCTACTGACCACCTATCATTTGAGGAATCTATGCTTTCTATGTTTTTATTATTTAAAATATAGTTTCTTCACATGATTTACGAGGCAGAAGATAAATCTATGGTTTCGGTCACTGTGTCGCCTCAGACAAGCAACAGGAAACAAAAATAAACCACCTCTTCTTCTACACACTGTAACTTCTACTCACTTGTAAATATGCACCAAAAACATTATTTACCTGAATCCCTGTTTAATTTCCATTTGGAAAACCAGCGGGGGATCCCAGTGCACCGCTTGTTCAACGTGAAATGGTTTTAGTTTTAAGTTGAAAATGGAGATGGTGATTTTGTCTTTATTGTAAGGAGCACTGGGCCTTTAATGGAGTTGAGTTCTTGTTTACCAGGAACAGACTGGTGAGAGAAACACACCAGTTAAAGGTGGATTCAGACAGGAGTGCTGGTTTCAGCAGAACGTTGTGTTCCACTGAAGAGAAATGACTTCCTGACTGAAGTGCAGGAATCGTCTTGGAGCTCCACTGGGACGCACAGAGCGTGCACGGACCACAACGCACAGGAAACACAACATTCCTCCAGCCAGACGGAGCAACGCCTGGACTCTGGCCAGACTCTGAGCATCTTTCAAATCCAGTCCTGATCTTGTTGGAGCAGCACGGCTGCAGTTAGGTCAGCCTTCATCTGGACCTACAGAGGAGATTAAAAAGTTCAGCCTTCAGCGGTTCTGTTGTCAGCTGAAGTTCAGCTTTGAGCTGTTCTGTTGTCAGCTGAAGTTCAGCTTTGAGCTGTTGAGTGAGTGAGAGAGTGAGTGAGAGAGTGAGAGAGTGAGAGAGAGATTCCAGACTCTTTATGCCAACGATAACATTTTTACTTCTAACTTCTTTATGCTAATTTCAGCTTGCTATCCTTGAATCCTTATGTTCCTTTCAGCTTTTTCTGCTATTTCAGCTGCTACTTTAGCTGTTTTATTCAAATTTTAGCTTTTTCAGCTAATTCCATATTTTTTTTAGCTCATCTCAACTCTTTCCACTTCCTTCTTGTAGGTTAATCTTCTTTCTGCTTTTTAGATGTTTTTTTGTTGTTGTTGCTGATTTTAGCCTTTTTTTTTTTAGCTGATGTATTTACTTGTTCATTTATTTTTTGCTCATTTCTGCTTATTTAAACCTAATTCAGCAAATATGTGTTCTTTTTGCATTCTTCTGCTTATTTCGGCTTGTTCTTTAATTTCTAGCTACATTTCAGTATTTTTTAGTTAATTTCAGCTGTTTTCAGCAAGTTCTTCAGCAATAAACATTCACTCAGCATTTTTGCAAGAAATGCAGTTTCTCTAATTAATTTTTCTGCTTCAGACTTTGAAAGTTGAAGCTTTAAGGCATCTGCAGTCAAATAAAAGAGCACGATTTCCTCAGAGTGCAGGAGGTGGTGCGCCACATCAGGACTGAGGGCTAATTAGCCTGCTCTACTTCTGATGGTGCAAGCAACGCCTCTGGAGTACTTCCTGGGAACCATCTGTCCTCCAGTGCTGCTCTGTGTTCTGCACATAGAAATGGATCGGTGTATTTACTGAAGTCGGGTGTTCGCAGAGCTCTACAGACCTGCTCACATGTTTGACTGCTCTGTGTGTGTGTGTGTGTGAGTGTGTGTGTGAGTGTGTGTGTGAGTGTGTGTGTGAGTGTGTTAATATAACTGCTCAGTACCATAATTTCCAGACTTTTGAGCGCACCTGAATACAAGCCACACCCACTAAATAAAAAAATAAAAAAAGTATATATACAGTGACAGTAGTCCCTCGGTTATTGTGGGGGGGTCCGTACCCTGAAGCCCCGTGATAAGTGAAAAACCACGAAGTAGGAATAGTAGTACAAGTAGTAAGTAGTTTTATTATTTATTTATATAAATATGTGTTATTATTATTATTATTATTATTATTTATAGTATTCTAATTTTTTGAATTCCTGTTTTTGTGGGTTTCATGAGCTGGAAGCCCAAATTATGTAAAAATAAACAAATAAATACTTGAAATTGTTTCAGTTGTGGGTCCTGAATCTATCATCTATTAAAGATGAACTTTTTGAATGGAATTATGGAAGTTAAACAACTTTTCCATGATATTCAAATTTTTTGGAAAGGGTCTGTGTATATATATATATATATATATATATATATATATATATATATAATCGATCTATCGATGATTTTAAACCCTTCCCACACTCTTGCAATGTTCTAAACAATGTTTCTGAACTCTAAATTCTCTAAAAGAGTCAGAATGTCATGACCTCAGCTTCCTGTCTCCTCTGCTCTTTACCACCTGCAGGGTCTCTTGGCCACGCCCACTTCTCCGCTCTGCACGGAGAACAGCTGATCAGCTGCAGCAGGAAGTTTATCCTGCAGTATGGGCTGCACAAATGTGCAGGTGGCACTAAATAATTTACAATCATTTATTTTAAATAAAAATTCAGTGCCGATCGTGCGGCTCATCCATCAATCAGCCAATTGTGTGTCGTGTCCGCTCTTATTTTGAAAATCCGCGATGGAGCGAGTCTGCGATAAACGAACTGTGAAGTAGCGAGGGACTACTGTAAAGGCCACAATTGTTTATAAGCCACAAATGTTCACGTTGTAACATGATATGTTTACACAGCTTTTTTTTTTTTTACTTTTAATTCTATAGCTTTTACAATAACTTTAGTAAGTTTAAGTTTACTATAGCGTTTGTAAAGCAGTGTTAAAACTGGAAAGCGTAGTTTCTTGAAATGATCAGGGTGGTCAGTGTACGTTATGTTTACACAGTGGTGCTTGGATGTTTGTGAACTCTTTATAATTTTCTATATTTCTGCATCAGTATGACCTAAAACATCAAAGTAGATCAAAAGAACCAGTTCAACAAATGAGACTAAAATATTAAACTTGGTCATTTATTTATTGAGGACAATGATCCAGTATCATCCATCAGTGGTAAAAGTATGTGAACCTTTGCTTCAGTACCTGGTGTGACCCCCCCCCCCCCCCCCCCCCTAACTTCAAACATTTC
>NC_056507.1:1819288-1823441 GCF_014905685.2 Nematolebias whitei
CTCTGGACATGTCCAAACCACTGTCCCTCCTCTGGACATGTCCAAACCATCTCAGAGTGTCCTCTCTAACTTTATCTCCCAGTTGTTCAACCTGTGCTGTACCTCTGATGATCTCATTCCTGATCTTCTCCATCCTTGTCTCTCCTAAGAAGAACCTCAACATCTTCATTTCTGCCACTTCCAGTTCTGTCTCCTGTCTTTTTGTCCATGTCTCTGTCTCCAGACCATACAACATAGCTGGTCTCACCACTGTCTTGTAAACTTTTCCTTTGGCCTTTGCTGACACCCTTTTGTCACAAATCACTCCTGAAACTTTTTTCCATCACTCCATCCTGCCTGGACTCTCTTCTTCTGGACTGTTACTGTATAATAGTTTGTTGTCGGGGTTATAATGTGCCAGATGTGACACTCTTGTTGGTAGTATCTATCTAAACCTTGTCTCTAGCTCTAGGTACCCTCAGGATGTTTGTATTGTGATTCAGATCTTGTTGTTCAGACTCTAACCCCCCTCCCCTTCCCCACCTGTTCTCTGTGCGTTTTAAGGTGGTGGTTCCTACTCGTGTTGGACAGGTTTACGTGTACGACACGGGGAAAACGGACCAGGACGAGTACGACGTCCTGCCTAGACATCAACCTCCAGCACAACAGGACATTTATGATGTGCCTCCTACCCGCCAGCAGTACAGCACTCAGGTCAGACACCTTCCTCTTTGGGGCATACTGCAAAGAAAGATGAACATAGCTGGGCTTTCTTCCCAGATTTGTGTTTGTCAAGTTTAATGTGTGTAAAAAGCTTGTTCCTTTATTCTTCTTTGTGTTAAGGTGTATGACACTCCTCCCATGGTAGTAAAGGGGCCCTCTAGTGGTCAAGACATATATGACACCCCAGTGAGCTCAGACAAGAACCCCCAGCAGACAGTAAGGCTTTGGAAGTTCTTGTTTGATCAAATCTTTGTTTTTACTGGTTGAAATTGGAAGATACTTTGTGTACGTGTGGACAGAACCTCTGCTCTCTTCTTTAGGTTTATGACTTCCCCCCATCAGTGAGTAAAGACGTTACTGACGCCCACCCAGTCAGGGAGGAGACCTACGACGTGCCACCCCACTTTGCTAAACTGAAGCTCCACCCACCTGTTACCTCTGGCCATTACCTGCACAACAACATCAGCGACGACGACGAGCCGCCAATCCCAGAGGACGTATATGATGTCCCACCCCCCATCTTGACTGACAAGCATTACCTCAGAGACAGGGGCACAGTCAGCCAGCCCCCCCAGGAGATCTATGACATCCCAGCAGTTCTGCGTGCCGGAGATGTCCCTGTCCAAGACGTTTACGACTTCCCACGCGAACGGGAGGACAGAGGGGAGAGGGGAGACCAGTATATCTACGATGTCCCCCCACAGGTAGGACAGTTGGGGGACCGCTTCCACGTTTGGGGTGAAACTTTTCCATTTTTCTTTATATTTGTGCATACACAACAGAAGGTCTGGTTTCTCTGTGGTTCCACTTCTCCTGGTTAATGCGGAGGTTGTTAGAAATTAGAATCCCACGGATCCGTGGCGGCTCGGGACGGGTTGGCCGCTCAGACCTGTGAGAAAGAAGCAGAAATTTTGTAGCAGTCTCACTGAAAGTTACGTCTCAGTAACCAGCAAGCTGTGTGTCCACAATCTGCATGGATAGTTTTTAAAATCACGAGTCCCTGTCGTACCTACCTGGGCTTGGCAGCCACCCCTGGTTTATGTTTTATTCTACTCAAGTACGCTTTAGGAATGAAGAACATTTTTAGGTAATTATCAATCATTTATATGCGTATCTCATTTCAGAGCACTGTGCAAAGACATTCACGTTCTAAAACCACGTTTAGTAAAATCTTCTATCTAAGGAAGCCGGCACAATGTGTTGAATCTTAACCTCTAATGCTTCTAGCCAGGACAGGACAGTTCTTTTTTTTTTTCTGAGAATCACAGCGTCACACTGAGACAGACCTTCTGACCCTCTTGGTATGATTTAAGGATTAGAATGGACAGAGGTTGCATGGGAGGTTCAGTATATTTAATAACCTCCCTCTTCATTTTATAATTTATAATGCGTTTGCACTGAATAGATTTCATTTTTAATTGTTAAAGTATTAACCTGTGGGTGGGGTTATCACTTGTCTGTCATTTGTGGAAAAATAGATTTATGGTTTATTTATCCTTTCCTGAACATCCTCAGTTTAGTTGTTGGGGGAGATCCAATCTGAAATATGCCAGCGTGTCATGTTTTATCAACCGTTTCACCACCAACGTGTTTCAGTAAAAGCATGAAACCAGTTTTCGGATGTACAGCTACAACTCAGTAACATTTGGAGCCAACCCAGTTTAAGATGGCTTCCACAGCTAAATTACTGAAGCCAACTCAAAGAATGCCATGTATGATATAATATACATGCTAGCAGGTGACATGCATGCCTTCAGCTGTGATTGGGTCCAGTACTTTTGTGAAAATAAAGTAATCTGGGACCGTTGCTGAGTTTTTTCAGTGAAAATGAGAACGATTGTGAAGCAGATGTTGTTGTTTGGTTCACAGGTTGTTCGTGATGCCCAGTCAGCCAGCGAGGAGCTGACCGTGTCCTTCAAACGCCTGTCGGCTTCAAGCACAGGAAGCTCACGGAGCAACCACTCGTCTTCATCATTAGACATGGTCCCTGTCCGCGATACCCCCTCATTTCCTGGTCCTGGCCCCAGTTCTGGGAAACCCCTGGTCTTGGACCTTGATCAGGCCATGGAGCGTCTTACTCACCTGCAGCAGGCTGTTGAGTCCAGCGTTTCCTTCATGATGTCCTTCATCACAGGAAGCTGGAGGAGCCCCGCTCAGCTTGAGGGGAACCTCCCTGCCATTCGTCAGGCTGCTGACCGGGTGCGCGCCACTGTCCGAGACTTCCTGGAGTTTGCGCGTGGCGCGGTTGCCAACGCTGCCCAGGCCACCGATCGTTTGCTGCAGACCAAACTGGGTCGTCAAGTGGGGAAGATGGAGGAGGTCTTCCAGAGTTTGATCAGGCACAGTCAGAGCTTAGACAGCATGTCGTGGTCACACACGGCACTCTCAACTCCAACACCAGGAGGCGACGACTTGGATCGACTGATCATGACAGCGAGAGGCATCCCTGATGACGCCAAGCAGCTGGCGTCTTTTCTCCATGGCAACGCCTCGCTGCTGTTTAAAAGGACAAGCCGGCAGCAGCAGCAGCAGCAGCTGCCTCTTCCTCCAATCCCAGCGGAGATCAGTGGTCAGGTGACCGGCTCGGGAAGTGGAACCTACCAGGGAGGGGAGAAAGTCCACATCCAGTCACGACCCCTCCCTTCTCCTCCAAAGTTCACGGCTGCAGATGAGGAAGAAGGCGTGGAGAGGCCATACGAGGCCTCAGAGGAAGGCTGGATGGAGGACTATGACTACGTCCATTTACAGGTACGCACACACGGGATTTAAACCTGCTGGTAGCACCTCGGACCTCAGCGGTGGGTTCTGCTGTCAATCACAGTTAATTAAATCACCAGCTGTTCACTTGGAGCCGTTAAAGTGCTTCTACGAACAGAAGTTCCTGCTTTGTCTGGAAGTGGATTCAGATCAACTCTAGAGGAGAAATTTAAATTCAGTTGATTTTGTTTCTGTAGCTCCAAGACACAACATGAGTCGTCCCAGTTCACTGAACAGAAACATTCACAGACGTTATGAAAGACAATTAATAAAGTTCTCTGTGAGGAAGCAGCAGATTGAGTTGAAACTTCATGACAGTCTCTCATCCTGAGCAAGAACAGAGGAGACAGTGGGAAGAAAAACTTCCTTTAACAGGAAGAAACGTCCAGAACCAGGAACAGGACGAGTGGACATCTGCTTCAACTGGCTGGTCTGAGAGGACAGGAAGTAGAAACAGACACAGACTGACAGGTCCAGGTGTACTTCCTATAGTCCAGGTGTACTTTATATAGTCCAGGTGTACTTTCTATAGTTCAGGTGTACTTTCTATAGTCCAGGTGTACTTTCTATGGTCCAGGTGTACTTTCTATAGTTCAGGTGTACTTTCTATGGTCCAGGTGTACTTTCTATAGTCCAGGTGTACTTTATATGGTCCAGGTGTGCTTTCTATGGTCCAGGTGTACTTTCTATAGTC
>NC_056507.1:1823541-1833702 GCF_014905685.2 Nematolebias whitei
TATGGTCTAGGTGTACTTTCTATAGTCCAGGTGTACTTTATATGGTCCAGGTGTACTTTATATGGTCCAGGTGTACTTTCTATGGTCCAGGTGTACTTTCTATAGTTCAGGTGTACATTATATGGTCCAGGTGTACTTTCTATAGTTCAGGTGTATTTTCTATAGGAGGAAAGACAAAAACATGTTAAGATGGAAATAATTACAAACAGGCAGAGTAAGTAAAGACATCAGCAGAGAGAGGAAATGAGGTCAGTTTGTCCTCCAGCAGTCTAAGCCTATAGCAGCAGAACTAAGGGACAGCTCAGGAAACCCAAGCCAACCCTAACTATAGGATTTATCAAAAAAGAAAGTCTTAATCCCAGTCTTCAAACTGGACAATGTGTCAGCCTCACGGACAGAAACTGTTAGTTGGTTCCACAAGAGAGGAGCCTGAGAACTGAAAGATCTTCCTCCATTCTGCTGCTGGAAACTCTAGGAACCACAAGTAAACCTGCAGTCCGAGAGTGAAGTGCTCTGTTAGTAAAATATGGAACAATAAGATCTGTCATATAAGGTAAATAAATGAATAAGTCGTGTTTGAGTCACGGGTAGTTTATTAACCACAACTAGTTTTCATGTTAGGGATATTAGGCCCTGTGCACATGAGAACACCGTCTGTCCTTTGTAAAAACAGAACCGTTTCTGGACATGTCTTAATTAACTCAGAAATATAGAAAACAACCCACACGCTGTAGTGACCGTCAGGTGGCACCAGAAGGAGAAGCTTCAAACTGTAAAGTCTAGATAAAGTAAATGGAGAATAAAAGAGCAAAAACTGAACATTTTTTATGGACTGATCAAACGAGTGTCTACTTTGTGTCACGTATAACTCCTACTAATCAGGAGTCAGTCAGTCCAGGTATGTGGACATAAAGGTCCATCAGAGTCTCCAGAGGGACGGCTGGGTAAAGCACTCCACTGTTTCTATTATTGCACCAAATAACTAAAGGTTTCTTCTTGGCTCCATGCAAAGTTGTTGTCAGACCTGTCTGTTGAAGTAGTGCAGGATATGATGAGGTGGAAATGTGACACCAGGTGTGGTCTGGCTGTCCACACGAAAATGCAACAGTGGCGTTTCAAGATTTTCTCACTCTGGGCCACGTATATGCAGTTTTAGAAGATTTTACAAAACCAGGTTCCAGAGTCTCAAACCTTTGCATGTCCACAAAATGCCATTCCCCTGTGGACTTGAGCTCGGTCCTTTTGTTGTCGTGTGTTTTCAGCAGTTTGTGTGAGGAACACACGCCACCACAGGCAGACAGGCCTTTTGTTTCTTCAGGCTGTACCCAAGTGTTTTCAGCTCTCACCTTCTCACTGCGCTCGGTTTGAGAAGCAGCTTTAAGTCGCCGCCTTCTGTTGGAAGTTGGGTATGAAGTTTGTGTGTGGCAGCATCAGTCGGACGCTTCGTCAGACGGTCCTCGTTGACCGTCTCCGTGTAGTCGCGGGTCTGTGTTCAGGACTGTCGGTCAGGCCGAGGCAGAAACAGCTGTTTGTGACCAGCAGAGAGCGACAGACTCGAGCTGCAGGGCGAGCGAGGCTTGCTCCGTGTAACATCTCTGTGTCGCTCTGTCAGGGGAAAGAAGAGTTCGAGAAGAACCAAAGAGAGCTGCTGGAGAAAGGCAACATCATCCGACACAACAAGACACAACTGGAGCAGCAGCAGGTACTCGTGTGTTCCTACCTGTCCACTTCCTGTTTGTCTTCGGAGCACAGAAAGACTTGAATTAAAACCTCCGTTTCTCTTTGAACTTTATGACTCGTCGTTCCTGAGGGAACGGACTGACCATCTTAGATATTTTTATTCTTCTTCTTTCGGCTGCTCCTTCTTCAGTCACCAGGTCTTGGTGTGAGTTAGTTCTCTGTGGTGACCCCTGAAGAAGGAGCAGCTGAAAGAAGAACATGTACTCGTGCACGACGCAGGTGTGTTGTTGCTTTTTACATTCAAACCTAAACAGATGTCATGACTTTAGTCTGGACTTTACAACCTGCAGCTGCAAACCAGGCACCTTTACCTGCCCGATGACGTCACAGGTCCCTCAACGTGACGGCACAGCGCCACCTGCTGGGCTGACACACACATGGAAGTTCAAAGTAGAAACTAAATGTATATTTATGATAAATTCAGATACAGAAAAGTTTCTTTCATGGATTTCAATGGGTTGATTCCCCCCAAGGAACAAGAGAAGAGTGATTCCGTGGGAGCATTTGAAAGATTAGTTAGACTTGGTCAAAAACAGTCGTGTTTATTGGCAACACCATAAATGAAAATAAAAATAAAAACAAATATTTTATTTTCTAATAAAAGTAAAACCGTCTGAGTAAGATGAGCACAGAAAGAAGAATAAATGAGTTGATCTTTCAAGTCCAGAAGAACTTTAGTCTCTTAATGCTCCGACTGCTGCCACGGCCGGTACTGTACAGAACCACGAGACTGATCTGGACTGGACTTTCCTCTGAAGACGTCACAGCCTCATGTACGGCTGGAGCCCGGTTCTACGCATGGCAGGAAGTAACAAAATGAACGCTGCATGAAAGTGTACTTAGTCAGTCCACAGGATCAAACCTCAAACTCAGCTGAATGTACAGAAATAGAGCTCCAGTCTCCATTTTTACACCTCACTAACTCGTTTAATTCAATTCACCTTATTTCTGTAGCAACAAGTCACAACATGAGTCGACTCAGGACACTGAACAGAAACACTGACAAACATTATAAAAGACAAAGCTCTCCATGTGAGGAAGCAGCAGATGGAGTTGAACCTTCACTTCATCACAGTCTCATCCTGAGCAAGAACAGAGGAGACAGTGGGAAGAAAAACTCCCTTTAACAGGAAGAAACCTCCAGAAGAACCAGGATCAGGACGAGAGGACATCTGCTTCAACCAGCTCGTTTGAGAGGACAGGAAGTAGAAACGGAGAGGACAGGAAGTAGAAACGGAGAGGACAGGAAGTAGAAACAGACACAGAATAACAGATCCAGGTGTGGTTTCTATAGTCCAGGTGTGGTTTCTATAGGAGGAAAGACAAAAAACATGTTAAGATGAAAATAAATACAAACAGGAAGAGTAGAGCAAGTAAAGACAGCAGAGAGAGGACGTGGTCAATTTGTCCTCCAGCAGTCTAAGCCTATAGCAGCAGAACTAAGGGACAGCTCAGGAAACCCAAGCTGACCCTAACTATAGGATTTATCAAAAAGGAAAGTCTTCAAACTGGACAATGTGTCAGTCTCACGGACAGAAACTGGAAGTTGGTTCCACAAGAGAGGAGCCTGAGAACTGGAAGATCTTCCTCCCATTCTGCTGCTGGAAACTCTAGGAACCACAAGTAAACCTGCAGTCTGAGAGAGAAGTGCTCTGTTAGTAAAATATGGAACAATAAGATCTGTAATATAAGATGCAGCTAGGTTGTTGAGAGCTTTGTAGGTTAGAAGTAAGATTTTGAATTCAGTTCTGGATTTGACAGGGAGCCAATGGAGAGAAGCTAAAACTGGAGAGAGATGATCTCCTATCATATCTACCATGTTCAGCAGCATCTTAGACTCAGATTATAATCAATCCCTCATTTTACTACATCTGGATTTTATTTTTGATCGTGCGGACGAGAATACCTCATGCAGGACATCTGCATCTATTTACATGTTCAAAGGGGGAGGAGTTTCGTGTGCGCTCAGTTCCACGGTCGTCTTGACGTATGAAGGTTTGCAACGTGCGCACATGGTTTGATAAATCTGAACATTTCTGTGCACATGCACTTTTCTTGATGTGCCTGTGGACACTGGGAAAGTTCTGCTGCGCAGTGGGATGATTTGTTTCCGACTCAGATTTCTGTAAAAACAACATGAAGAGTTTTCAGAGCTCCACCGGCCTCGGCTCCGACCAAAACAACTAAAATGTCACATGACCAGATCTTGTTGGGGGTCGGATGCTCGACTCCTGGAAACGATGCAGAAAACGGATGAATCTGAAATAACGCTGGGTCATCAGATTCACCGGAGGCCAAAGTGTCTGCAGCGCAAAGCAAAACGAGCAGAATAAATCTGCTGGGCTCAGGCAGGTTCAAACCCTTGAGCCAGGCAGCCTTCAGAAGCGTGCACACACCCTAGCACCCACTGAAGAGGGCCCTCATCACAACATGAAGAGCTCAATTAAATGACCTCATTATCGTCAGTCATACCGTGATTTAATTCTTTTATCCACACATGAATCCCCAAACACTGAATTTACCGTTCGGTATTGATCTTGTTTTCTTTGTTTTTAAGATTAAACAGTTCGAGTGGCTCGAGCAGGAAGTCAGCCGGCCGATCAACAACGACCTGACCGGCTGGGCCCCCGCCCCGCACCGTCCTCTGGCCAAACCGTCGTCCAAGAACAGCCCCGGAGACCCTGCACCCTCCAAGCTGTGCCACGGGGATCGCCAGCTCCTCCTCTTCTACCAGGAGCAGTGCGAGCAGAACGTCACCACCGTGAACAACGCCATCGATGCCTTCTTCACCGCCGTCAACTCCAACCAGCCGCCAAAGATCTTTGTGGCTCACAGCAAGTTCGTCATCCTCAGCGCGCACAAGCTGGTGTTCATAGGCGACACGTTATCACGGCAGGCCAAGTGTCCCGAGGTGAGGGCCCGGGTGGCCCAGAGCAGCAACACCCTGTGTGAGAAACTCAAAGACATCGTGATCAGCACCAAAACAGCAGCGCTGCAGTATCCCTCCCCCGGAGCAGCCAGAGAGATGACGGAGAGGGTGGGGGAGCTGGCGGGGTGCACACAGCAGTTCAGAATGGTGCTGGGACAGATCCTGCTCATGTAGACCCGTGGGGGGGGGGGCCGGCGCGGTCGTCGGTGTGGGGGGGGGGGGGGGGGGGGGGGGGGTATTAATCAGACAGAGACACAAACTGCAAATGTCCCACAAACAGGAGGGAGTGAACAGTGTGCACCCCAGCAGGACGGGGGAGGGAACCAGTGACGTGCACAGCTCAGTCATGAAGAAGAGTTAGTCTCATTAATACACGAGCGTACAAGAATTGTTTTCAGGAAGTAGAAACGGACACAGAATGACGGGTCCAGGGGTGGTTTCTATAGTCCAGGTGTGGTTTCTATGGTCCAGGTGTGGTTCCTATAGTCCAGGTGTGGTTTCTATGGTTCAGGTGTGGTTTCTATGGTGTGGTTCCTATAGTCCAGGTGTGGTTCCTATAGTCCAGATGTGGTTCCTATAGTCCAGGTGTGGTTTCTATAGGAGGAAAGACAAAAAAACATGTCAAGATGGAAATAAATACAAACAGGCAGAGTAAGTAAAGACGCAGCAGAGAGAGGACATGTGGTCAGTTTGTCCTCCAGCAGTCTAAGCCTATAGCAGCATAACTAAAGGGACAGCTCAGGAAACCCAAGCCAACCCTAACTATAGGATTTACCAAAAAGGAAAGTCCCAGTCTTTAAACTGGACAATGTGTCAGCCTCACAGACAGAAACTGGAAGTTTCCCATTCTGCTTTTGGAAACTCTAGGAACCACAAGTAAACCTGCAGTCTGAGAGCAAAGTGCTCTGTTAGGAATATTAAGATCCACAAGTTCTACAAATGCGTACTACAAGATACACAGTTGTACTGCACTTTGTTTCTTGTGGAAAAACGACCGGAAAATTAGAATTTTCAGTGATTTTTGTTTGTGAACTGAATTAAAATCAATACTCAGAATGGTTCAGATATTCTTTGCAAAAACTAGTGAACAAATATTTCACAATATTTTCTTCCTCAGCAAAAAATACTGGAAAATATATATAAAAAAGTTACGTCTGGTCCTCTGGACATTCAAAAAATAAAAGGTAGAAACGTTTCTTTTGATTTTGTTTGTTGAATGTCCAGAGGACCAGACGTAACTTTTTTTTTTTTAATTTTCAACCTGGATTATTGAGAATGCATCAGGATATTCTGAACTGGAAAATATATTTCTCCGGTAATTTTTCCACACGAAGAAATTGTTCATTGTGAGGACTGTACGGCTGAAAAAAAAAAAAAACATCAAGAATGGGTGCGTTATCAGTCTTGTGGAAAAACTACTGGAAAAATGTATTTTACCAGTAATTAAAAAAAATTAAAATATAAAACATATAACCTAAAAGTTAAGCTAATTTCAGATTACTGGTACTTATTTCCTTACAGTCCACAAAATTAACTTTTTTCGAATCTAGTAACATCCGTGTGTTTTAATACAGAGGCTATGAGCTACTGTGCCAAGTTAGAAATGAGCCTTTTCCCATTAACAGCACATCTGGTAAGGCTCAGATGTCCCATCTTTTCGCCAGCCTTGAATGCAGCATTAAAGTACAAGTCACAATCAGCTGGTCCGTCTCCAGACTTGTACACCTGTGGGTCTTACTGCACTCGTACGATACCTGTAAGCTTGTGAGGTAACTTTTGAGACTAATTTATCTTCATGCTATGAACTGGACAGGGTGGTTCTGATCCTCCTGAAGCATGAAGGTCTGAGCGGTTCAGAGTTCTGGTGGTCTTGGACCCGCTCTGGGACCAGTGTCGTCATCAGTGTCCATCACTGGGATTGCTCCTCTCCTCCCTCCTTCATGACCACATGAAAGAAGCGTCACATCTCTGCAGGCGCTGCCAATGGCTGTAAAGTAATCGCTGTAAATATTTAAGTTCCTTGTTCAGTGAGATCAACATGAATAAATAAATCCCACTATATAAAGATATTGAAATTTCTCTGAAGAAAATATGAAAACCTAAGTGTAGTTTTTAGTAAATATCAAGAATTGTTATTATTCTGTATAAATATGGCTCTGATCTTTGTGCCCTACTTGTTCTGGGGGTCTAAAGTCCACATGGTATATATATAACTATGTTGTAGTAAATTTAAACTCCAGATGTGCTCCAACATCAGCTGTGCACCTCGGTGAACAAATTGACTGAAGCGACTTCACCGTGGCGACTCTTCTGCCAAAATATCCTCGATCTGAAGCCCGGCAGGAGCAGATCTGGTGTGAGTCGTCTCCGATGCTTCTTTTTTTAAAGCTGCACCGATGTTGTTTTGTAAGAGGCATGTATTTGGAAAAGTGTTAAAATACATCAAATGCCATTAAATCTGCATTTCGTCTTTGTTTTTTACTTGCTCATATTAGAGGTCTTTATTTTTAGCCTCCACCTGAAGACGTGATGGGAAGTCTTCACAGTTCAACGTTGCGTCCATCTGCAAAGTCAGAACTGAGAACAAGGTCAAAGCAGTGACGTCATGTTAGTGAAAGTCAGAGGATTAGTTTGTTCAGTGGATGTTTGCCAACAAGGCTTTTACTTTAACCCTCGTCCGTTAACTGTACGACCTCATTTATCACCTGACATAACTGCTTAAATAAGATATTTTTAATCCCTCATCACAGAAAAAGGTGAGAGTTGGAAATGCTGTTCATCCGTCTGTTTGTGCATGTGAGCAAGAGAACGTAAGACGTAAAGGAAATGCCAACTTCCATTATTATGTGGCTGCATCTAGGGGTCAGAAAGGTCACGATTAAAACTTGAGTTGCTACGTCAAAATCCAAGATGGCCACCACACCAACCATAGATGTGTATATATAAACATATAAATACAGGGCGTGTTGGCACAGAGGTTAGACAAGACGGGTCTGAAGAAGGGAGCAGCCAAAAACTTTTATTTTATATATATATGTATAAACATACACATCTATATATATATAAACATACACAAGTGGATACACCCCTCACATTTTTGTAAATGTATCTTTTCATGGAACAATACTGAAGATATGACACTTTGATACGATGTAAAGTAGTCCGTACAGCTTGTAAAACTGTGTAAATGTTCTGTTTCCTCAAAGTAACACAGCCATTAATGTCTAAACCTCTGGAAACTAAACTGAATCCGCCCTGAGTGATAATGCCCACACTGCCCAGTTAGCCATTTCCCCTCCCCAGTGTCTTGTGACTCGTTAGCGTTACAAGGTCTCATGTGAATGGGGAGCAGGTGTGTTAAATTTGGTGTCATCTCTCTCAAACTGGTCACTGGGAGCTCAACATGCAGCTCATGGCAAATAACTGATGATCAAGAAAAGTCAGGGTGAAGCTCATCTACCCCTGGAGCCCTGCCGCCACAAAGCAATTACCTACCAACTACCTCGTGATCTCAGCCATGGTTCTAGATAGAACAACCCTCGATTCAGCTTCCTCCATAGAAGACATGCTGGTGGCATTAAGAAGGTCCGAGAAGTACTCCTTCCACCTCCCCAAAACACCACTGGTTGATGTCAACAGCACCCCACCTTCACTGAACACAGAGGTAAAGAGCTGCTTTCCCCTCAGCCGCCTGTGGTTTGCCAGAATCTCAGAGCTGACCAAGAGTCTCTATCCAAGGTCTCACTGAACTCCTCCCACATCAGAGCTTTTGCTTCAGCAACAGCCAAGGCTGCAGACCGCTTGGTCTACCAGTACTCCTCAGCTGCCTCCAGAGTCCCACCAACCAACAAGGACCAATAGGACTCCTTCAGCTTGACAGCCTCCCTAACCCACAGTGTCCACCACCGAGTTTGAGGATGGCCACTGCAAGAAGCACCCACAACACAAGCCACAACTCAAGGCAGCTACTTCAACAATTGAGGCATTGAACATGGTCCTCAATGTCCCCCGCCTCAGCTGGGATGCAGCTAAAGCTCTCCCAGAGGTTTGAGTCGAAGATCTTTCTGACGGGTTCTTCTGCCAGGCGTTCCCAGTAAACTCTCAGTACACGTTTGGGTCTACCAGGTCTGTCCGGCATCTTCCCCCGTCTGATCCAACTCACTACCAGGTGCTTTAGTATTATTCCTTTGTTCTTTGATTTTTAGCGAGTCAAATCGTTTCTTCTCATCCTGAGCATTTCATTGTGCTGTTAACCTTGTGTTAACCTGCATATGACAAACAAATACAACTTGAACTTGAAGGTGGTGATCAGTTGACAGCTCAGCTCCTCTCTTCACCCGAGTGTCCAAAACAAACGGCCGAAAATCAGATAACACGACTACAAAGTCAATCATCGATCTACGACCTCGGGCGTCCTGGTGCCAAGTGCACTTATGGACACCCTTAAGTTAGAACATGGTGTTCATGATGGACAAACTATGACTAGCATAGAAGTCCAACAACAGAACACCACTCGGGTTCAGATCAGAGAGGCCGTTCCTCCAGGTCACACTGTCATTACCCACACGGTCATTGAAGTCCCCCAGCAGAATAAAGGAGTCCCCAGTTGGTGGACCTTCCAGCACCCACTCCAAGGATTCCAAGAAGGCCGGATACTCTGAACTGCCGTTCGGTGCGTAGGCACAAACAACAGCCAGAGCCCGTCGCCCCACCTAAAGGTGCAGGGAAGCTATACTACCGGGGAAAACTCCAACACACAGGCACCAAGTCAGGGGGCTAAGAGTAGACCCACACCAGCTTGGCACCTCTCACCATGGGCAACTCCACAGTGGAATAAGGTCCAGCCCCTCTCAAGGAGATCGGTTCCAGAGCCCATGCTGTGCGTCGCGGTGAGACCAACTATATCTAGTCGCCATGGCCAGAGCGCCAACGCCCCACATCTTTGGTCACTGCTCCATGGTATCATGCGCTACACTTGTATGGTCCCTCCTGCAGATGGTGGGTCCACAGGAAGGCAAACCCATGTTACTTATTCAGGCTGAGCCCGACCGGGCCCCATGGGTTGGTCGCCAGGCGCTCGCTGATGAGCCCTTCCCTAGGCCTGGCTTCAGGGTGGGGCCCCAGTAACCCACGTCTGGGCAAGGGACACTGAGCTGAAAATAACGACTTTTTATTTCATTAAATCTCCCAAAACGGGAGAAGGATCCAACCTGGAGCTAGATCGAACTTATTGGACAATTTATAACTCAAGCCCACCACGGCAACTGTCTAAGGAAATCTACTGCAAATTATTAAAAGCAATTCACTGTAAACACACAAACCAGGTTAGGGGATTCATTAAATTTCCCTCTCCCACAAAACCTATTCCTTCTATTTGACCCCACCTCCAAACTAAATGAAGGTCTTAAATAAAAACTAAACAGTTCACTTAGCTCGCCCAAATGGCCATGGCATCACTAGCTCAGACCCTCCATGGGGTCTGTAGCTCAGAC
>NC_056507.1:1833712-1841151 GCF_014905685.2 Nematolebias whitei
CTCAGACCCTCCATGGCATCACTAGCTCAGACCCTCCATGGGGTCTGAGCTAGTGATGCTCTCCAACGCCCCGGGGATGTACTTCACCGAACAATGACTGGACCCCTCTGATCAGTTCTGCGACAGGTCAGAGCAGCTGACAGGAACCACAGCTGGAGAGCTGAGACAACATCTGTTTAGGTTTGAGTGTAAAAAGCAACAACACACCTGCGTCGTGCACGAGTAAATGTGCTTTCAGCTGCTCCTTCTTCAGGGGTCACCACAGAGAACTAACTCACACCAAGACCTGGTGACTGAAGAAGTAGCAGCTGAAAGAAGAAGAATAAAAATATCTAAGATGGTCAGTCCGTTCCCTCAGGAACGACGAGTCATAAAGTTCAAAGAGAAACGGAGGTTTTAATTCAAGTCTTTCTGTGCTCCGAGGACAAACAGGAAGTGGACAGGTAGGAACACACGAGTACCTGCTGCTGCTCCAGTTGTGTCTTGTTGTGTCGGATGATGTTGCCTTTCTCCAGCAGCTCTTTGGTTCTTCTCGAACTCTTCTTTCCCCTGACAGAGCGACAGACAACTCTGTCAGACAGTTCTCACTCTGCTCCATGTAGCGTGCACCGTCAGGGTGCACACATTGCATCCAGCTCTGACGCGAGGTTTTGAAGTTTGCCAAATCATGGCGCTGCAGCTTTGAGGAGACGTTGTGTTTTTTGTTTGAAAGAGTTAGTTTGACAGGGACATGCACACAAACATGGAACAGAACAAGTCTGTGACTGACACGTCGCACAAAGAGTAGAGAGCTGCAGCTAATTCACAACTCCAGTCCCTGGCTGGACATTTCTATCCATTAAAATACAATTTATCAATCAAAATACAGTAGGAGTACCTACATATTCATGTAATCAACCTAACAACCTCCAAATTCATATAATAAAAACTATACATTAAAATACAAACAGTTAACTGAGCTGATCAGATCAGTCATGGTTTAGTCTTTTCCTTGCAGTTCTACATTAAAGTCATTCAACATGTTGGTCAGATCTTTTAACAATGTGAAGTCTAGAAGCCTCTGGTGGTTTTTAACAACGAGTCAGCAGCTTCAACAAATGCCTCTTTTATTATCTCCATCTTGGAAGGACTTCTTGTGCTTAACAAGTGACTCACCTGGAATGATGCCTTCGCTGTTGTGGTCAGCTGTGAGAAAGATGACTGCTGTCAGGAAAACTGGGGTTTTAGTTCCTTCATCTTTTTCTTTCTCAGTTCGTGTTTCAGAAGGAAGTCAGTGTCGTAGTTTCTGTGAACAGTCTGAACATGCTGCTCCACATTTCCCTTCTTCGAAGTAGAAATGGTAAACTGGCAGATGAGGCAAACGCACTTCCAATACGACTCCTCCCATTCCGTATGAAAAGTGTAGGTGTTTTGCTTCTGACTTGGTCCATCTCCTCCACTCATTTGGCCCTTTCTTGAGTTTAGAAGAAGTAAACTGGAGGCTAACTAGGCAACTTGCTTGCTAGTTTTTTTTGCACAGTTTTATGTGCATGTGTGGTGACCCTTGAGTCAAAAAAGATCTGATCTCAGACTGGCTACCCGGTCTGTCAATCAAATGTCAAATTTCATAGATGGGTGATAGGCTGACGACGATGTTTTTAATGCCATGTGATCTACCCATAATATCTTTGCAATCGACCAGTAGATTGCGATCGACCAGTAGATTGCGATCGACGTATGAGGCCCCCCGATGCAAAGCATCTTGGCCAACAACAGTTGTTTTTACATGTTTTGATGCATGAAGTGCTTTTGATTGATTTGAGTTGATGGATTTTGATAAAACATTCAGAAAGTAATCACTGGATGTAGACTACATCTACAACAGGCTATAATGAGTGGTGGGCACAGCTAAACAAAGTTATCTTCACTAATTCACCAATAAAATTAGATTTGCTAATGTGAAACCACTAAACAAATTTAAAACATGATCATAAACTAATTTCACTAAAGGTTTTCAAAGTTAGTGAAAATGCTAATCCGCTAAACGGACAGTTAGTTCCACGATTAGCAGATTAATGGAACTGTTCCCACCACTGACTATAATGTTCATTCATCCAACCTTTAATTAGAAATATTAATCCCATTGAGCCTCGAGGACTTTTTTACAAGAGAGACCTGAACGTACTCAAAATTTCAGAGGTCAAGTTGATGCAGAAGTAGCTGAGAATCCTCCTCAGAACACACTCCGAGCATCAACATTTCACAAGATGCAACTACGGCGGCCATTTAAAACGCTCATGAAACTTTAAAACGTCTTCAGTTGATCCAAAATGCTGCTGCCAGAGTCTTAACTGGAGTTACTGGGAGAGATCATATCTCTCCAGTTTTAGCTTCTCTCTATTGGCTCCCTGTCAAATCCAGAATAGAATTCAAAATCTTACTTCTAACCTACAAAGCCCTCAACAACCTAGCTCCATCTTATATTACAGATCTTATTGTTCCATATTTTCCTAACAGAGCACTTCACTCTCAGACTGCAGGTTTACTTGTGGTTCCTAGAGTTTCCAGCAGCAGAATGGGAGGAAGATCTTCCAGTTCTCAGGCTCCTCTCTTGTGGAACCAACTTCCAGTTTCTGTCCATGAGACTGACACATTGTCTAGTTTAAAGACTGGGATTAAGACTTTCCTTCTTGATAAATCCTATAGTTAGGGTTGGCTTGTTATGCTGCTATAGACTTAGACTACTAGAGGACAAACTGACCTCATGTCCTTAAATGAATTGTTAAAATTGAATAGTTTTCATTTGATACTATTTCTATCATAACATGTGATTCTTGACCTGCCATTGTGTATCTATTCCTACCAAACCCAGCCGGTCGAAGCAGATGGTCCTCTTGTCCTGATCCTGGTTCTGCTAAAGGTTTCTTCCTCATGAGGGAGTTTTTCTTTCCACTGTCGCCTTCATGCTTGTTCAAGATGAGAGTTCAGTGATGGAGTTAAACTCAAAGCTGCTCCTCAGATAAATAATGTTCAATTATTATTTTATACATGAATGTTTCTGTTCAATTATTATTTTATATTTGAATGTTTCTGCTCAGGGCAGCACGGTGGCGCAACTGGTAGAGCTGCTGCCTCTCAGCGAGCAGGTCCCTGGTTCAAACCCCGGTCCAGAACCTTTCTGGGTGGAGTTTGCATGTTCTCTCCGTGCATGCGTGGGTTTTCTCCGGGTACTCCGGTTTCCTCCCACAGACCAAAAACATGCATGTTAGGCTGATTGGTAACTCTAAATTGTCCCTAGGTGTGAGTGAGAGAGTGAATGGTTGTTTGTCTCGTTTGTCTCTGTGTGTCCCTGTGATGGACTGGAGACCTGTCCAGGGTGTCCCCCGCCCCTCGCACAGTGATTGCTGGACATGGGCACCAGCGACCCCCGTGACCCAAAATGGAAGAAGCGGGTAAAGATAATGGATGGATGGATGGATGTTTGTGTTCAGTCCCTGACGTGACTTCTGTTGTGACTTGGAGCTTTAGGAATAAGCTGGACTGATGAAAGGTTGTTGGAGAAACGTGTTCGTTCAAGGAGCGAGTGCTTTGACTTCAGATCGTTTGATGCTCGTTAACACGAGAAGCTGCATCTGTGATGGTTACATGACTTTTTACTGTTGCTGTAAGAAATCAAGGTGGATGATAATAAAGATCAAACTAAGGATCGTAGAGTTTTAATGAACCAGCAGTTCTCACTGGATCCAGCGGGGATTTAAAAACAAACCATTAACTCCACCAATACACCTTTTTTTTTACTTCAAGAAACTTCAAAAGTAGAGCTAATTTGAACTTTTCTGATTTAAAACAAATTATGAATCTGTCTAAATTTCAGACTTTAAATTAATTTACTGGAAAGTGAACAAGATTTGTCGTTTTATTTCCTGTGTGTGAAAAAGATGAACACAGAATCCATCCGTCTGAATTACACAGATTGTTTTCCAGTTAGCCCAGCATGCTGGTTGTTGCTACCAGGGAATGGTGTTGCCTTCCCAGCTCAGGAACGTCCCAGTATGTCTCTTGCTCAGAGATGACATCACCCCCAGCATGCTGACCACACTGTCCTCCGGGGTGAGAGGAGCCTGCATGGGAGAACAAACATGATTTTCTTTTAAAAATGACCACATTCCGTCTGTAATTAGTGTTTTCTACTTTAAAAGAAAGGTCATGTGACACGTTGAACGTGTGCAGGGGAGTGGGAGGCATTTAAAGCCCCACGTTCTCTGCACAGGCAAAAACACAAAACTTTAATTTAACAAGAGTACCGCATACGCCCTTCAACAAAACCATTGTACACCAATCTACAGCCACGAATAAGCAAATGCGTTGAATAACCTTTGACCTTTACCTGGAGCTGGAGTGATGAAAAGATTATGCACACCGTCTAGTGGTGGTACAACTTCGTATCAAGTTTTGTTAAATGATCTTGTTTTATGGGCGGGACCAGAGAGAGTTTCAGACAGAGACTACACGGTAACACCGTGACAGAACCATACCATAATACTTGCGTCTTTCGACAGGTGCATTTAGTAATATCTACGGTAGCATCTGAGAAACTCAGAAGGATTTTCTCCAAGCACGACATCCCGGTACATTTCAAACCCAACAGGACTCTCAGAGGCTGGACAAAACACCCAAACACAAACCGAGTGGTCTGCGGTCCAGTGCAGCGAGGACTGTCCAGACCTCTACGTTGGAGAAACCAAACAGCTTCTTCAGACGCATGACTCAACACAGGAGAGCCAGCTCTTCAAGACAAGACTCGGCTGTTCTCCTGCACCTCACCGATAAGGGACACTCGCTTCAGGACCAAAACGTTCACATTTTGGACCGAGGAGATGGTTAGAGAGGGGAGAGAAGGAGGCTGCTGATGTAAAACGAGAGAAACATCTTTAAACAGAGGAGGAGGCCTCAGACTTCAACCCTCTAAAACTTATAACGCAGTTTTAGGCCTGATACTCAGCCAGTTGAACACCAACCAAGACCTCCATTCATGTGTCCAGAGTCTGCGAGTCAAACTAACAAAGACCACCCCGGTTGGACCTGGGGTCTTTCTGTGTGGAGTTTGCATGTTCTTCTCATGCTTGCATGGGTTTTCTCCAGGTGCTCCAGTTTCCTCCCACAGACCAAAAACATGCATGTTAGATGCCTTCAGGCCCAGGCCTCCCTTGTAAAATAGATCTGTGATCTCAGTGGGACTTGCCTGGTTAAATAAAAGTTAATAAATAAGTAATGATCCTCTGTTGTGAGGAGTGAGAGGGCAATCTGCATGTGTCAGTCTACAATCTTACAAAATATCTCAGCTTCATAACTTGAATCCCACTCTCTGTTGTTTGAAGTGAGAAAGCTCCTCGGACGAGAAGAGAAACGTCTCCAGCTACAGAACAAAGTCCAGTAGTTTTGACTTGGATCTTGTTGGGATTTACCAAGTCCTGTATGACTGAGAATCTTCACCAGAATAAAACCTAGAGACGCAGCAGTTCCTGTGAGAACGCAGTGTGAATGCTTGTTGCCAGATGATGTTGATGAGTAATGATGAAAGCTGCTGAACAAGTTGAAGCTTACTTGAAATACACCAAGAGCTAAAATGTTGAAAGGAGAAGCTGAAAAAAGACAAGAAGGCTGACGGACAATAAAAAAGCTGAATTTAGAAGGAAGCTTAACAGAGCACAAACAGCTAAACTTTAATCATTAATTTAAATAAGTAAATTTACATAATGATCTTGAAGCTTTTACCTTTATTTAGAAAAGGAAGCAGTGTTGCCTCACCTGCTGTCCTCCCATGTCGGTGCGAACCCAGCCGGGGTGGATGGCCGTCACCAGAACCTTGTGACGCTTGAAGTCCTCGGCTTGACAGCGAGTCAGCATGTTCAGGGCTGCCTGGTGGCACACCAAGCTCCAAAGATTACTCACAAATTACAACTGTACACATCTGGAATATCACAAGGGAGAAAAGTCTTGAAGTTAACATCTGTTGAAAGAAAATCATAAATATGCTTGTATGTATGTATATTTATATATATTATATATATTTTTTCTTCCAGTTAAAACAACTAAGTCAAAATTAGTGAAATGCTTTCTAACTCTCTGTATGTGAGTATGGGGTTCCATTAGTGCCCAAAAAATGTTTGTGTCTATGTAAAGTGTTTATGTTGCATGCTGTGTAAATGTAAGGTGATATGTTAAGTGATATGTTAGCTGATGTAACATATCACTTAACATACACCCAACACGCTACATATTCACTTTACAGAGACACAAACATATTTTTGGCACCAATGGAACCCCACATGGTGTGTTGTAATTCATGTCACGGATGACTCTCGTTAAAAGTGGGACCATTTTTTAAAAATTGAATAGCTGCTGTAGGCCACAGCCACTCAGAGTCTCCCGGTCCCTCACAGCCGCCCTTCTCCCATTGTTGTGAACTGTCGTGAACTTCCACCTACAGGACTGCTGTGGGAACATGAACATAGAACTGGAACAGTCTAACTACAGAACACGCTACACTACCAACAGCGACAGAGTTGATTTTAACATTTTATTTTCATCTGCCTATTCGTTCCAACTGCTGTTACTTTCTAAAAGAGTTCGCTGAGAAAAAACAACAACTACAGCTGCTCCCAAATATTGTTAGTGTTTTATCAGGTGTACTTTTAGTAATTGCTCCATTTGATAAGAAAGAGCAGAAACAATCCAAAACACTGCAACAACTATGATTCCATATAAAATGGAAACACTGTGTAAAATATAAATGAAAACAGAATGCAATGATTTGAAAATCTCACAATTTATATTTTATTTACAAGTTAACATATTAATAAATAAGCAAGGGGTGTCCAGATGTTTTCATCATGGAGCTCCTTTTAAAACCACCAAGTCAAAGTGATCTACCTGCTATAAGATCCCGATCACACAGAACCTCAGGAAACTTTAGTGTTTTTTTTTTTTTTTTAAGTTTATTGAGGGTAACAAACAAAAAAATGAGCAGGTTAAAAACAAAACACTGTCATTTCCAGAGTTTATTAGTTTTGTTCCTACATGATGGAAAAGGCTGAGCAGCACAAAAACACTCTACTCTTTGCCATTTATTATAACTGTTGTTATATTTATTATAACTGTTGTTATATTTATCATAACTGTTGTTATATTTATCATAACTGTTGTTATATTTATCATAATTGTTGTTATATTTATCATAACTGTTGTTATATTTATCATAACTGCTGTTATATTTATCATAACTGTTGTTATAATTATCATAACTGTTGTTATATTTATCATAACTGTTGTTATATTTATCATAACTGTTGTTATATTTATCATAACTGTTGTTATATTTATCATAACTGTTGTTATATTTATTATAACTGTTGTTATATTTATTATAACTGTTGTTATATTGGTTATAACTGTTATAT
>NC_056507.1:1841161-1847515 GCF_014905685.2 Nematolebias whitei
TTGTTATTTATTATAACTGTTGTTATATTTATTATAACTGTTGTTATTTATTATAACTGTTGTTATTTATTATAACTGTTGTTATATTTATTATAACTGTTGTTATTTATTATAACTGTTGTTATTTATTATAACTGTTGTTATATTTATTATAACTGTTGTTATATTTATTATAACTGTTGTTATATTGGTTATAACTGTTGTTATTTATTATAACTGTTGTTATATTTATTATTAGTGTTGTTATTTATTATAACTGTTGTTATTTATTATAACTTGTTATATTTATTATAACGTTATATTTATTATAACTGTTGTTATTTATTATAACTTGTTATATTTATTATAACTGTTGTTATTTATTATAACTGTTGTTATTTATTATAACTGATGTTATTTATTATAACTGATGTTATTTATTATAACTGATGTTAGAGTAGAGAAACTTTGGACTGCAGCTGCCTGGAGTGTTCATGTGCCACTTCAGTCCTCCGTGGGGGGTTCCTCTGAACATGTCCACTCTGAGACCTGGACTCAGAAACCTTCAGGTTCAGAGAGGATCAGGACGTTGTCTGTAAATGAACGTTTCACGTCGTGTAAACGAGGCTCAGACTGGCTGCCCTGCCTGTCAGTCAAGAGACAAAGATATATGGATGATTGGCCAACATCTATTTTTAATGCCATGCTGTCTACCCAGAATACCTTGGAAATCCACCGGCAGATCGCCATCGACGTATTGGGCACCCCTGACTTAAACTAATAAATTGTACCTAATAGATGTTGTCTCTGGTTCAGGAGTGGCTGGACTTGAGGAATGCAACATTTGTAGCTCATGTCTAGGATTCGTCAATATTGAACCTTTTCACAGTATTCTAACTTTCTGAGAAAATGTTTGTTTTTGCATTTATAAGCCATAATCATCAAAATTATAAGAAATAAAGGCTTGAAATATTTCACTCAGTGTGTAATGAATCCATATTATATACGAGTTTCATTTTACAAAGTGATGGACAAAAAATTTTGAACTTTGTCACAATAATCTAATTGTTTCAGATGCACCTATGAAGTTTGCAGCACGGTGGTGCAACGGGTAGAGCTGCTGCCTCTCAGCGAGCAGGTCCCTGGTTCAAACCCCGGTCCAGGGGCCTTTCTGGGTGGAGTTTGCATGTTCTCTCCGTGCATGCGTGGGTTTTCTCTGGGTGCTCCAGTTTCCTCCCACAGACCAAAAACATGCATGTTAGACTGATTGGTAACTCTGAATTGTCCCTAGGTGTGAGAGAGAGAGTGAATGGTTGTTTGTCTAGTTTGTCTCTATGTGGCCCTGTGATGGACTTGAGACCTGTCCAGGGTGTCCCCTGCCCCTCGCACAGTGATTGCTGGACATGGGCACCGGCGACCCCCGTGACCCAAAATGGAACAAACGGGTAAAGATAATGGATGGGCACCTATAAAGCAAAAGAACATGCTGTATTACCTTACTGATCCTGTAGGGGAACATGTGAGCCATATGGAAGTTCTCTGGACACTTCTCTAAAGACGCCAGAGTAGAAGATATGTTGATGATGGCTGATCTTCTGCAGGACATTTCATCACCTGAAACATAAACACAGAAAGATTTGCATCTCAACTTACAAATCGCTCTCTTGAAATGTGCTTCAGAGTACAGAAAATGGAAGATGTTTGCTGATAAACAAAAAACAAAAGAAGAAGCTGTTCATAACTTTTATGGACAGAATTTCTTGGTGCAGCAAGCAGGTGGAGGAGGTCATGTTCAACGGCCTCAGGATTCATCTCTACTCTCTGCAGATGATGTGGTCCTGTTAGCGTCATCGTGCCGTGATCTCCAGCTCTCACTGGAGCGGTTCACAGCTGAGCATGAAGCAGCTGGGAAGAGAACCAGCACCTCCAAATCTGAGGCCATGGTCCTCAGTCAGAAAAGGGTGGACTGCTCTCTTCAGGTCGAGGGTGAGGTTCTGCCTCAAGTGAAGGAGTTCATGTATCTCAGGGTTTTGTTCACGAGTGAGGGAAGAATGGAGCGTGAGACTGACAGATGGATTGGTGCAGCATCTGCAGTATTGTGGACTCTGTGCCGGTCCGTTGTGGTGAAGAAGGAGCTGAGCTGTAAGACAAAGATCTCTGTTTACTGGTCAGTCTACGTTCCTCCCCTCACCTCTGGTCATGAACTCTGGTAGAGACTGAAAGAATGAGATTGTGGATCCAGGAGGTTGAAATGAGTTTCCTCTGCAGCTGGACTCTCCCTTAGAGACAGGGAGAGAAGTTCAGTTATCAGGAGAGACTCGGAGTAGAACCACTGCTCCTCCACATCCAGAGGAGCCAGTTGAGCTGGTTCATCTGGTAAGGATGCTCCCTGAGTGTCTCCCTAGGGAGGTGCTCTGTGCATGTCCGACTGGGAGGAGACCCCGGGGAAGACCCAGGACACTCTGGAGAGACTACGTCTCTGTTGTTCTGGGAACACCTTGGAGTCCTCCCAGAAGAGCTGGAAGAGGCTGTGGAGAGAGATGTCTGGACCTCCCTGCTCAAGATGCTGCCCCCGAGAGCTGAGTCCAGAACAAGAGGAAGATGATTAATGGATGGATGGATGGATGGATGGATGGATGGATGGATGGATGGATGGATAATAAGTAGCATGCAGAAGCAATGGCTCATTTAATAATGTGGTGAACAAACTGAGGGTCTGTAAGTGATTTCATTTGACTTGAACAATGAGGACACATCAGGAGTACTAGTGTTATTTAATCTGGTTATTTTTCAGCGTCATGTCACCTCAGGGCACCGTTATAAAATGCCAATTAGTAAAATTATCTTTGTCTAAGGAAGTAGCAGATTGTGTCAAATCTTCTCTTCATCACAATCTCTCATCTTGAACAAGCATGAAGGTGACAGTGGAAAGAAAAACTCCCTCATGAGGAAGAAACCTTTAGCAGAACCAGGATCAGGACAAGAGGACCATCTGCTTCCACCGGCTGGGTTTGGTAGGAATAGATACACAATGGCAGGTCAAGAATCACGTTAAGATAGAAATAGTATCAAATGAAAACTTTTCAGTTTTAACGATTCATTTAAGGAAATGAGGTCAGTTTGTCCTCTAGTAGTCTAAGTCTATAGCAGCATAACAAGCCGACCCTAACTATAGGATTTATCAAGAAGGAGGATAAATTCTGCTGTAAGAATTTTTTTTACCTCCGTCTTTGCTGTCAGCACATCTGCTGGGTGTTTTCTGGAGGAGTGGCAGAAACATCTGGAAGGAGAAGTTGTCAACTTGTAGATCAGAGGAAACATCAAAGGTTATCCATATTTTGGTCAGTTTTAGAGATGTTCAGTTTAATGATTAGCCTTTTCCTAACATGAAACATCTCGTCTGTTCCAAAATAAACTGGAGCCAATTAAATATGTGCAATTTGAACATTTTCTCACTAATTTCACTACATCCTGTTCACATTTGACAAAGAAGTGAAGGCAGTGCTGAAATTTCAGAAGTTCATTAAGTGCACTGAGGCTGGACTATCCTACTCCGGAGTTGCCCAGGGAAAGAGGCGTCGGGCGGGTGTGGGGATCCTCACAAGCCCCCGGCTGAAGGCCTCTGTGTTGGAGTTCTCTCCGGTGAACGAGAGGGTTGCCTCTCTGAGGCTTCGGGCTGCACAAGGAAAGGCTCTGACTCATGTTTGTCATCCACCAAACATCAGTTCAGATTACCTGGCCTTTCTGGGGTCTCTGGATGTGTCCTGGAAGGGGTGCCATGTGGTGATTCCCTCTTTCTACTGTGGGCAAAGACACAATCATCTGGAAGGGGGTGACTGGGAGGAATGGTCTCCCTGATCTGAGCTCGAATGGTGTTTGCTTCTTGGACGTCTGTGTTAGGCACTGTCCATAATGAACACCATGTAGGAGCACAGGATGGCTCAGTGTACCAGGACGCCTTAGGCCAAAGGTCAATGATCGATTTTATAATCGTGTCATCGGACCTGCGGCCCTACGTTTGGACACTCGGTTCAAGACAGGAAGAGCTGTCAGCTGATCTCCACTTGGTGGGGAGTTGGATCTAGTGACAGGGGAGGCTACTGGACAGACCTGGTAAACCCAAACGCATAATAAGTGGACTGAGAACATCTGGTGGAGCCCTCAGTCCATACATCTTTCAACTCATACCCCCAGAAGAGCTTTTCTCATGTTCTGGGGGAGGTCAGGGACATAGAATTTGAATGGGCCACGTTCAGGGCCTCTGTGGTAGATGCTGCTTCTAGAAGCTGTTGCCTAAAGATCATTGGTGCCTGTTGAGGTGGCAACCAAATAACTTGCTGATGGACACCAGCAGTGATGGAGGCCGTCAAGCTAAAGAAGGAGACCTTAAGGACTTGGTTGTCCCAGAGAACTCCTGACTTACAGGCACTGGGTGGCCAGAAGGTCTGCAAGATGTGGTGCTTGCAGATGCAAAAACTCAGGCATGGGGGGAATTCGAGGAGGCCTCAAGGAAGTTCTAGTACACCATTTGGTGGATCAGAAATGGAACTCACACCCTATCCCAGGCTGTGCTTGGTTTGAGTGGGGAACTGCTGACCAGGACTAAGGATGTTGTTGAGTGGTAGAAGGAGCACTTTGAGGATCTCCTTCCACCCACCGTGTCCACACTTGAGAAGGCAGAGTTGAAGGATTCAGGGGGAGGAGTCCATTACCATGGCAGAGACAAAAAGCTCCACGCTGTCAGGGTGCTAGGGCTGGGCGAGATCCGCCCCTAGATGCTGAAAGCTCTGGATGTTGTGGGGCTCTCATGGTTGACAGGTCTCTTCAGTGTCGCATGGAGGACTGTGTCCCCTGTGGAGTGGCAGTCAGGGGTGGTGGTTTCCATTAAAGAAAGTGATCTTCTCCACAGTGCAACTCCTACCAACTTAAATATCTTGCACCAAGAACATTTAGGTTTACTTTCTCTGTTCAACTCCAGTCCAGAAAAACACTCATCTCCAAAATTACAAACATTCACTGTTCTGCTTCTTAAAGCATGAAGCAACTAAGAAGTCAAGTCATTGTGATGGTTCTACTTCCTAACAACTGGTTCCAGTACAGTCATTCCCTGTAAAAGTGTATTATGTTAAAACCTTGTTGAAGTCAACTTCAAGAGACAAACCAACCTTTGAGAGGACAAACTGTCCTACAACGTTGATTTCAAACGCCTCCATCATGTCACTTTTCCTGGTGTCCAGTAACGAAGCTGGGGGGACGGGTTTGTTCACAGCAGCATTGTTGATGAGGAGGTTTAGGCCGTCGGGTCCAATTTTCTGACTCACAGCCTGAACTGCAGCTGAGATACTGTCCTCGTCAGCCAAGTCTGCAACAACATTCATGTCTTCAGCTCTGCAGGCACACGGTCCAACACGCTCCTGGTCCTCTTCACAGTTTAGCAACATTCAAAAATAAGAGTACGACATCATTCACCCGCTGACAAACTGTTACTTCTGTAACAATGGTCGCCCAACAACGATCTTTCCTTTCAAACGTTGCCTTCAGACATTTTGATTCTAAAATCTTTCTCCGAGACAAAACTGCTATTTAAATGAAATAACATTTTTGTATCAGGTTGGCCTCCCTGTCCTCCAAAAATGATCAATTAAAAGAAATTATAAATGATATAATTAATGTATAAAAAGGTTAAAACACATTTAGATTATTCTGTAATGTATGCTCCTTTTTATGGAGTCAAATAAACTCTGCCCACACCTCTATGTTGTCTTTCATCATTTCATTCTGCAGGAACAGACCCCCTGTGACCCCCTTCATTTACGGCCGTACCACCCTGAACACGCTCGATCTCGTCTGGTCTCTGAGCAGGGTCGGGCCTGGTTAGTACCTGGATGGGAGACCGCCTGGGAATACCAGGTGCTGTAAACTTTTGTACTTCTTACAAACCTCATCAGGTGATGCGTTGTTCAAGACAAGAGCCATGGCCCATGTCAGCTCTCTCTCACCTCGGGACAATTTAGAGTCACCAGTCAGTCCAACACGCATGTTTCTGGTCTGTGGGAGGAAACTGGAGAAAACCCACGCAGCACGAGGAGAACATGCAAACTCCACCCAGAAAGGCACCCGAACCGGGATTTGAACCGGGGACCTGCTCGCTGAGAGGCAGCAGCTCTACCAGTTGTGCCACCGTGTTGCCCTGAATTTATGATTCAATGCAATAAAATAAACAAATGTAAAAAGTTACAGGTGATTGTAAAACTTGGTTTATTTACAGAATGACTTTAATTTCTGGAGGTCCGGCCCCTGAGCTGCTGCTCTCAGTAACTGTGGCCCCTGAGCTGCTGCTCTCAGAAACTGTGGCCCCTGAGCTGCTGCTCTCAG
>NC_056507.1:1862515-1865112 GCF_014905685.2 Nematolebias whitei
TGTGTATATATATATATATATCGTCCTCTCTCAATCGTCCAGTGTGAACTGTAAACTGTGCTCTTCAAATGGACAAACTGAATCGATCAGACTGAATCTCTTTTCACGTAATTTGAAATTAAATTAATTGGTTTGAAAATTTCATTGTTTTCAAATTTTCAGTTTCTTGCGTCACATCCGGGTTCTTGAGAAAGCCACGGATTAATCGAACGCAGACGTTTCACGTCAGTGAATCTTCCTTTGTGTAAATGTACCTGGACGGTACTTACGAATATGCAGCTCCTTTTTATCTCATCTAGACACTCGAAGCTCTTCACAACAATCTGTGCCTCACTTATCCATTCATACAGCTCTATACTAGATCTGCACAGACTAATCAGAGCTTTATCACATTCAGACACATCAGAGGCAATGAGGGCTTCAGTGTCTTGCCCAGGGACATTTCAGAATGTGACTGCTGGTGGAATCGAACCCCCAACTCTCCCGTTGGAGGACGACTGCTCGAACCTCTCAGCCACAGCCCCCCGTGCCCCCAGATGTTGGCGTGGGGTTCGGTGTCAGGAGGCGGTAACAACAGAGCGGATGCGATCTGCCGTAAAACACCAAAGAAGAACTTCCTGGACGGAGTTTGAGCTGGAGCAGTGTGACCTCACATGAACTCCACATGAACTCAAAATACTCCGTAAAGGAAGTTCTTCTTCTTCTTTGGTGTTTTACCGTCTCCTGAGAACGAGCCCCACGCTTACATTCCCCTCGAAGTTTTGCTGACGTGAAACGTCACTCTGCGTTGGATTACTCCGTGTCTTTCTGAAGGACCTGGATGTGACACAAAAAATGAATTTTTGAATTTAAATTATAGAACTGAAAATGTTCCAAAGCAAATGAATTCAGTTTCATTTGAGTGAAATTCTTTTTCAAACCAATGGATTTAATTTGAAGTTCCGTGAATCCTGGTCCATCGTCTTCACCCGCTTCAGTCCGAGCGATCAGATTGTGACGGCACAAGTTTCTGCTCATACCTTCAGGCCTTGCACAAAGTTCGAGGAACGCTTCAAAGGCATCATAAAGGTGGCGTGAACATTTTCAAACAATAATAATAAAACCAAGCAAGGCGCGTTTGCTTCGGGTAATCTGACCACCGGAACTGAACATCTGGACAAACGGACTCTGAGCTCATGACTTTGGATGTCAGAGTTATCAAATGCACAAATGGCCTGCCAACGTAGTTTCAATAAATGACATAACTGCTTGCCGTACCACATTTAGTATCTTCTGCGCTCCTTTTCTGTTGTGGCTGTTAGCAAAACGCAGCTAAATAAAACGGGCAGCTGTTTCTAGACGGGCGCACCTGGTCCAGATGCGTGCACCTCAGACCATCTTCAGAACATCTGAGCGGAGTTGTTCGTTACGAACACACACACATCGTTACACCACTAACATTAAAAACACGCAGACGCACTGGTCTTAAAAACGCAGCAGGAGCAACGGTTTCATCTGGAGGCCCAAACAAAAAGCTCCAAACGATTTTACGCCGCTCGGACATTTGACAAAAAGTGACAGAAGTCCAGACGAAGGTGACGAACGATGCGAGGCGTTCTTTTGGTTTTGCAGCGTTTACAGGAAGCGCACGGAAGCGCACGGCACTCACTACAGCCGAGCAACTACAGAACGAGCGCTCGCCGAACTAAAACGCCAGTTCTGTCCAAGACGGCTCGTGAGGTTCTTGCGTCAGGGCTACGGAGATACGAAGGACAAAGAGCGGGGGGGGGTCCACCTGAAGCACACTGGAGCCGCTCCCAGTCAAACCAGTCGGAGGAAACAAGGAGACGATCCAACACAAAGGATAATACAAACAAGTTCTATAGGAATAATTAAGAATAGCTTCATAACCTACTGTCAGAACGAGAACAAGATTTTGGCCTTTCTGTGTAATGTCGTAGTATCTTATATTTTATGTACATGGTAGCAGCAAACATACTTTTGGTAAACAGGACAATGAGGTTAAAGAAAAAGTGATGAAGAGCTTCAGAAGACCACGTTTCAGTCACAGACTTCATTATGTACAACAGCTGTACACGTTCATGCTCAGGCTGGATGCTGGGTCTGAACCAGGAGCTGCTGGTGGCTCGGGAACGCTTTGAGAGACAGGACGGCCATTTTAAAGTGGGTTCTCAACAAGTCATGACCAGTTGGAGATGCAGCAGCTGTTGAATGGCCTCACTGTAGGTCCAGCTTACGTGACGCAGGTTTGGGGTGAAACCAAAGCTTTTCTGCGGCGGTTCGGCCGTCCAAGTGCTCGAAGGGTTCTGAATCCAAGTATGAGAGTGGAGGTTTTCAGATTTCAATGGCCACACAGACCAGTTTGTCTTTTCTCTTCAGACTGGTCACAAACCACAGGCGGAGCAGAACTCAGCTGCACTGACACGTGCGACGGAAGTCTTCTTCATATCGTCGATAAAGAGTGAAGATTTCACTTCGTTTTATGTTTGTTGTTGTTGTTTACTGGAACCGGTGGCGGCGAGACACGTCGTCCCAGCACTACTGAGCCAGAAAGACCAGTAGACTACTGAGCCACAAAGACCAGTAGACTACTGAGC
>NC_056507.1:1865122-1866757 GCF_014905685.2 Nematolebias whitei
AGACCAGTAGACTACTGAGCCACAAAGACCAGTAGACTACAGAGCCAGAAAGACGGCGCACTGTTTCACTCATACCATTTTGGTTCTGTTATAATGTTTCGCAGCAGAAAGAAGCATCGGGGGGGAGGGGGTGTTGGCTTCAACCCCCTCGTTTCACCCACGAAACGTCCACGTCCACGAGACGTCCACGTCCACGTCCAACGGTCCATCTGCTAATTTGAACAAAATAAAACGTGTCACCGTCTCAAAGCAGCTTCGCTCGTCGTTGAACTGCTGAGTCTCCCAACACGATGATTTTGTCAGAAACATCTCAACTTGGTGCCAGAAGAGCCTCTGGACGCCGCACAGCTGCTGCAGCTTTGGCACCTGATCACAGTTCATGTAAACAAACAGCTAAAGGACGGTGGTGCAGCGGTTTATAACGAGCGTTCACTCGAGCCGCTAGCTCATCAGCTGCGTCAGAATTCAACCATTTCTCCACAGTGAGAGCTTCATAGATTATTAGTTTTTTGATTTTTAACACGTTCCCACTTCATCATGGCCAAACTAATCTCATAAAGCTGAAACGTAAAGAGCCACTTTTTAAAACCATGTTTTTCTTGGACCTTATTGCATCGGCCCTCTCAGTCCTTCTCGCACGCATTCAGTCATCCAGTTTGTAAATTCACTAACCGGCCAGCTTTCTGCTGGTGGCCTACAACACTGAGGGGGGTGTGGGGGGGCGGCAGCCCATGGCTTTAGCCTCACAGCACCAACATCTGCCGACCGTCTTCACGTTGGAGTTCAGCCCTCAGGATTTGGGAATTCAGAATCCAGTCTGGAAACAACGATCAAGTCTGAAGAAGTTTCCTGTTTTGATGGAATGAAAGTGAAAGGAGGGGGGGGGGGGGGGGGGGGGGGGGGGGGGGGTCAACATTCTACAAGTTTCAAATTGTTCCGCGTGGTGTGTCTCCAACGGTCAAACTGAGATGTCAGGGACGACTGACTTCAGGACGGTAGACCTTTAAGCAAGGCACTTAATCCAGACCACTTTGTGTAAAGTGGCACACGAGAGGCAGCCAAAAGTTCTTCCCTGATAAATGGGGGGGGGGGGTCGAACCGAACCAGCAAGTTCACTTCATCCCTTTCCTCCCGACAGAGCTGCTGGAAGGTCATGACGAGTCGGTGCAGGGGGAGGGAGGAGGGGGGCACAGGTGGAAATAGGATCGTTCGGTAGACGGGGACGGGGGGCAGCTTTCTTCAGCTGACATGTACTGGGAGCGGGGGGTGGGAGGGGGCGGGTACGGGTCGGAATCAGAGTTGAGGTCCATGTAGTACTTGTTGGGTTTTCCGTGGCCGGCGTGGCCCGAAGCCTTCCAGCGACCCGTCGACGACAGCAAGCTGGCCGGCGGATGGTGGGGGGTGTAGTCGCTGTCGCAGACGTCCGTGCTGCAGGGGGTGGTGGGCGGCGCGGCGCCACGAACCGAGTGGTAGGGTCTGATGGGTAAACACAGAGACAGGTCCATTTAGAGATGCAGGATTTATAATGTTCCACCTAATCATCCAAGATCAACTCCTCATGTGCTCAGAGGGCGCAGGCAGCATCACCGTCAGCTACTACCACACAACTTTAGCTGTAAAATCACTGTCAGCTAC
>NC_056507.1:1866767-1869713 GCF_014905685.2 Nematolebias whitei
CTTTAGCTGTAAAACCACTGTCAGCTACTACCACACAACTTTAGCTGATGAGCTGTCAGTCCAGTGGTTCAGGACATATTTTACTAACAGTACAGACAGACACTTGGATACAAGCAAAGGGGTGTCCTAATAGTACTTTGTATCAGCAAGTACCCAAACTAAAGTACTTGTACTTGGTCTGAAAAAAGTACTGATACAGAGTATTGATGAGTTAGAACTTTAGTTCTTCTCGTGCTGCGTGGGTTTTCTCCGGGTACTCCGGTTTCCTCGGAGACCAAAAACATGCACGTTAGTCTGCCTTCAGGTCCAGGTCCATTGAAAGAGATCTGTGATCTCATGGGATTCGTCTGGTTAAATAAATGTTAATAAAAAATAACCTGTTTACCTTAGAATATCTCCAAACTACGGATATTTTTCAGTTTTTGTGTTTGTTTCATTGAAAAGTGGAAGAGGAAATGACATCATCAAGAATAAAAGTGGAAGTGGTCTGTAGCACCTGAGGTGTTTTAAGAAGACAAGTACAATTACTTGAGGCTGTCATCAGTACTGGTGCCAATACAGATACCAGTACTGATACCAGTATCAGTATTGATACAAGTATCAGCATTGATACAAGTATTGGAATCAGCACTGGCACAGTATCAGTATCAATATTAATAACAGTACTGGCATCAGTATTGATGACAGTATCAATATCAGTATCGGGACATTACTTGCAAAACATTATCAGCACGTAACCTTTGGTGGCAAGCGGTAACTGTATTCATCACAATGAATGATTTAAAGAGCTTGGACCTGTAGGATCTCGTGGTGGATGGACTGTTGGAGGAATAAAAGATCTCCACGTTGTAGAGCGAGCGATCTGTAGCCGGGGAGGGAGGAGGGTTCAGGATCTACAAGTAGAAGAAGAATGGGTGTTATCTGAAGCAACAGTGTGTGTGTGTGTGCATGTGTGTGTGTGTGTGCATGTGTGTGTGCGTGCGTGCGTGTGAACCTGAGGGTAGAAGGCTCCTTTGGTAGATGAAGAGCTGCTGGATGAAGCTCCAGTCACATGGTTCCGGTCATAGAGAGGAGCTCCACTGCTGCTGCTGCCCATCAAGCTAACTGAACTCATTATGGACTTCCCACAAGAGATCCCTGCACACATTAAGACATCGTTAGAACGGCAGCGCGTTGTTCTGGACGTAGGACCTCTGCTGCGATGTGCCGAGCCAACCTTGGTAGGTACCGTGCTGAGAGCTGCTGGGGGTGATGAAGTTCAGGGGCACGTGGGGCGTTCCACTGATGTATTCGTGAGGAAACGTCCCATTGGGGCCCTTATAACGCCGACACACAACACGCTGGCAGACAAAGCAGGCTCCGCCCATCACAAACACTAGGAGAATGATGGCGATGACTGGACCAATGGGGTTGGTGGGTTCATAGCTTGGGATGAAGCTCGAAGAAGTAGAGGTGTAGTCTACACACATACACAAACAGAACATTTGAATGAATAAAACCTGAAGGTAATTATGGGTCTATGTTGGTTTAGTCTCACCCTGGATCTGGCAAATCTAAAAAGTAAAAAAAAAAAGAACTTGGACTTCAATTCTGTAGAAAAACAGATTTCACTTGTCGTCTGGGGCGCTTGACCAATTCAAAACTGGTGTGTGTGACGTTCCAAGCTTTAAGCTACACGAGATGCTCGGTTCATGAAGCAACATTCACACAGATTAATCTCCCTCCCCTCCCTCCAGAAGGTCATTACGGTTTCATGACTAGCAGGGTACTGTAAGTTTTAGGGCCCGTCCTTTCTAGTTGCCCAAACTGGGTTCCAGAAGGCTTTTTAACGAAACCCTTTTTCTCAGACCAGTCGTCTTTAAGCTGCCTCTGGACGATCAAAAGTCAGTGATGAAGCTACGTCTTGCACCGATTTGAGCTTTAAGGAATAAAACGAGCGTCGTGAAAACAAGTATTGTGAAGCACAAACGTGTGAAGGACTTCTCCCTCGTGTGGTTTTCAAATAATGAGTTAACTCAGTTTAACAAACCTTTTGGGGGTTAACTAAATACAAAGAGGCTGTGTAGCACAACTGATCTTTCCTCCGTAATATTCCTGTTAGTCGTTTAATCCAGTGACCACACGATCACAGGCCATCATGACATCTTCACATTCACAAGCTGGCTTACTTTTCCACACGTCCACTGTCTTTGTTCTGTTACTACCCCGCGTCATGGCACAAAGAAGCATGAGGGGTGGGTCGGCTTCGATCACCCTCGCTGCCTCAGTCTGTTCAAAAATCACACCAAGAAGACCCAAAGGCTTCCAAGTCCCCACTAGAGGCGTCTTGTGAAAGAGCCCAACTGTAGGACCTGGAGTTGATGAAACCAAGAAGTTTGCTCTCTACCTGAAAATCCTGAAGGCAAATGTCCGGATGCCGTTTCCTGACCTTCAGTTCAAGAACATTTGGGTTCTGCAGCTCGACGACGATCCAGAGAGCGGCAGCAACATTCCTCCCATCGTCTTATCACAAAAAAAATCATCCACTGCACCTTTACATGTTGCCTCTGGGTCCAGTTTAAGAAAATATAGCATCTCTTTCCACCTTTTTGCTGATGACATCCAGGTTTATATGCCCATTAAGTTAGACGGGGTCACTCCACTGGAACCACTCTAGTTCTTGTGTGGACAGCCTAAACGTAGCTTTTTGAAAACGATGTTTGACAATGTCCTTCCTCCTGCCTAGCCTACAACCCCATTAATGACAGACTGCATGCATTTGGACTTGCAGACGCCAGTTTCTCAGCTGTTCAACTACAGCAAAACTTTTGTATATTGAGTGTTTGGAAAAACACGGGGTTTCCTTGGGTGGGTTTAGATTTATTAGTTGTAAATAAATAAATGTACCTAAAAGAATGCGTTCTGTAATTATGGTTAGATTTATTAGTTGTAAATAAATAAATGTAC
>NC_056507.1:1869723-1901684 GCF_014905685.2 Nematolebias whitei
AATGTACCTAAAAGAATGCTTTCTGTAATTATGGTTAGATTTATTAGGTGTAAATAAATAAATGTACCTAAAAGAATGCTTTCTGTAATTATAACCGGACTGATTACAGCTTCAAGGATGATTTTGAAACAATGGAAATCGACCCTACCCCCAAAGTTGAGAGAATGGACAGGTGCCATGGTGGAGATATCATCATACAAATCCATGCTACATAGACTGAAAGAGAGTGGGCAAGAAGAACAGGAAAAAGAAACCCTATGGGATACGATCTGGACCATCAGGGGATGATATGCCTTAAAGGGGACGTACCATTAGACACCAAAACTGTATAAGTGTATTGGAGTACTGCTCCCTTACTACATTCTAAACTGATTTCAACGTCAGTAACCCTGGTACCATTTAGACAGGCTTTAGCTGTTTTATGTTTTTTTCTCTTTGTGCTTCGTTGTTTGTTCATAAATGGAAAATCATTAAAAAATTTTAAATGAATAAAAAAAAAAGAAAAAGAAAACACTTTTCATTGACGTTACCACAAGCGAGCTCGTCTGATCCGTCGAGACAGTCGGAGAAATTGTCACACTGCTGTTTCTTCATGATGCACTGGTTGTCCCCACAACGAAACTGGGTGGGGGCGCAGATGGCTGGAACAGAGAGGCAGACTCCATGTTCATCAGATGTTTATGTGTGTGATCTTCTTAAACTACACTCCCGTGTCAACAGGCAGGTGGAGGTGCCCAATAGTGGACACATCCACACTATGATCAAGAACCAGCAGAAAGTTTTATAGTTTAAAAATCTGAAGAAACATTTAAGAGTTTTACTTTTTGTTGCAGGAATAAAAAACTGCAAGGATTCATATTACGCTGCTGAAAATAAATTAAAGGAACACGTTGAAAACACGTCTCAAGTGGAAGAAAACGGGCTGGATATCCATGCTGATTTGGAACTGGTAATGCGTTAGGAGCAAAATGGTGATTTGAAGAAGATGAAAGTTATCAACCTACAGAGGGCTTAATTCAAAGGCACCAAGGAATCTAAACTGAAAAACTGATGCAGCAGCCTACCGGTAGTCCAATTTGTTGAAATCCCATTGGTGCACCTCAAAATGGTACTCGGTAGTTTGCATGGCCCCACGTTGCTTGTCTGCAGGCCTGACAACGTCGGGGCCAACTGAGATGATGGATGGTGCCCTGACCAGGGCGTCACTGAGCTTCTGGACAGTCTGAGGTGCAACCTGGCAGCTGAACATGATGTCTCAGACATGCTCATTGGATTTAGGTCAGGTGAGCGTGAAGGTCAGTCCGTGGTATCAAGTCTCTCATTCTCCAGGAACTTCCTACATACTCTTGTCACATTAGGCTGGGCATCATCGTATACCAGGAGGAACCCAGGACCAGTGCACCAGTGAAGGACCTAACAATGGGTCTAAGATTTTCATCCCAATAACGGCAGTCAGTCATTTATCCTGTAGAGGTCTGTGCATTCCTACATGGAGATGCCTGTCCAGAACAACAATGACCCACCACCGACTCGATCATGCTGAACCATGTTGCAGGCAGCTTAACGTGCACCGCGGCTTCTCCAGACACCAACACGTCTGTCACACGAGCTCAGAGTGAACCTACTCTTCTCTGTGAACAGAACAGGGCGCAAGTGACGGACCTGCCAATTCTGGTGCTCTCTGGAAAATGCCAGTCGAGCTCACGGTGCCGGGCAGTGAGCACAGAGCCCTCTAGAGGACGTAGAGCCCTCAGGTCATAATAATTCTCTTTTATTTGTCCTGGAGCGGTTTATACGTTCAAGTGTAGCCGCGGGCAGCCAGTATCTCTGACACATCCAGGTAAACTTGCCCATTCCCCGTTGCTCCGTCGAGCTCACGCTGTATGTGCTTGACTGACAAAATTGATAAAAAGGTTTGCACCTCATCATTTGAGCACGGAACAAACTGTGATCTGCAGCTCGTCATCTCAGCAACGTGCACGTACTTTCAGCAATCGGACTGAAAATGGTGCTTCAGGAAGAGTTTGCAAGTGCCGCCTTGACTCCTCCAGTGACGCCAATCCAATCAACGGCTGCGGTTCGCTTGCTCAGCTCGGCTCTCTTGGAACCATGGCTGAGGCGGTTCCAAAAACCCAAGCAGGGACAGGTAACGGAGACACAGTTGGGCGATGCCGAGTCGATGCAAACTGAGTAAAGCCACGTCCGTGGAGAAGGGGCATTAGAGTAACCGCCTGTTTCCTGGGATCTCCTCCTTGCTCAAGACGGTGCTGGGAGACACGGCAAACCTTCTGGCAACGGCACATATTGATGTGGAGTTGCTCTGCCTGTGCAGCCCCTGCAGGGTCCAGATATTAGCAGCAGGGACACTAACCCTAGTCAAATGTTCTGTCTGGAACAGGTCCCGCTTGTAATCGAGTCCTCGTGGCTCAATGAGACCAGCCCGTATAAACAAAGGTTGAATTAAAAAAAAGCAAAACTACTGAAAAGAAGTCAAAAAAAGATGGAGGAAAAAATGTTTGTGGCCTCCCATGTGCAAAACCATTCTTGTTTTTGGAGCCGTCCCAGAAGTTTAACTGCCTTGATGTTACACTCTGATTAAAAAGTGTTCCTTGAATGTTTGAGCTTTTTATATTTAAAACTATGCTAAGACAATATTCTCTCGTTTTTGTTTTTAATTTGGGAAAGGTCAGTCAGAAAACACATGTTCAGACTCTGGGGAGTATTTATTAGCTGCAAATGTCTCTCAAACTCTCAACAACGCAGATGAGACTCCGTTCTATACGTCAGCTGATCTGATTGTGCGAGGAGTTATCTGAACCATTTCACGCCAAGAGCTGGTCAACGTACTTTCACAGTCCTGCTCATCGGACTTGTCAGCACAGTTGGGTTCACCGTCGCAGCGTCTCTGAGCATCAATGCAGCTTCCTCCATCGCACTGGAACTGGAAGGCGGAGCAGACGGGGCAGTTTTCTTCGTCGCTCTTGTCTTCACATTCAGCGTAGCCGTCGCAGTGCCACGCCATGGGGATGCAGTCGATTTCTCCCGTCGAGCAGGTGAACTGCTCCGTGGAGCACGTCGGAGGCTCTGAGAGACACGCAGGACAAAAAGAGACGAAATGAACAAGCTTGTTAAATAAACGCTAAACGACTGAACGCCACACTTTAGGGTAAGAGATACAAAACGGTGAGAAGCAAATACAGTTTTCAGAATAAAGGTGCAACATTTTTTGAAAGAATACGTTTTGCCTTCGGCCTTTCATGCCAGTTTGAGATCGAGTTCACTGAATGTAGGAGTGACACACAACCTCGTGTCCTGTGATCAGCAAGCACTCAGTGAGCCTCAGCTACTACCACCCTAAACATTTATTGAACATCTGTAAATCTGACAAAGCTGTAGTCATTTATGAGACGAGGAACAGCTGGTGGTGCCGTTCATCTTGAATTGGGTTGGCTCCAAAAGTTAAGAACTTGTAGATGTACATCCAATAATTATGGCACGGTGGCTCTATCTAAAGCAACGGCCCACACAAGCAGAAGCCTTTTAAATATTTGACCTTGATTCGTGACCTTGAATTTAGGGTGTGCTGAAAAGATTACGCGACAAGCGGTCAAGTGATGGTGCATGTGTATCAAGTCCAGATGACCTGACTGAAAATTGTTGGATTGTATACCTGGATTATTGAGCGCGGACTGTTTTGGCTTGTGTATCAAGTTTTGTTAAGGGGTGGCAAGCGTCCAAAATTAACAGTTTTTGGAGACCACCCCCCTTCCCACCCCCTACAAATACAGAAAAATGACTTTCACTAAACCCATTTATTATTACAACAGCTGAGACATAAAACCCACATGCTTACATGGATACTGTAGCAAGTTAACGGTGCTAGTGGTAAAATCACAACAGAGTCCCTCTCGTGTGACGTCACCCTTTATTACTGGTACACACCTTTGCCCCCAACAGGAAGTGCTTTCCCTCTTACACATAATGGGAACAACCTCTGACTGATGAACAGTGTACGCAAAACTCAGTCTAGAGATGATGCACGTGTATAAAGTTTTGTTAAATTATCTTGGGTGGATCAGAAGTGATGGACAAAACAAGATAAAGTTTACGACGGAGACAATACTACCGGTATATAATAAAAAGTTGTTCTTCAAACACAAACCAATCTGTATTTGTCCAGAATGCCCTTTAACAGTGCTGCTCACCTCCACAGTGCAGCAGGTTTTGCAGCAACACCAGATGCGTGGGACAAGAACAGGAAGGGGTTCCATCACCCTTTGCAATGCAAATGTGAGAACAGCCCCCGTTGTCCCGGGAACAAGGATGGGACACTGGCGAGAGAAGAAACAGTCCTAATAACCCACGCCATCATACACAAACTCGGCCTCATGCGTTTGTTTTTGAGCAAAGGTCTGTACCAAACTCCTGCGGGTCCATCTCTTCCACAGCGTGGATGGACGTCAGGTACAATATTCGTCCCTGAATGCGTGTACGTCCATCTCCGCTCACTTTGTCCACCCTTTCAATCATCTGCTGCTGGCGGTCAATCCAGTACAGATGATCCCCAAGGACCGTCAATCCTATTGGCTGAAGGATGTTGGAATCCTGTAAAACGATGCGATTGGCCCCTGGAAGGAAAAGAAGGATGCTTTCACCGTTTTGGATAAAAGCTCATGATTGAAGGAAGTCAAACCAGCATCTCACGAAGCTGCGACTGTTGGGAAACTAGCATTTACTCAGGATTAGAGCCCGACCGATATATCGGTATGGTCGATACTTTAGGCCAATATAAACATTTCAAGACTTATCTGTGATAACTGTCCCATTATGCGCCGATATAAACAATTCTTTTACCACTAAAATGCTGAAACCAGCTGTAATTGTACAATGTATCCAGCAGAGGAAGACTACTTCCAAATCATGACTGTTCACTTTAAGTTTCACTTTCAGCACGGACGAAGCAGGGAGCAATACCGTGCAGCGTATTTTACTGAACAGAGCATGGTACGTTTATTTTAACTGATCTGTAAAATAAAACAACAATAATAAACTCTCTTCAATCCTCAAACTTTCTTGTCTTTAGCTACGTGCCTCTCAAGTTAGCAAGCTAACATCTAGATAACCTAACATAGGCTACTGCCTTGTAAAACTTTATCCAGAACAATAAATCTAATGTACAGGTAAAATATATCAGAGTTAGTAACAGTTTAATTTATATTTTTGTAAAACACTAACTTTATGGTGAATAGAGGATAGAACATATGAACACATGTCAGGAAGACTGTTTCTATGACCAGTGCACCGATTGTAAACCGACTGTGGGACTTGGTTTAGCATGGATCTGATTAGCTTAGCTTCATGACTGCTAACAGGTGCGCTAAATAAACAAGCCCCGCTCCACTTGCTGTTTACTTAAGAGTCTTGGAGTTGGACAAAGCTTAACAAGTTTCAGCCTTCATATCGGTTATCGGTGCCCACCCCCACTATCAGTATTGATGATAGCCTAAATTTCCATATCGATCGGGCTGTAAGGATTCTCCTAAATGTCACAAAACGCGTGCAAGTCTTCTCAGTTTCCTCATGCGAGTCCCAGAGGCTCACAGAACTTCAAATACATTCAAAATACTTAAGCTACAAATTTTCTCTCAAAAACTTGCAGTTGTCTCAAATCAAGCTGAATTTATTGTCTGGATTCTTGAGCGCTAGTTTGACAGCTGCTCAATAGCTCCCAACAGGAGTGCATAGAGAAAAGGTCTCAGCAGACAATTCAGAATTTATATCAGAACTACTGATCAATTATTTACCACATGGTCCTTTAAATTCACCGTTATTCTTTTTAATCGGAACATGAATAATTTGTTGTTCTAAAAGATGTTGATGTTTCTGATAACTCACCTGTCAGGTCACTGCTCTCGATGCGTTTGAGGTCGGCATCAACCCAGAACAGTTTTCCTAATTTGTTGTCCAAAGCCAGAGCAACCGGCCTGATCAAGCCGGTGGTGAACAGAGACTCCCTCTCAGTTCCGTCCAGACTGGACCTTTCAATCTTAGCGGAGCGCTCCTGTACTGTGGTGAAATACATGTACCTACAAACAGGGGCACGGCCCGATCTGTCAATCACGTCTGCACACATTGTCACAATATTATACACACAGTTGTACACTTCTAATCACTAACACTAGCCACATTAACCCCGGTCCTCAAGTTACAAGAGCTGCCACTAGTGCTGTAGTCAGCGGGGACATCCCGCCTTCCGACACCAAGTGCAACAAGAGAAGGGTCTTTAAGACCCTCAGGGTTAGCAGAGCTTCTATCACAATACAATTGTTGGCACTAACTTGTACACTATTTCGATTATTTGTGAATCTATCTTATGACGGAATACTAACTTCTGTGTATGTGATAAAGAACCTTGAACTTATTGGTCTACATGTAAGAACATAAAAACATGTTCACCCTTTCTCAGCATTGATCACGATGGCCCTCGGCTTGTCTGTGTCATCTTTGACAACCACTCCTACAATGTGGCCGTCCATCCTCTGGACATTAATGGTGTTTGTTGTCTCGCAGGTCCAGTAAATGTGGCGACTGTAGGGGTCCAGGCTAAGGTCGTGGATCTGGTTGTCCACTTGTTGAGCGGTGCTGCTTACGACTGTTGAGGCCTGGAGACATCCACAAAACATTTGACTTGTTTTCATGTTTGTTTCAATCACAAACAGTGTTCCTAACGATTCTTGTTTTCAAGATGGTGCTAATGGTTTAATCTGTTCATTTCATTACTTTATGACAGTTTTCTGATGGTTTTAATTAAAGCATTATTTAAAGGAGCATTGCTCACTGTAACTCTTTAACCTTAGACATGTATTGTGACAAACTGCGCGTCCCTGTATTTCTTATTCTTGGGAATTGAAGTCACAAGACCGAGTTTTAAGGAAGCTGCCATAAATCCGTAGGTATCATTGAGTAATTTAAATCACATCTACAGACTGAGATCCCTCAAAGCAGAAGAGATTCTAGCTGATTTGAAACATCCACGTTTTACTTCTGTCCGTCTCTTATGGGGGCCGAGATGGTGTAGAGGCAGGGCAGCCGACTCGGGGCCCGAAAGTCCCAGGTTTGATCCCCAGTTATCGCACATCTCATGGTGTCTCTGAGCAGGACACCCTATCCCCAACTGCTCAGGCACCCCCAATAGATGCCCACTGCACCACCTGGGGTGGATGGGTTAAATACACGTCCTCGTCGTCCTCGTTGTTGTCCCCAAGTAGGAGTTATGCCCAGTCATTATATAGAAAAGTCCTTCATACCAGCAGAAATTATTAGTTTTAAATACGTTTAAGCTCAATAGCTTTTATTGCCTTTTTACTTTTCACTAATCATTCAACATAGAGGACTTCTGTGGCGGAGGGAGAGGACTTTAAACTTGTACTGGGACCAGCCAACAGCGACGACTGGTTTTGTCTAGGTCTACCTGGTAGACCTCTGATATAGTCTTCTATAGTCTGTGGCTGTAACTCGGCCCATTTTACAAATGCTGATCTAAAATTTGGTGTGGTAGAGTCCGACACCGAGGCCAAACTTAAACTCTGTGCACTAACCGATGGTGCAAGAACCGTTTTCAAAATGTGCCTTTTAAAACATTTATTATATCTCTGTAATGACATTTGAGATCTTTCCTACTTCAATTTATCTATTTTTTTTAAATTATGTGTACTTTGGGGATGGACTAGCAATCTGCTCAAGGTGTACTCCGCCCCTCGCCCTATGGCCACTGGAGATGGGCGCCAGCTTCCTGCCACCACGAATAGAAAAGTGGCTAAAGAAAATGGATGGATGGAGGCGGAGTAATCAAGTTTTTGAGGGATATACTGGTACAGTAAATGTTTGTTGAGGGACGGTTGGCCAATAGAATTGTTCACTTGATGTGATTATATCATGTAAAATCTATCTAATGAAAATACAACTTTAACCAAAAAAAAAAAAACTTAGTTCCAGTTATTTGAGTCACTTTTCTTATAGCAGCAACCAACAAAAACATCCACTAGTTTACACGGGGGAGGGACTTGAAACTGTGCATATTTTCAAGGTATGACCAAAACAACTTCAACTTCATCCTTTTTTAATTCCAACATGATCTTAGTTTGAAACTTTAGTGAATGATAAGCATTCTTTAGTTCAGTATTTTTGACTTCAGCGTTCTGCATGGGGCTGTACTAGTCTTTGCATGGAAGAACTATTGTATCAATGTGAGACTCACCATGGTTCCATCATCTCTTGCTCTTCGGATGTTCTGTCGTCCATCCAACCAGTAGATGAGATGGTCCAGGGGGTCATAGGTCACAGCTCGGGCATTCCTTGTGATGTAAATTGGCAGGATGATGTCTGAGCTTTGTTCTCCTACCACAATCCTGCTGATGCTGGCCTTCTGACTGAAGAGCAGGAAGCTCAAAGGAGCTAAAAAGAAGAGTTGGGGAGAGCGAGGTGGTAAGACAAGTGGTGACGTGGTACATGAGGTGGAACTAAATTGTGTACTCAGGGTCCCAGTTCCATCCAACAACAGGAAGAATATAAACTGTAAAAGAAAGTTCTAAGGATCTAAGACGTAAACTAAGAAATACGCTAAAGTAAGAATACAATAAAAAGAAACAATACGTCGAACAACAGCAACACGAATGAGTCTGTGTGAGCAGATGAGTACGAATGAATACAGCAGTATGAAATGATCAGCAGCAAGAGATCAGCAGCACATATCAATCAAAGTGGCATTACAGTGATTAGTTTGTTGTTGTAATACTAGAGCAGTAGAGCTGTATTTTGCATGAAGCGCTCCAGTGTTTCCCCTAGGTTACTTGCCTTGGGAGGGAGCTCGTCTCGAGCTGGGTGGGGGGGGGTGTTGTCTTTGTTCTGGCAACAGGGCGAGGTGCCCTCCTTGGATATTGAGAAGGGACGCACTGCTCTCCTTACGACAGAAAGCGTCCGAGGTTTAAGCTCAAATGTCCAGTTGTAAAAACCCTGCCAGTGATAACTCCGTGTTTCCCCCACCGTTATACAAGGAGGGTGCCCCGCCCGGTCAGCAGAACCGAGCGCACTGAAATGTCCCTCTCCACCCCACATCGACAACTGCTAAGCTAGCTGCACACAATACAGACACACAAGCTAAACAGCTATTGACACAGCGCTCCGCTTCCGTCGTGCATCCTCCTCCCCCCCCCCCCCCCACAATGGTTACTCACAGCTACAGTTTCTTCCATCGGGGCTCAGGCTGTAGTGTGAGGCGCAGCGGCATCGGGCACCAGCAGGAGTGGCCAGGCAGAGATGGGCACAGTTGCCGTTATTCTGTGAGCATTCGTTGGTGCCATCCTGACGAGAGGAGTGGAACACCAGGATGTCCAGCATCAACTCCAGCTGACCCTGAGGAAACGGACGTGAGGAGAAAATGCATCACTTTCAGGTTTTTAAAGAAAAAACATACCAGAGTTATTACATTATGCTCATGGGGAAAAGAAACTTCCCCCTTTTTACCACTTCTACAGTTCAGGACATAACAAAAGTAATGAGGTCTTCACCAGTTCTCCAGGTACGCCAGTTTCCTCCCACAGACCAAACATGTATGTTAGACTGACTGGTAACTCTAAATTGGTGAGAGAGACTGGTTGTTTGTCTCCATGTGTCCCTGTGGACTGGAGACATGTCCAGGCTGTACCCCACCTCTCACACAATGAATTCTGGAGATAGAAACCAGTGACCCATGGGTCAAAAAGGAAGGGACAGATGGACGTCTTTGTCAACTTCTAAAAATATTTAAATTCGACTTCCAGTGAAGAAAAACAGATCAACCAGGTCATTATTTATTTGAAAAAGCAAAGCTGAAATGTATAAAATAAGGAGTAAAAAGTGCGTCCAGCCTTGCTGCTTGGAAAGGAGTGGGCCAAAATTCCTCCACAACCATGTGAGAAAACCAAGAACTGAAAAAATGTGAACTTTCTTTTTACCACAGACTGTAAGTTTAAAGTGAAATCATTTATTCTCGATTGAAATCATATGTAATTATCTGAAAGTGGTTTCATACCTGAAGTATCACCGTACGGTTGAGCCCATTGCGTTTATTGGCCCTTTCTATACTGCGCAGATTAAAATCGGTCCAGTAGATAAAATCCCTGTACTGGGTCAGGCCAAAGGGGTGAGGGAGGTCGTCCACTACGGTCTCCCTTTGGAGGCCTGTTAAGAGAGATCACAAGTATTCAATCACTGGACAAATTTTAATGAAACTTTTAGAAAGTAATGACTTGATGTGCATCAACAACTGATAAACCTTTGGAGTCAGTCTATATGAAGATGATCACTGGTTGTTACTGTGAACGCCTACCTTGCATGTTGGTGCTTTCAATCATACACGTATCAAGATCAATCCAGTAGAGTCGATGGTCCACATAATCAATGGTCAGTCCATTGGCACGCCCCACTTTGTCTACCAGGGTCACAATGGTGGTACCATCCATATAGGCTTTGGCTATACGTGGCCGACCCCCCCATTCCGTCCAGTACATGTAGCTGTAGAGACAAAACACTGCTCAAACATGGGACGTGTCAATATTAGCAAATGAAGAGGGGGAATTGGAAATGCCCTCCCTCCATTCCTTCCAAACTGAAAGGTTCCTTTCAAAAATTAAGTAGGCTCCCTCCGTCCATCTTCTGAGCTGGATACCTTGAAAAATAGATGATTTGTCAACTTCTACTTTGGTGTATGGCTGCATCTAGGTGTAACAAAGAAAACTGTGCTGGCAGTCAAAATACAAGATGTCCACTGCCGTATACAGTGTTTCTCCTAGGTCAATTGTTTGGACCAATTATTATTCTCTTTGTTTTGACAGCGGAGCGAGTCGGTCTCATGCAGAGCTAGTCTTGTGGCGCTACATCGTGCTGGGGCTAGCGAGCTGCTAAATTTCAATGCGCCCAAAAGCTGAGACCATATCACTGAGAGAGTGCCTGCATCGGATCCACTTCACTTGATAAACTTATTTCACTGTGGTCTTTATCTTTCAGGACTTCTGGTTTTTATCAGTGTATTGAAATCTGCTGGTTCCTACTAGCCTTAGCTTAACATGGCTTCGGGTTTCATCACTTGCATCATGTGCCAGATGTTTGGCTATAACACTACCTCGTTTGAAGATAATGGTACATGTAACAAATGTTCTGCTATTTTGGTTCTGGTGGAGAGGCTGTCCAATCTGGAAGCTCAACTCTGTGCTTTTGAAAAGCCATCAACTAGCCAGGCACCCGCAGGCTGCGCAGAACCACCAATGCTAGCTTATTTTTCTTTTAAGATTTCTGTAATTAAACCTTTACTTAAGAAACATAACCTGGACTCAGGACTCCTAGCCAATTATAGACATATATCTAATGTAACGTTCATCTAAAAAATTCTAGAGAAAATAGTTGCAGGTCAGTTACGTGATCATCTGCAAAGAAATAATCTGTTTGAAGAGTTTCAGTCAGGGTTTAGAGCTCACCACAGCACAGAATCTGCACTGGTGGAAGTTACTAATGATATAATGGACAGGTGTCTCCACTGGTCCTGTTAGACCTCAGTGCTGCATTTGATACAGCTGATCACAATATTTTACTACAGACTTGAATATGATATTGGAATTACAGGAACGGCTCTAAATTATCTTAAATCATATTTATCTGATAGATTCCAATTTGTTAATGTAAATAATGAATCTCCATCATACACCAAAGTTAGTCATGGAGTTCCTCAGGGCTCAGTGCTTGGACCAGTACTCTTTACTTTATATATGCTTCCATTAGGTAAAGTTATTAAACAACATGGGATAAATTTTCATTGTTATGCTGATGACACACAATTATATTTGTCCATGAAACTCGATGAATCCAATCAGCTACTTAGACTACAAGCATGTCTTAAAGACATAAAAACCTGGATGACCCTAAATTTTCTGCTTTTGAAAACAAAGACTGAGGTTTTAGTTTTTGGACCTGAGCACCTTAGGAATGAATGTTTCAGTCTTTCTCCTCCTTAGATGCATTAATCTGTCCTCCAGCTCTAATGTTAAAAATCTTGGTGTTATTTTTGATCAGGACATGTCTTTTATCCCCCACATTAAAAACGTTACTAGAACCTCCTTCTTCCACCTGCGTAATATCACTAACATTAGAAACATCTGATCTAAAGATGATGCAGAAAAACTGGTCCATGCATTTGTCACGTCTAGACTGGACTATTGCAATGGTTTATTATCTGGGTGTCCAAATACTTCTTTAAAACGTCTTCAGTTGATCCAAAATGCTGCTGCCAGAGTCTTAACTGGAGTTACTGGGAGAGATCATATCTCTCCAGTTTTAGCTTCTCTCCATTGGCTCCCTGTCAAATCCAGAATAGAATTCAAAATCTTACTTCTAACCTACAAAGCCCTCAACAACCTAGCTCCATCTTATATTACAGATCTTATTGTTCCATATTTTCCTAACAGAGCACTTCACTCTCAGACTGCAGGTTTACTTGTGGTTCCTAGAGTTTCCAGGAGAAGAACGGGAGGAAGATCTTTCAGTTCTCAGGCTCCTCTGTTGTGGACCCAACTTCCAGTTTCTGTCCGTGAGGCTGACACATTGTCCAGTTTGAAGACTGGGCTACTAGCTTAGCGCTACTAGCTTAGCGCTACGTTAATGCTGGCAGGTGTTTGGGGGGGTTGCGGGTGAAAGACAATTTTAGTAGGCGGGGTGCTAGGTTCTGTTGACAGGGTGGAGCACTCATCCTGTCAAGGCCATTATTGACTGGGACGGCCTAAGATTGCCAAGGCCACCACTGGTCACCCCCTGGCTCCATCATTGCACTTGGTGGTGGAGAAAATGTCTCCCTCCACTCACCAGGGTCCGACACTGTGCTGCCTCGGGCAAGCAAGAATAAAAAACAAAAAACGTACTTCTGTTCTTCTAGACAGTGCAACGCCTTCTCACTTAAATATCCTGCAGTAAAAACATTTAAGGTTTACTTCAATCCCTGTTCAATTCCAGTCCAGAAAAACACTCATCTCCAAAAGTACAAACATCCACAATTCAAATCCCTCAGCAACGGGGGATGTCGGTGTACCGCTTGTTTTTTATTTAAACTTAATATTTATGTTGTTTAGTCATCTCTTTTGGACGGGGAGACAGTCTCCATCCAGCTAAGTGGAAAAAAAACACTTTTCTCTTATTGCCAACATGATTATAGAATGATACCCTGACAGCAGATGTTTTCAGACAGAACGTTGAAAGACCTGAGTAATCACGTCCTGAAAACACCGAGGCGTCGGTGACAAGATGGCACACGCATCCATCACACACAGGCACTAATGTTTAGTGATGATTTGGTAGAGGACGGTAAAATCTGTTTTGATAAACAACTTTAACATAATCAATCCCCTAGCAGGCCGAAGTTACAAGGATTACAATTTACACTGTTGCTCTCTATCCTCACCTGGCTGGTGGAAAAACTGTGTTTACAAGGGAGTCTTGAAGGCACCATGAAACATGTAGAGGAGGAGCTCACCAAGACCTAGTCCAACTATCCATGTTGTCTGTTTTTTATGTCAGCAAGCTGTAAGCCAAGGTGGCGAGAGGCTCATGTTGGGTTAAACTGCACAGAAAGTCTGGCCACGCAGTGAAGTAACGTGCAGACCCTACTCTCAGGGACATTACATTCTGGTTGACTCTCAACTTTCTGTTTTTAAACTCAAACCAGACTTAAGTTATGTTTTTTGGACCGGAGCATCTTAGAAACAGACTTTGCAGCTTTTGGCATTCATTTGGCCTTCAGTTGTAATGTTGAGCTCGGTCCTCAGCCGACTGCTTGTCATGTTGCTAACACACGATTGAGATGTCAGATCCGAGAAGAATCAGATTCTCCAGTTCGCAGAAGACATCATAGTGGAGCGAGAAACCCTGTGTACAGAGAGGAGGTTAAACACCTGGAGGCTCAGAGCAAGAAGAACGAGCAGCGTGTCCCTGGTCTCTGAGGGGTTTCAAGAGTGAAGGTTTTTGTAGTTTTCAGGTGAGTGTTTCTCTAGATGGGCATGCAGGTAAACAATGTTTTTGGTGCAAGACATTCAATCGGGCAGGAGTTACACTGTGGAGAAAAACGTATTTTTTCTAGTCTAAGGTGGTGCAGAGTGATGGATCCTAGTGAGTGGAGGGAGCAATTTATCATCCACCAGATGCAATGGAGGAGCCAGGGGGTGGCCGATGGTGGCCTTAACCACCACACATTAATCTTCTGTTACCCCAGTCATTTGAGGAAACTAAACTTTTAAGCAATATAAAAACTAGAAAGCATGGTTCACAAACTTTCAAGCACCGCTGTATCTATATGGCAGCAGACATTTTGGATTTTGACATTGGCAACCCTATTTTCAGAAGGAAGTGTTCTTACTCTTAGATGTAGCCACATACCAAAAGTGAAGTCAGTACCCAACTTATTTTTCAAGTTATGCTCACAACATGCACGGATGGACAGACGGAGGGAAGCTGTGAGGATCTGCTTGAAGTCAGAGGTTGATGATATTCCTGCAGCGTCTCAGTTTATTTCAACACGTGAAATATTTTCAGTTGTCCAACTTCTTGCAACCTTTGTTCGTCCATATTGCCGTGAACACGGTCAAGCATTTAAACCAATATGACTTTTGAGTAATGGGGTCCTACCCGTTAGCTGGGTCCAGGGCCAGAGATCGTGGGTTGTCAAGATCCTTACTGACAAGAACCTGCTGGTACTGACCATCCAACCGGGCCACCTTGATGCGGTTCGTTCCTGTATCTGTCCAAAAGATGTTACGACCCATCCAGTCGACAGCCATGCCTTCTGGGTAGTCCAGCCCGAACTCCACGACGTGTTCTACAGAGCTGCCGTTCAGATACGCTCTGCTGATTTTCTGAAGGGAAACAGGAAATGGGATTAAACAAGACAAATCTTTCTTTCAATAGAAATAAAAGCTCAGTTCTTTTCCAGAGCTCAGCCTACCTTCGCCTGTATGTCCGTCCAATATATTCTCTTTTCAGAAACATCGGAACCAAGAGCCGAGGCCTCTTTGATGCCTGTCAAGGGGATGGCCACATCGTTGCTGTTTGTACCCAACGAAATGCTGCGAATGCTGTCCCTGAAGAGCAAATTTAAAGAAAGACTCGTGAAATTAAAATAGCAAGGTCAGATTTTCATCACAAGGCAAAACAGACAATCAAGAAGTGATCCTGAGCTCATCAAACATAAAACTGTAAGGTTCGATACGTCAAGACAAATATCTTTAGGCAAAAAGTACAACTACAGGAGAATAACATTAGAAACAACAATATCAATGACAGTTGTAATTATTACTTTAAATATAAACAAGCGTGTCACATACGGCACATTATTCGTCCGTCGACACCTATTTTACAGAAACAGTGTTCTATAGTAACGGCCAAGACAAGCAAAGACCTTGTATGACCTTCAAAAGGAAAACATCACGCTCCATGTAGTGATGATGCAGATGTGTATGAAGTTTCATTAAAACATGTTGAGCGGATCAAGATTCAGGGCGACTTTGTTGTCATTCGCTTTACATGAGGTGGAACGACATCGTGTACACAGGGTCCCAGTTAGACCCAAAAATAGCAAAATATAAAGTATAAAGAAAGAAATGGTATAATACAAGGAGGTTACGGTACAAGAGTAAGTTTACAGACGTTCAGAGACGATACCACAATACGTCCGTCTTCGACGAGTGTTTAAAAAACTAAAAGCCAAGCATTTCTTGAAGAAATTCCCATGACTGCTGGTTTTCATGCCAGAGTTTTAGAGTAAAATCAAACCTTGAAAATAACAATATGAAGTGCAGAGTAGAGCCCGACCGATATACTGGTGGGGCCGATATTTTAGGCAGATAGAGACATTTGAGGACGTATCTGTATCGTGAGAACTGTCCCAATATGTGCCGATATAAACACAATTTTCACCCCTAAAATGCTGGAACCAGCTGTAATTGTACAATGTATCCAGCAGGGGGGGCATGAAGACTACTTTCAAGTCATAGTCGTTCACTTAAGTTTCACTTTCAGCACAGCCGAAGCAGAGAGCAGTACTGTAGTGTATGTTGCTGAACAGAACATGGTAAGTTTATTTTAACTGATCTGTTAAAAAAATCCAAAATAATAAATTCTCTTCAATCCTCCAACCCGCTTGTCTTTAGCTACGTGTCTCTCAAGTTAGCAAGCTAACGCTTAGATAACTTAGCATAGGATATTGTCTTGTTAAACTTTATCTAGAACAATAAATCTAACGTGGAGGTAAAATATATCCGAGTTAGTAACTTTATCTTTGTCGTCCTCAGTGAAATGAATTGTTTGTCTGAAATCTTTACTTCTCTACAAATAAAAATAAACTCTGCTGCGATCAATGCTAATTAGCCCTTCACCAGACGTGACTGTTTAAACAATGAACAGGAAGGTGGTTCTTTGTTTAAATTATATTTTTGTAACACTTTATCACTTTATGGTGAACAGTGGAGGATAGAAAATGTGAGCGCACGTTAGGAAGACTGTTTCTATGAGCAGAGCTCCACTTGTAAACCTGCTGTGGGACCACGTATAGCATGGATCTGATTAGCTTAGCTTCATGGTTGCTAACAGCTGTGCTAAACAAACAAGCCCCACTCCACTCGCTGTTTTTTTAGATTCTTTGGGGGGGGGGGGTGTAAAGCCCCCAAATTTTCAGCCATTACATCTTTTATCTGCATTCACCTTCCCCACCCAATATCAGTATTGGTGATAACCAAAACTTCCATATCTGTCAGGTTCCAGTGCAGAGTATTAGTTGCTAATCATAGGGTTGGGCGATATCTTGATATTTTTTACATATCGATATAATTTTATTTGCAATATAAATTGACATTATTTCGATGTAAACGATATAGTTCTACTTGAAAGTCTGCCGGCTCTGCTGTTCGTTCTTCTCCCACACGGCCCCCCTCCTCTCACTCACTGCAAACTCAGCCCCTCCCCCTGCTTCCTGCTTCTCTCCAGGTGGAGCGGCTGCCTGCGGCACGTAGCAGCCACAGAACGGAGAGAGAGCAAGTCGCAGAACTGGTGAGCAGGAAAGAAATGGCTGTCATTTGGAGATGGCTCAGATTTAATTTGTCAGATGTGCAACAGAAAAATGAAGAAAATAAGTCCCAACAAAAATGTACCACCAAACGCGCTCAAAGTCACCATGTCAGCCCATGTCACGTCAAGGGGCCTCCCTCCCATTTTTATTAAAGAGACACGCTGCTCAAGTATCCATCCTTTGGTTCAAACAGTCTTATACTGCCATCAGGTGGTCAGAAAAGGTACTACACTCCAAACAAATCAACATTTCTACTAAAATTTGACAATTGTTAAATTTCAAACAATATTATCGTTTATCGCAATAATTTCTGATACAAAGAATCGCCCAGCAAAATTTGTTATCGTGACAGGCCTAATGATAAGCTGCTGTTTTATTAATGTGGCGCTCCCTCCTCTCACTGGAAGGCTTGAAAGTTTGTGGACGGTAGTTGTTCTTCTGCCCGTCTGCGCAGCCATCTTCACGCAGCCTCCTCCTCCTCCCTCGCTCTCACTGCTGCCGTTCACACACGCGTACTAACATAGTGAAGGTGGTGCAGCTGCGGAGGATTACTATTAAATATAAGTTAAAAAAAACTTTAATATATGTAAACAGTTTATTTTTTAGACATATATTTTGTACAGTTATAGCCGTTAATAAATGTGCCAAAGCTTTGACTCAGAAATATATTTTTGTTATTACTTTATGGAAAGAAAAAATATTGAGATATATATCGTATATTGTCATTTTTCTTAAAATATTGAGAAATTAATTTTGGTTCGTATCGCCCAGCCCTACTAATGACTCATCTCCTACAAAATTAAGTTATACCTAATACTGGGGGAGTATTTTAATTAGTTATGTGACCATATGAAGTGGACTAACTGCAAAAGTTAACCAGGTACGTTCTGAGGTTCATTAAAATCCATCGAGTGGTTTGTGAGATATTTTGCTAACAGATAAACAGTAAAAGCTAAAGTTTTAACCAAAAGAAACCTGCAATGTGTAGCTCCTGCAGCATATCATATGGTTCAAACTCAAGGCTCGGGGGGCCAAATGTGGCCCTCCTTAGCATCTTATCTGGCCCCCAAGATGTTATTTAAATGTAAAATACTTTTATCACTTGGTTTTTTTTCAGTAATCTTTGATTATGTCAAAAATGCAACATCAAATGAGACCAATCAAACTCTTGTTGAGGAACCTGCAACCAAGGAAAGATGTTGGGATCTGACTTGAGTTACTGTAGATTCTGAAACTGGCCCTTAGTTTGAAAAAGGTTGTAATTCTGGACCTTTTGTAAGTGGGTTTGACACCTCTGGTCTAAATAGATTTTGTTAAGTTTAATTAGTGCTGCCACTTCAAGATAGTCAGACCAAGGAGCCGTTTGTCCCAGTTGAGTTACCGTAGTTTCTAGATAAACTGATCATAACACGACTGTTTGAAATGTTTGATTTTTGTATAAATTTCCAGGTTCAAACATAAAGCTAATCACGTTACAGTTACCGTGGGTCCTCCCCAGAAAATTTGTATTAAGAGATGCCATTTCCTGCATTTTGGTGCATTTTAACAGGTTGTTCACCATCTGTAAATATTTGATTAAACTGATTAAAAACAGCTCTCTCTTGTAAATGACGAGGCTCAATGAGACCAACAACCTGTATAAATAAAGACTGAATTAAAATGAATGCAGCTCTGATTCTGTCAAGCGTCCTAACCCCCCCCCCCCACACACACTGTCCGACCCGAACTCAGCTGAATTCAGTCCTGCGCGATGTTCTGCTCCAGTCTCAGTCACCACTGCCTTTCAGTGCTTGAATCCTCAGTTGTCCAGATAAGGACAATCCATCCATTTATTTTAGATAAATTGTCTTTTTCACATTTTGATCGCTGTTATTTTGACAAATTAGTGCCGTTGTTTTTGATACGTGATGTTAATACACATCAAACATTTCACTCGTATTTTTTTTAACTAAGTTTATTAATTACATCTGAAATGTTATGCACCGCGGTGATGTATGCAGGAGTTCTGACAGCAGTTGTGCACGTGTCCTGCAGAGCTGTCTGGAGACGCTATGCGTAAAGTCTGCAGGGCGCACAGCTGAAGGTGGATGAAGACGCTCCCCACGGGACAGGCAGTCCACGTCTCTGCTGGCAGGAGCGTGGTGCGGCCGGAACATCCACTCCACAGACTAGGCAACGTCTCCTCTCGTTGTATTTTTAATAAATAATCAAAATAAAAATGTGCGATGACTTTTGACTTTTAGGGGCGGAGGTTTGAGTTGCCGGATCAGAGCGGTCAAAATGAGAGTTCCTGGACCTTGTTCCAGCAGGATCCGGCTCAAATGAACCACTGCTAAGTTTTTCTAGGTGACTTGGCTGTGGTGGCCATCTTAAATTGGGTTCACTTCAAAAGTTAATCAGTTGTGCATCCAATGATTGTTTCCTCCAAGATTTACTAAAGACGTCTAGAAGCTGGCGGCACGGTGGATCAGTTGGGAGAACTGCCGCCTCTCAGTGAGCAGGTTATCCCAGTTCAAATCCTGGTCCAGGGGCCTTTCTGGGTGGAGTTTGAATGTTCTCTTTGTGCGTCATGATTTTTCTCCAGGTACTCCAGTTTCCTCCCACAGAACAAAAACATGCATGTTAGACTGACTGGTGACTCTAAATTGTCCCGAGGTGAGAGAGTGAACGGTTGTTTGTCTCGTTTGTCTCTTTGTGTCCCTGTGATGGACTGGAGACCTGTCCAGGTGTCCCACCTCTCACACTGTGATAGCTGGATATGGGTGACCCCCATGACCAAGGAAAAAAGGAAGGGAGGGACGAAGGAAGAAGGGGGGATGATGAAGATGAGAACAGCTCAGCATGAAGGCGTACCTGTTGGTGAAAAGCAGGAAGGCCTCCGGCACCACACAGGTCCGGAGGTCTGGGAGGATCTCCAGCCCCATGGGGCAGGCGCAGCGGACCGCCTGCTGACACCAGAAACAAAGATGGCTGCACCCTCCATTTTCCACTGCGCAGCCGTTGGTGCCTGGAAACACATTCAAGTATTTTTGTTTTCATTTTCTTCTTGCTCGGCTCATTTGTTCGCCGTTTAAAAGCTACAGGAATCTCCGTCTTACCGTGGGTCTGCGCCACTTTTGTAGCCTTCAGCCCCATCAGGTCCGGCAACTGATCGATGATGATCTCTCGCACGGCGGTGGTTTTGTGGACCCGCTCGATGCTACGTCTCTGCCAGTCGGTCCAATAGATGTAATTACCCAGCAGAGTAAAACCAAAGATGTGATGCAGCTTGTCCTCGAGCAGCGTCTGTCGGTTACTGCCGTTCACGTCGATCACCTGACACGGCATGAAGAGACAAAAAACACTCAGAATAAAAAAAACCACTCAGAATTAAAAAACCACTCAGAATAAAAAAAACACTCAGAATTAAAAAAACACTCAGAATAAAAAAAAAACTCAGAATAAAAAAAAACACTCAGAATAAAAAAAACACTCAGAATAAAAAAACACTCAGAATAAAAAAAACACTCAGAATAAAACGCCTTCAGATTTTAATGCAAAAGACAGAAACTGAATACTTATTACTGAAGAACTTGCTGAAAACAGCTGAAATGGAAGAACAAGCCTAAAATAGCAGAAGAAAGCAGTAAGAACACACATTTGCTGAATTAGGTTTAAATAAGCAGAAACAAGCACAAAAATTGAAAATTAGCTAAAAAGGTAGAAATTAGTAAAAATTCCTGAAAAGTAGCTGAAAAGGCAGAAAGAAGCTTAAACTACCAGAAGTGGAAAGAGCTGAAATGAGCTAAAAAATGTGGAGTTATCGTAGCTGAAAAGGCTAAATTTAGCACAAAACAGCTAAAATGTAGCTGAAATAGCAGAGAAAGCTTTAACTAGCAGAAAAAAATCTGAAAGGAGCATAACAAGCTAAAATTAGTAGAAAGAAGTTAATTAGGCTGAAAACAAAAGGAATGACCAAGAAAAAACTTGAATTTATCTGAAAACAGCTGAAATTAGCTAAAAACTGCTAAGAAAAAAATCTAGCTAATAAAGTAGAACAAGCTGAATTAGCATAAGAAAGCAGAAAGAATATGTTTGCTGAAAGAAGCAGACATGAGCATAAAAGTGGAAATTATCTGAATAAAGCTGAAATTGGTATAAAACAGCTAAAAAGTAGCTGAAATAGCAGAAAAAGCTGAAACTTGCAGAAATCAGCTGAAAGGAGCATAACAAGCTGAAATAAGTTGAAAGAAGTTAGAAGCAGCACAAAAATGCTGTAGTTAGCAGAAATAATCTGATAGGAGCACAAAACAGCTGAAATTTACTGAAAAATAAGTTCCATTTGCAGCAGGAAGCTGAGAGAAGCTGAAGAAAAAGTGAAAGGAGCAGTAAAAGGTTGTAAACACATCTAAAGATCTGGAGGACGTAAAATGAGCTCAATTCATTTTCTGTGAGAACAAAAATGGCAGAAAAGGCTAAATATTTCAAACAGCTGAAGTAGCACCAAAACCAAAAGTCACAGCAGGATTGTCCTGAAAGAGCCGAACGTTTTGATTTATGATTTGTTGAAACAGCTGAAAACTGCGGGACGAGAATGATGATGAGAACCGTACGGAAGAAAAAGTGAGAATACTTCATAAACATTTAGACAATCAACAGAATATGGGCTGAAGCTTTCACAGAAAACACATTTAGACAAACATCAAGTGAACCCAAGGCTGGCTGAAAAAATAATTAGGTAAACAATCCATTTAAAATAAAATCCTCATAAATAGACAAGAGCAGTGCATACAGCACATTTTACACACGTCAACACACTATCATTCAGCATCTGTGACCTTGGGGTGCCCATTCACAAAGAGTGGGCTGCAGCTGGAGTCGGTGCGTCCAGAACCACCACGCTCAGACGTACGCAACTCTTAACTGACGCATTTACGTGATGAATATTACACCGTTTTGATCTACAAGGCTTTGCGAGAACCCATTCTGTGCACAAGCTCCTGGCTAAAATTTCCAGGGGTACGCTCCAAGTATTGTGTGACTGATCAGAACGTGGTGGGAGTGAGTGGCTCTTGCTTCAACTGCTCTGCTGAGGAGCAGCTGGCCGAGGCTGCTGGAAAATGCAACCAAGTGTTCCAGCAAAACTTAAAGATTGTTCAATAAATCTTGTAAAGATACTCCAAGAGTTTGTGGAACAAGACAAAACGATTGTTGTGCATGGCCGATCTCCGTGGTACGATTCTGTGGCTGCTCACAAATTAGAAAAAATTAACACTTCTCCTCAGTCAACGACTGAAATCCCAGATCTTCCTCCTCCAGTATGAACTGAAAGCAAACGTCCACTCTGCCAACCGTGCTGCGTTTGTCTGTGCATTCATTCACCCGTTATTTATACAGGTTAGTCTCACTGAGCCTCGGGCAGAATTTGTGCTGCAGTGGGAGGGGCTTACCAGAAGTTCTATGCTACGATTTCTCTTTAAGTGTAAAATGTCCAGGCCAAAAAGATAAAATCAAATCTGAGCGAGAACAGAAGTCTTACACCTGAAGAAATGTGTAGCAGCCTTAACGTGTGAATGCCCACAATCTCTTACAACCCCTCATCCCCAGTAACACAAACTCAAAGTTAAAATGTCATCATTCTTTTTTAGAGGATTACTGAAGAAATCATATCCAGTAACGCTACCCCGGATATCAGCGAGATAACGCAAAGACGTGTCTGTGGTTCCCCAATCTGTTGCGGACCCGATCCGTAGTGTTGCTCATGTGCTCATGAGCTAAAAGGAATACTTGCGGGTCGCAGGGATTGTCATTCATTATGCTAGATTAAGGAAAATGTACTGGTATAATTCTGTTTATGAATAAGAACTGTCTGAATTTACTTAGAAAAGTTTGTGCTCTATCTCCGCCGATTTTCATGTTGCTAATTTACTCCACTCTATCTCTGTTAAAATCAACAATATATTTACGTCACGGTTCAAATGATCTGCAGCTTCAGCACCGAGTGGCATCGTTTCACCATGGAAACAATTCATTCTGTATCTCGCAGGGTTTTCCTCATGCAGCCCAGGCTGGGGGTCAGCTCCAATGTGTCGCAGATCATCTTAACCAAAGATTTTAACAAAAATCCGACTGCGTAAATTAGCTACTTAAAGATCGGTGGAGATGCAGCACATACTTTTAAATTAAGACAGTTTTTATTAATAAACAACAGCGATCCGTGCGACCCGGACGTACACTACGGATCGTGCTTCCGTAGCAGATCGGGGAATGACAGTGTCAACCAAGACAGCTCAGCAGGATCCAGAGCCTCGAGGAAGTCAGAGTGGACCTTGTCCACCCCTGGGGCCTTCCCACCACAGAGACTTGACTACCTCTGCGACCTCAGCCTCATTATGACGGACCAACCCCCAATGCCTCAATCAAGAACCACTGGATGAATCTACATCTACAACCGATTAGTTTTTGGCATCACCCTGATTCACGTTGGCTGCTACAGTTAATTGACCTTTGAAAACACAAAAATGGTTCCAACTCTGTCTCTTTCATATAAATCAAGCTAAACTTTGGTGTGGTAGTAGCTGAGAGGAGCACTAACAGATCACACACGACCTCACGATATTCCATGAGACTGAGCGCAACATTATTTACAAGGTTTGACCAAAATCTCTATAAGTTGATTATTTCTCATCATAAGATGATTCTGGTTAAAAAGACATCAGGAAATAAGGATTCCTTCAAGAAGTGCTATGTTTCAAGTTGTATCTAGTCAACAAATACCAGCTTGGACGTTCACAGTATTACCGGCACACAGTGGGTTTCTTTCCCTATATGGTGGATGTAGATACTCTGAATGTGGACCAATGTTGTGTTTTTTGTTCTGGGCAGCTGTGAACCCCAGTTTTTACTGTGTGAAAGCTCATTTAAATATCCATTCAGAGATAGGGGTGAGCAAACAGAACAACATTCACTTTGATGGGCCTCCAGTCCAAAGGGGAGCCTGGCCCTTCAAAAGAACCGATTCATTCATCAAAGTGACAACATTAGACATGGCTATCCGAGTGAAAAGATGCAGAAGGACTCCCTTTCTGCTGCCTCTTTCTATCATACGCACTCTTTATCTCAGCTTGTTTTTTAACCAAGAATTAGGCACAGAGATGGGGATTTTCCTTCCCCCAGTCCAACTCTTTTTTGTTAGAAGGAATGAATAATTTCTTAATGGACAAGGGGGGCACAGAGCAGAACAACAGAAAGAAAAGCAAACAGAAAAGTAACAAAGATCTCTGTGGACACGCAGGGAGAAGTCAGACCATCACAGGACAGTTTGCATACGCTCACACAGGGAGAATCCCCGATAAACATATTGAAACGTATCAAGTGAAAAGAACCAAAAAAACTGAAAGATCCCACAGAGTCCCGTCACGAACTCCAATCAGTCACACTCTGAAACAACTGCTTGACTAACAGAGCAAGAAAAACAAACTTCTTTATTTTCAATGATATAGTTAAAAAGTCTGTTAATAGTTAGTTTTTGAAGTTACATGCATTCTTTGAAGGAATGTTGATCCCATGCCACATTCCAGGCCAGAGTTTTGCACCAACAACATCATCAGTTGTGAAGTCACAAGACATTTTGTTTCCCTACTTGTGTCACATCATGTCTGCTGGACTGGGGTGTAACGGCACACCTAAACCACATCAGGACACAGGAGGGAAATATATAAATATATATATATATAAATCAAATGCCAAAAACTAGTCCCCTCTTTCTCGTGTTCTGGATCCAACAACTCCCCCAGAAGACAAAGCAACCTGGTTAGTGAAGTGTATCTGGTAATATTTTAGCTTAGCATCTATAAAAATGAAGGAGTTGGTCATTTTTGTGTTGGCTATGGTTAATATGCTGTGGCAGCCATCTTGAACTGGACTTACTCCATAGGTGACCAGTTACATATAGATGGATGTCCAGTGTTTCCCCTAGTTGACTTGCCTTGGCAGGGCGCTCATATCGCTTCTGTGATTGTTTTGTTGACTGGGGTGGGGGGGGGGGACAAAGGCACATCTGCGTTGCGCGCTGTTTGTGCTGACAGTTGTCGGGGGGGTGGCGATGGAACGCTAGCTTTTTAGCTAGTGCGCCTGTATTGCACACGCTAGCTTAGGGCTATGTCAGTGCTGGCAGTTGTCGACGGGGGGAGAACAGCTCGGTAGATAAGGTGCCCAGTCCTGCTGACAGGGCGGGGCGCCCTCCTTGTATAATGGCAGGGGAAACACTGGATGTCCAAAGATTGCTTTCTGAAAAGGTCTCTCTTGTAAACGAGTCCTCATGACTCCAAGAGACCAACTTGTGTAAATAAAGTTGAATGAATGAAAGTGTCAAAGTCCACAGAGCAGTTCATGAAGTATTTTAAGGGAATGTTTGGTCATGGAAAGACATCTGCAAAAGCTACATGCAACTATAATTCTGTTGCTCAGGGGGGTGAGATGGTGTAGAGGTAGGACAGCCGACCTGGGACCAGAAAGTCGTGACTCGACTCCCCACCATGCCCACATGTCATGGTGTCTCTGAGCAAGACACCCAAGCCCTAATTGCTCCCCGGGCGCTTACATAGCTGCCCACTGCTCCACCTGGGTGTATGTCAGGTGTGATGGGTTAAAAGCAGAGAACCAGTTTCACCACTGTATGGGAACATGCAATGACGACAACACGAAGAACTTCTAAATGTTGCCCAGTTTCCCAAAGCACATGACCAAAGTGATTTAGGTTCAAATTCAGTGAAACTACAACCGAACATTTGTGGATTTTTTCTCAGCGGTTTTCTCACAACGTCAGGCTACGGTCACGCTGCACGTTTTAATGCTCGAGGTTTTTTTTGTTCGGATCAGATTTTATTTGCGTGATCGTTCACGATCATAAAAACAGGACCTCCAACAGATTTCGGTGTGAACCGTTTACAGTTCTGATCCGACCTGCAGAACAAAAGGTGACGTCACACGCAACATGCGGTGTTCCAAGGAAGTGAATATGGATGCTGCACATGTTGGCATGAGTGATTCTGAAGTTGTTGTGGAACCAGAATCAATTAAATGATCTGACATGATTGTTTGTTTCAGTGTTTAATTTAACCTGGCCTCTTCACGGCTCCTCTGGTGCAGCGAAATATTTCTGGAACGGGAGCAACGCACTGGAGTAAAAACAAACTCCGGCTTCGATCCATCACGTCGGCATCGCTACGGTCCGACACCAACGTTAGCATCATGTGTTGCTGTAGACTCAGTCATCAGGACAATTTACAGAACAAAGATGAAGAAACTGGACCATTTTGAAAATGTTCTGCCTTTTGACACAAGGTGGAGGAGGCCAGCATCGAACCGCTGACTCTAAGCTGGCAGACAACCTCGGAGGGGGGTTGAAGAACTTCCCGAGTCACGACCATCCTTTAAAACTATTAAAGGATTTAATCAAATGTAGGCACATAAACAAAATAAGCACAAATAAAAGAAATCAGCAATATTCTTCACTGCCACTGTGTTGTATGTTGTAGGGCTCTATTAAATTTATTTTTTGCCTCAAAATTTCATTTTTATTTTATGATGAAACATTTTTCACCTAAATTTTGTGTTTTACGGTGGATTAATACAACTTCTATAATTAAATGGTAAAATATGCCTAATTTAATGAAAATTGACAAACGTCAACAAAAATATGGCGTTTAAGTTCAACAGAACATTCAACGATTAAATAAAAAGTATTGAAGACGATCTAGTGGGTAACTTTAAACTTGAAACCTTTCAGTTATTGTTTTTCTTTCGGCTGCTCCCTTCTGCAGGGTGCACCGCTGTGAGATAAATTACATAAATACTGTACCTTTGGTAATTGCTTTGCACAGGCTGCCCTCCTCGACGCAACCTGGGCTCAAACTTGTAGCCTCAGAACGACGAGCTGAAGCAACCAACGACAAGCTACAAGCGGCCGCTCGAGTGCTCCTCTTCATTTGAGACCTTTGATTAAAACTAGAGCCTGACCGATAAAGAAATTTTCGCTTTCGCCGATACCAATATTGGGAGAGGGCGGCCGCCAATAACCAATAGAACGGCTGAAAATGTTGCGCTTTGTCCACCCCCAAGAAGTATTCCCAACTAGAGTTGCATTCAGGCACAAAAAATCCAACCCGACAAATTAACAGTAATTACAGATCCAAACCCGACCCCCCCCCCCCCCCCCGACATTTTTAATTAAACTTTGACTGCTTATATAGATATTAATGGTCGGAGGATGCGAGCGGCTGAGGGGGAAGAAGATCGGAGCTGAGGGGGTGTTTGTCCTTTCATGGCCGTCAAAGAGCATTAAATCCCTGCTTCTTCCTGCATTCTGCATTATTCAGACACGGACCATGCTCTGACATGTCTGCGAGGACATTTTGTAATCTCACCTGTTTGGGTCGTCGGCTGCACGCGTCCGCTGAGTGCAGCAGCTGAATGAAGGTGCATTTGGGCTTTAATGGATCACTGGCAGTAGTCCATCTGAAGCTTAATTGAACTTTATTTGACCTCTTTCAAGGCCGGTCAGCGCGCGGTCAAATGGCTGCATGCGGCTGGTGATTGTATGGCAAGTCATGTTGCCATATAATTGGATCATCAGCAGCGCGCATCCGCTCTCACAATCAAAAGCCCGACAACGACCCGCCCATCCAGCACATTATTACGGCCCGGTCTGGCCCAAATTCAAGTCGGGCCGGGCTTCGGGCCCAGATTAGAAATGACGGCTCTAATCCCAACACATCCTGAGTGTGAGATTTCAACATACTGCATGAGGTTGTGCATAAGGTTTTTTTGTAAAGTTTATTCAAAACAGCTGCTAATACGTCGTTTCTCAACACAAGATGACGTTAACATAAACACAGACATGAAAGGAAAGGTGGTGGGTGATGTGCACACCTTCCAGAAATGCTTGGTTTTTAATTTGGTCTAAGAGAGGCTTGCGTAACGTTCCTTTAAAAAAAGTGCATTGACTGGAAGTGGTGCCCATAATTTATGCAGAGGATCATGAATAGTAGGAATAAAGTGGATAAAAAACAAAGCTAAATTGTAGAGAAAACGCCCCTTGAAGCCGCTTGAGATGGCTCTTTTCACCCCGACAAAGGGCGAGCTAGAGCAGTCATCCTTTTCTTGGTGAGCAATCGGCCATAAAACCGTTTTGTTGCACTCCCTTTATCTCTACGCCGCCACGCTAACACAAGCAAAGGTTGAGAAAATAAAGTCACCCAGCAACAAGAATGTCAAAAAAATACATCTTTGAAAACTTATGAAAACAGAATAAAAAAAAATAAGAGAAAAATGTGGTGGGGAAAAAAGAAGCAATAAAAGCTTTAAATGGAAAACGTAACCGTGCGACCAAAGCAGAAAAGAGACGGTGACATGTTGCAATGTCTAAAAGAAAAGTCCAAGTTGTCGTGGGGGAAGGTGCCACAACAAACATTTAATGCCACCTTACTTCTCTGCACCGGGGAGCGGTGGGGCGGAGGTTAGAGAAGACGGACCTGTGATCGGAAGGTCACCGACTCGAGTCCCCGGACCGGCAACATCAAAAACGTGGATGGGAAAGGTGAAACACCCACACCTGCCTCCACCCTCATCTGCCCCACTCTGGGCCCATGAGCAAGGCCCCTAACCCCCACCATCTGCTCCCAAACAGGTCTCTCTTGAAAATGAGTCCTCGTGGCTCAATGAGACTCCCCGTTTAAAGAAAAGGTCAATTTAAAACAACTTTAGGCGAGTCCTCCCTCAGCGGTGACTCGTTACGAGACTTCAGTATGAACTTCAAGCACGAGTCTCCAGAAAGTTGATTTTGTGGCTGTGATTTTCAAACTGGCCGCATGGCTTGCAGACGTTGCATCGATCCGTCTGCCCATCTCTCGCTCCATTCTTCCCTCAGTCGTGAACAAAACCCCGAGATACTTGAACTCCTCCACTTGAGGCAGAACCTCACCCTCGACCCGAAGAGAACAATTAAAACTGGGTAAACAGTTGTCAAAACCAGTTTTTATCAGTCAAGTCTGGCTCAAATGTGCTCTCCTTTAGCTACCATTCAGCTACTTTTAATATTTAGCAAGCAGTGGATACATGTAGCATTTAGCTAGACATTTGCAAGACTTAGCTTTAGGCACTTTGAAACTTTTAGCTAAATTTTTTTGCAACTTTTAGAAAGTGTTTTGCTATTCTTGATCTTTCCCAGCGGTCCCATTGAATTTTCACGTCATTTTTCTGTTTAGATTAAATATTCAGCAGACACTTCCCAAACCGTTTCTGATTTCATAGGTTTTTTGCCGTTTATATTTCTCTCAATTAATGATTAGCTCCATAAAACACGTGTTGATGTTGCACAGAATATACCTCTATCTTGTCCGTCTTAGCATCTCCCCAGTATAGCTTTCTTGCTTCGAAGTCTAGAGCGAGTCCATTGGGCCAGCCAAGCGAACTGTTGAGCAGGACCACCCTGTCCGTTCCATCCAAGTTTGCTCGCTCGATCTTGGGATGCTCACCCCAGTCGGTCCAGAACATGTACCTGTGTGGATCAGGTGGAAGTTAGACAAGCTACCAAGGTAAGATCATGCGTTTTCAGAATGTGTATACAGTGAACAGAAAAGTGTCTCCAAGTGATTTATGATTTTAAATTAAGGCTAAATAAATTATCTGTTTTATTTGTCCAACTTTCCTTGCAAGGTTGCTGGTGCATATTTCTAGAAGGTCTCCGGTCCATCAGAGGGACACGTTGAGACAAACCATTCACGCTCTCACTTTCACCTCAGGACCATTTAGAGTTGCCAATTTGCCCAACACGTTTAACTGGAGTACCCGGAGAACACCCACACGTGCACCGGTAAAACACAAGGGGTGACCCACAACACCAAGAATTTAAGTTTGCTTTGTCTCTAACATTACATTTTAATAAAATCATAAACTGTACATTTAAACAAATAAAAACATTTTTTATCACCGTCAGGAGATTTCTGGTCAAGGTTTATGGATGTTTTTAACTATGGCTGAGAACGTTAACTGCCCATGAACCGTGTGTTTGAGTTACCAGAGAGTTCTTTTCTCTCTCAGAGCGCTGAATGAGGAGCTGATTGGATCCTGCACGTGCAGCTGGGTGGCCGAGGTCATCAGCGTCTGCCTGTGAGCCGGGAGCTGACGAGTTTATAAAAACAAACCTCGCACGCTGCCCGTGGCAGCTTCTCGTGACTGGGCTCCGTGCATGTATCCATGCGCTCTCAGGACATCATTACCTGCAGTGTCCCCTCAGTGAGGACTGAACTAGACAAAAGGACCTTCTCCTACTCCGCTCCTGTTTCCTGGAATATCTTGTAAAAAGATCTGAAGCTCTGACCTTTGACCTCTCTAAGTGGGTTCAAGAATCTGTTAAGACTCCTGGCCGGAACCAACGCAGACATGTTCCTGTTTTTAGTTTCTACATCGCCTTAGAATCTAGATGTTTTTGTTTCGTTTTTTAAAAAAACATTTTCTTTCACTTGTTCTTCTCAATTTGTAAGCTTCCTTTTATGATTGTCATCTGTCGTCATCATTCTTTGTTAAAATCAGGTCTCCGTTGTAAATGAGTCCCGGAGGCTCAGTGGGACTAACCTGTGGAAATAACGGTTGAATGAAAAAAAAAAAGTACGAGTCAAGTCCTCATAGGACAAATTGTCCAGTTTTATACAGATCACCAATGGTGTGTATGCCACGTGATGTCCGAAAGATGGGCAGAGTGCACGTTGCTGCTGCCCCCTTATTCTTTATCAGAATACTTTAAGATAGAAAAAGGGTAAGAGCCACGAGGATGGATAGTGGTATTACAAATAAAGATCTCTTCACATCTTGTCCCATCAGGACATGATTTAAGACATCAAAAACTCTACCAGCAGCACATTTAGACACATGACTTATGCATTTGACATAAAGGTGTTGAGATTTGTCCACGAGCATTTCAGATAGACCACAGTTTTGATAAGCCTGTACAGAGGTGTTTTTTTTTTTGGGGGGGGGGTGCGATAAATGAAAGCTTTTTGCCCCTAGTTACCCAAGTCCCAGGAGAAATTTGCAAGTCGGCTCGTATCCGAGGCCAAACGGGGGAATCAGATTCAGATAAGCCACAATTGTTGATGTTCTTCAGGCAGACTGTTTTTCTTCGTCAGCCTCGAGTCCTGCTGGAACTTTCTGGTCCAAAATGACCAAATGTTTTCCACTCCACTGATCCTTGTTACGAGCCTCCTTCAAGGTCGATCCCAGCATGCTGACAAGTCCTAGGAGCTGCAGGTGGCCTGCGATTCTCACAAATCGCTTCCATCTTATGGTTTAGCTTGTAAATCAGCTGATTTTGAGTGCTCATAGCATGAACCAAACCTTTGCACTGATTCGGAAGCTTTGCCATGGCTTAAACAGCTGCTGAAGTCTTCTTCAAAAGTCAATAAAGCAGAGACCCACCAATGCCAAAGAGCAGAAACCCTGCTATCATAAATCCAAATGTATAAACGTCTTCAGCATCCTCCCGAGACTGAACTGAGACACCTCAGCTGTCAAACTCCCCACGGATCTCTGAACCGCAGCGCAAGTCTCAGCCAGACAAGAAGGTTCTCCAGGACCCTGTCGTTTTGTTGAAAAGATTTTGTTGATTGAAAGTCCAGCTGACCAAATCCATAACTGTTTTTTGTTCGTGAGAACGTGTACCAGGAGCTTCAAACACACAGAGAGCACACACACACACACACACACACATATATATATATATATATATATACATATACATATATATATACATATATATATATATATACATATATACATATATATATATATA
>NC_056507.1:1906684-1918939 GCF_014905685.2 Nematolebias whitei
ACACACACACACACACACACACACACACACACACACACACACATACATACATACAGTATATATAATTAAATCTAAATACTGTTTGTAAATTTCCCTTTGCCAAAAAATGCTCAGAAAAAAAAAAAACATCTTTATTAAGAGCTGTGCTGCTGCACGACACCAACCCGTTCACAGGATCCAAAACGATGGCTCTGGGTTCATCCAGGTTCTCCGAAATCAAAATCTTCCGAGATGTTCCATTTAGCCTGGTGACCTGTAATATCACATGACATGTAAATAAGTGAAAACAATGTTTTTATTGCTCTTAAAACATTTTATACTGTTCATGAAGGAGGGAAGTTGTTCACACAAGTTAAAAGGTATGAATGGACAAACAGCACCGGGTTTGGTTGACGTGTCAGGAAAAAATTTAAAAACTTCAAAACAAAAACAACTTTGTCTGGAACTTTTCTGAATTTACCGCGTCCTGGATGACTGAGAGTCTTCATCAAAAACAACAAAATTACGAGTATCGCACATTTTACACCTGTCAACAACCTGTAGCAGCGTTTCCCCACCATCCCTCCAACCAAATAACACCCGCCCCCACACGTGCAGCTCCTCCACTTCCAGACGGGGAGCGAAGTTTAGCAGCGCAGCTCAGACTCCAACTACGAGCAAAACAGATGTAGCGCTAACGTAACCAACCCCCACCTCCTGCGCACGGTACCATACCATTTTATTTACAGAGCAATACAAACGAAGCGCTAACGTAACCAAACCCACCTTCCAGGTGCAATTCAAATGTAACACTAGCTAACCAACCCCCCATTGACAACTACCACCACTAAAGTGACCTTGATTTGTGACCTTGACTTCAGAGCTCAGGTGATGAAAAGATTATGTGACTCGCTGGTTAGTGACGATGCATAAGTGTATGAAGTTTTGTGAAATTATCTTAAGTGGATCAGAAGGATTACGGACATAGAGACTATATTATAATCCATGTGCCTTCGAGGAGCGTATAAATCATTCATTCAGACATTAGGTGTAATTGGCAGCTTGAGCACTCGGAGAACAAACAATTGCTTAACTTCTAACATAGAACTTGCTGCACACAACACTTTCTTCTTTCCCACTTCTTGACTTGTACAGCTACCATTATGAAAGTTTGCAATGTCTTGATTTTTTACAATTCTTTTAACATTTGTTTTTTCGCATTGACTGGAAAAAATATAACCAAAGAAATGAATTACGCAGGTTTTTGCTGAGCAATGCAGGCGGTTTGCTGATGTCCCCAATCGCTGAGGGACTAGCAACAGTGCTAACCACTAAGCCATCGTGCAGCCAACGTTATCAGCTCGAGATGAAACGGACAGACGTGGAGTATTTCCATGTCTCCTCTTTGCTCAACGACAGGAGACAAACAAAAACTACAGTGATAAACTCAGTCACCAATGATCAACACATTCATTCAATCTCCCGACACTGGGATGACTCAAAGTTAACCAGTTGTAAATGGTTGATTACTTTCTGAGTTTTATTAAACTCAAGTGGTTTAATGAGATATTTTGCTAACAGACAAACAACCCCTGAAATGAGCAAAAACATAGATATACCTCAATTCGATCGGTGCCAGTGTCCGTCCAGTAAAGGTTTCGGGCCACCCAGTCAACAGCAATACCATCAGGGTGTTTGAGTTCTGTGGAAATCAAAACCACGGCATTCTTCCCATCAATGCGAGATCTCCGGATGGCCTGCACCTCATCGTCTGTCCAATAGACAAAACCTTCAACTGGGTCGTAGTCTATGGCTATGGCATGGCGGATGTCACCAACCTGCATGAGTAGAGGAAAAGAAACAAACATTAGAGATCTTCCCTCGGATGAAACCAGTTTGATCTGCGTGTGTTTGGGGGGGGTTACCTCCAGAACTATGTCAGTAAAATCTGGCAGGTCAAGTGAGATTCTCCTCAGGTCCGTCCTTCGAGCCAGCAACAGAACCTCCTCTGCACCTAAACAACGACACATTGAGTCATCGTGAAGGGAAAATCCATGTTGATCTTTAGGACAACTTGTATGAAGTCTAATGGTGCTTTGCCACTGTCTCAACTCCCATCGGTTCCACAGCACCAGTGAAAGGCCTGCCCACCCCCACTCAGCCCGGTTTATAGGACCACCTGTTTGAGGTTCCAAGTGAACCTTGTCTTGATTGATAACGATATTGACCTAAGCAGACAGCAGCCGTTGACTAGCCAGCAGAGCGACGTCACTGGATGACTTGTGAATTAGTTTCCACAGGGTTCTATGGCCTTTACAAAAACCTGTTGAAATTAAAACCCGTTGCCTTTTACCCCAGAGTTTTAAAAGAAGATGAAACAAAATGAAGAGAAATGATGGCGTTATAGTTAATTTGGTCAAACTTAGAAACTTTTGTGATAAATTCATTCATTCATTCAACCTTTATTTCTACAGGTTAGTGTCAGTGAGACTCGAGGACTCGTTTACAAGAGACTTGCCTGAGAAAAATGAGAGTTGAGAAGTATGCGTTGTAAATGACAGCCAATCCCATTTTACATTAACTCTAAGAAAAACTATTTACATTATAGTTGGAGTCTGCCTATTAAGGCAGCCCTGTTATTATCCACCTGGTTAGATCTTGCTCTTCTATCAACTTTAATGTGGCCTGAACCACAATGTTGCCCCAATATTAATTTGTTACCCCACAAATGTTCTATCAAAACGACCGGCTGTCTTGAAAAGACCTTCGTGTTTCCACAGCAAGTGTTTGTTCATCTGTTTTACTGTGACTTCGTACTCCAGCGTCCACCCCGAGCAGCTGCAGAGCAGCTTCACAGACGAGGAGCGTTGACCTTCGGGACAAATCAAGGTCGCCGATTGGTCATTTGCTGGACCTGAGTTTAATTCGCTCGTGACAAATTCCTCCATTTCTCACCATTTCAGTCATGAAGTCAACGGAGGAGGAAGAGATCTCTGCCTCTTGGCAACAAAACTAAAGAAACGGTCAGATCAGGGATGAAGAAGAGGAATTTAATACGTTGGTGTTGCATACAAAACAGTCCGTCGCCGGGCAGTTTATTGTGCGACACCGCGTACGCGGTCGTAAAAATTTGAGCTTTGCACGGACATGCCCTGGGGGGTACGCTCGTACCTCTGCGTGCGTACGTATGTGCGTATCTCTGCGTATGGACGTACGCAGCAGTATACTGGGGGCTTAATAGACTGACTGAAAATCTAAAATCCAAGATGGCCGCCTTAGCAAAAAAGGATAAATACTATAAATCAGCCAGTTTTAACGTTGGAGTTGAAATTTGGTGTACTTACAGCTGAGAACGTTTCCCATCACGTACTGAATCCAAATCTAAAATCCAAGATGGCCGCCTTAGTTATAAAGGACAAAGTCTGATAAATCGGGCACTTTTAGAGCTATTCAGCTTCAATTTGGTTTCGTGGTGGCTGAGAGCGAACCCAAACACAAAGTACTGTCAGATCAACCATTTCAACTGGCAGCAGCCTGGCAGTCCTCGTCAAAGTCTCTCCAGGAACTTTCTAGTTGTTTTGTCCTTCATGAGTTGGTGGCCTGTACCAATGAAACGTCGCCGTGACCTGCTCGGTAATTTCATTTTTAAATCTTTATTTATACAGACAGTCCATGTTTACATGCGCAAAATTCTTTCACCGGATTGAAACGTTTTCAGATTATCCATCCATTATCTTTACCCGCTTCTTCCATTTTTGGGTCACGGGGGTCGCTGGTGCCCATGTCCAGCAGTCACTGCGAGGGGCGGGGGACACACTGGACGGGTAGCAAGTCCATCACAGGACACATAGACAACCATTCACTCTCTCACTCACACCTAGGGACAATTTAGAGTCATTTTCAGATTAAATAATTCAAATGTATCGTTTACACGGGCACAATCTGCTCATGATGAGCGTTACCTGCAGCGGGCGTTGTTCTGAACAGAAGTACTGACATGTGCAGTAAACTCTCCTTACAAAAAACACAGAAGAAGAAGTTCTACTTCCGGTTTACTTCCTGGATGAACGTAAACAAGCTGAGCACCAAAATGGACCTGCGGCAGGTTTTACTGATGGTGGAGACGTTGCTGCGCTCCCTGACTGAGCTGCAGGTCATGCACATCATTCTGAGCTCGTTCTAAGTTTCTAGAAGAAATGTCGTCGCTCACCGACCAGTTTACTTCCCCGGCATGCTAATATTATTAGCATTAGCCAGGTGGAAATACATGAGGTTGACAGGTCGCACATGTGCAGTCAGGACTGTTTTCCACAATCTGGGAAAAAAATGAGCAGATTAAGTGTTTACATGCACGCCGTCCAGATTATTTATCGCCATACTCCACTCATCTCGTTCTGATTATAAATCCTTTCAGATCGAGCTGAATCAACAAAGAATAATCTGAATGGGGCGTTTACATAACGCATTGTTATTCCAAACGGCCGTTTAATCAGATTAATTATGTCCATGTAAACACAGCTACTGAGACACAAGGACCCGTCCCCCAAGAGAGACTTGTATAGGCAGCTATGTGAGCACCCGGGTGGGACGAGGCTACATTTTGTGGCGGCATGAAGCTCGTTAGCCCGTTAAAATAAATCATTTAGCTGCAGCATTAGATAAGCTGCGGTGTTCAAAGCCTGTGGAAAAAGTAGTGACTTCTAGTCTGTAAATTATGGTAAGTACCAAGTTGAACTAACTGCTTCAAAACTGTTCTGCTCACAGCCCCTGGTTACCTGGTTTGCATGTCTTTCCGTCTGGATTAAGCTGGACTCCCGTGGGGCAGGCACAGCTGTAGAAGGGCTGAAGAGGAGACAGGAGGCAGAGGTGACTGCAGCCTCCGTTCTTGTCGCTGCAGGGAGTCTTGACTGTCGGGACACAAACACAAAGAAACACAACAGTTGACAAGCGGTACGCCGACGTCCCCCGCTGCAGACGGATTTGAACAGTGAATGTTTGTAGTTTTGGAGATGAGTGTTTTTCTGGACTGGAAGTGAACAGGGAATGAAGAAAACCTTAATGTTTTTACTGCAGGATATTTAGGTGGGTAGGAGTTGCACTCTGTGGAAAAACTGTTATTTTTTGCTCATCTGAGGCAGAGCAGAGATCCTGGTGAGTGGAGGAGCATTTTTATCAACCACCAGGTGCAGTGGAGGAACCAGGGGGTGGCCAATGGTGGCCTTGGCCAGCATAGATTAATTTTTGGAAATCCCTTGAGCCACCCCAATCATTTGAGGAAACCATTCTTTTAAGCAAGATAAAAACTGGAAAGTATAGTTTCCTCAAATGATTGGGGTGGCCAGTTTACATAAATATATATAGTGGCAGCCATCTTGGATTTGGACAAGACATGGCATCAAATTTTTGATAGGGACCATTTTTACACCTAGTAGCAGCCACAAACCAACATGGAAGTTAGCAAATGGCCTTTTTTCTAAGTTACTCAGGTCACAAGGTTAACATACAGTGGTAGCCATCTTGGATTTTGATGTGGCAACCCAGTTTTTGAAAAGAACCCTTCTTATGCCTAGATGTAGAGACACACCAAAATGGCAGTCAGTATCTCACTTATTTTTCAAGCTGTCCAGCTCATAACATGCACAGACGGACGGACGAAGTTGTTATTTACAATTTTCCTTCTTCGTAACGAAGGACAAAAACTGAGTACGATTAGATTAAGCATGAAGATAAAAATCTCCTGGAACATATCAGCCAGCAGCTCCTGAAAGATGCATGTCCACATTAAGGCGTTTGAAGGTCACCAGTGTTTCCCCTACCGTGATCCAAGGAGAGCGCACAGCCTGTCGACAGCAGAACCGAGCGCACTGCCGACCGAAATGTCCTTTACCCAAAACACCCCCCACCCTGGTCAACACCTGCTGGCACAACGTAGCGCTAAGCTAGCACGCAACACTGACATTACTCCACCTCCAGGTATGCAAGATGGTTGACCTTTCCCCTAAGAAGCATGTACTGTCCTAAAGTTCAAGGACAATGTTGATCAAAGGTACAAATATAACTAAACGTGTTTCAAAAGCTAAATCTGGACACATGCAAGGCTTTTTAAAACCCTGCAGAAGTGCGGACACAGGTCTAATACTGCACTTACTGTAAGGCTGCCGGTAGGACTCCAGAACCTGGATGTCCATCGGAGAATAAATCCCACTGAGGATCTCTCTGGTTTTGTCTCCGCTGTGTTTGTTACAGGCGTGTATGGAGTGAGTCTGCCAGTCGGTCCAGTACAGCGTCTCCTTGGACAGAGTTAGTGCAAAAGGATGGGTCAGGGTGCCCTCCACCACTTCTTCCCTGGAAGTTGAAAGAAAAGTTTCGTGACAACAGAAAGTCTGAAGTTTAGATTTCCAGAGGAGCTGGGAACCTCGTCTTTGTTAGCGTTGCAAATATTGAGATCAAGTTTGATGAGTTCGCAGCTGAAAGTCATTTAAAAACACATAAATGCTCAAATATTTCACAAGATTGTGTGATATGACATGATGTCGTGCAAAAAGTGGAAGTCTTTAAACAGCCTAACAGACAATACGGGATTATTTAAAAGAATTACCAGTACTTCAAGATTATCTTGTAGACTAACGTCTTTCCTGAACAAACAAGAACCAGTTAAAGACTTTAAGAGAACTACCTCTAGACTTTGACCCAGAAACACCAGGTAACATTTAAGTGCCAATTAAAAATCCAGGAAGTTAGCGCACCAGCTGAAGCCTTCAAAATAAAGCAGCTGCTTGAACAAACCTCGTACCTTCCTGCTGTCGTCTGTTGACACTTAAAACAGGCGCTTGTTTTGTTACGCACTCAGTTTTTCACACGCGGGCACTGCACCGTACCGTGCTGATCCATCCAGGTTAGCTCTGTGGATGAAGCTCAGTTTGGCATCGGCCCAGTACAACTTCTGTTCCGCCAGGTCTATCGTGAGTCCGTTGGGCCAGTGGATGTCCTCCTTCACGATCACTTTCCTGTTAGGAGACACAGGTAAATAGACTTGGGACACAAACTGAGCTTCTGTTAGCCCATAATGTCTTACTTTCTCCATGTGGGCTTAACAAAACCTTGAGCAAGTATCCCAATGAGCTGCGACCGATGGAGACTAGCTGGCGACTCAAACTGGACTCAGTATTGTGAGAAAATATTCTAATATTCCACTGCAGTTTCACTAAACTGTGCATGTGTGACAAAAAGCCAACTGGACAGCAACTAGACTTCTGTTCTGCAGTTGAAAACATTTCATTTCCCATACGCACAGATTTGTCAGGTCAAAACTGGAATGTGTGGCATTTCAATCTTTTAAGCTGCCCGAGATGCTCCAATACACGTCCTGCGTGAAACAAGGATGCTGGTCCTCTTGAACTTGGTGTTCAGCGTCTTGCCCAAGGACACTTCAGCATGTAGTCAAGGAAACCAGCTACAACCACCAACGCTTTAACTGGCGGCCAACAGCTCTTCCTTCCTGAGCCTCAGCTGCCCACACCGTTTGTGACAGGTCATAGAATTATTCATTTAAATAATTAAATCAGATCCAACAATGTTCAGTCAGGTCATCTGGACGATTTCTTTTGTTGCCGAGATGTTTCAGCCGTCATCCAAAGGACTTCTTCAATCTGAGGAGCCACCGAACCAAACTGAATCCCACAACCAGCACATCAGTTTGGTTCAGAGAGCCAGAGATTCTTTAATGTCGTTCCACCTCATGTGGTACATGTGGTGGAACGACATTATGTTCACAGGGTCCCAGTTATATCCAAGAATAAAATGTCTAAGAAAAACAGTAATAACATCTAAGATATGAACTAAGAAAAACATCAACTAAATATACACTAAGCACTCATAACATAAACATTACGTTGAACAGCAGCACGAACATGAGTCTGTGTGAGCAGATGAGCACGCATGAACACATCAACATGAAACAGATCAGCAGCAGCATGAAACGGATCAGCAGCAGCATGAAACAGATCAGCAGCAACATGATGTGATTTTTCACAGTGATTATCCTGGTTAGATATTCATGAGTCTAACAGCCTCAGGGTAGAAGCTGCTCCTCAGTCTAGTGGTTCTACACTTAAAGTTTAATGGTTTGGTGGCTTCTCAGATTCAAGAAGTCCTTTGGATGAAGGACGAACGTCTCAGTAAGAAAAGAAACCGCCCAGCTGACCTGACTGAACATTGTTGGATTTATACCTGGATTATTGCGCATGGACTTTGTTGAATTAAATGAGACGTCTTTAAACAACTGAAGTCAATTTATTTCTGTAGCTCCAAGTCAAACAGAAGTCGTCTCAGGGCACTGAACAAAAACACTCTCAGACATAAAAAAGACAATTAGTAAAAGTTTTTTGTCACAGTCTCCCATCCTGAGTGAGCACAAAGGAGACTGTGGAAAGGAAAAACTCCCTTTGACAGGAAGAAACCTCCAGCAGAACCAGCTCAGGACGAGCTTCGTATTATGCATCCATAATGTAACCTGACGCAGAACCTGAACAGGTGATGTACCTGACGCTGCCGTCCATGCCCGCACTCTCTATCCGGGGCTCCTCTCCCCAGTCTGTCCAGTACATGTATCTGGAGGAGGGGAAAAAGCAGAAGTTTGCAGATTACAAAATCGAGTCCAACTGTGCCAAATAACACACACAAAAGATTTAAACTCAGTGGTCTCAGATTTTGATGAAAGCCGACATGTTTCCAGTTATGATCCCACAGCAGAGTATTTCAAGGTTCAGATAGAAGAGCTCATACATTTTCAGATTTTCTGCAAAAATGAGCTCGGCCACCTATAAACATCTCAGGAACTGGTGGGTGAGTGTTCACAAACCTGATGTCATTGGAAAGGGACTTGGATTAGGATTTGAAAACTGCCTCGACTTTATTGATCATTAGGGTCCACTGACCTTTTGACTTTTCCTATAACTTTGAAGTTGACCTTGTAGATCATGTGACCTTGAGATGAACATTCTGGAAATTAAATCCCCCATTTATTTAAAACATAAAAGTTTCAAAAGGAGATAATATTTTTGATATCCATACACTGCAGATTTGATTTAATTGAGTAGAACCGAACCAGAACTTGCAGAACGTAACGCAAGTGGTAAGTAGAGATCATCTGACAGAAGGTCTTCTATTACTGCTGCTGACCTTAAAACTATTACAGGAAACCATCCACATCCAAAACTCCACTGGAGTAAAAACAGACGACTGGTCAAAGCACATGTGGATGTGGGGTGACTGGGCGATGCACCACCAGAAGAAGAAGAAGAAGAGGAGTTCTTCACTCCATCACTGAGCTGAGGAGTTTGTTCTTTCTACAAGTCATTACACAAACAGCAGGAAGCTCTGCTCTGTGGAGTCCCACCCCCGTCTCATAACTGTCTCATAACTGTCTCGTGTCCGTCTCGTGTCCGTCTCGTGTCCGTCTCGTGTCCGTCTCGTGTCCGTCTCATAACTGTCTCGTGTCCGTCTCATAACTGTCTCGTGTCCGTCTCATAACTGTCTCGTGTCCGTCTCATAATGGTATCATGACGGTATCGTATACCTGGTATATCTCATATCAGTTTCATAACATCCTTGTTGTTGTCAAAATTATTATCATTATTATTATTATTGTTATTGTTGTTATTATTATTATTATATCATCATCATCATCATCGCTGTCACAATTATTATTTTTCCTACTTATATTACTAAGGGTCTCCTCTTTGCATGAGTCATACCTGCAAAGTCAGAAGGGATGAAAGTGACAAACCTAGAATAAGAATATTAAGTTTCCCAGTGAACACCAACAACCACCAGCAGTGAATTTTGATCTGGCATCATGCAGCTTCACAGCACAAAGTTACACTGAGCCGAGCAAGTGGCACAAAACAAAAAACAGTGTCAACCTGCATGTAATTATTAAAACTACATAATTTACAGGTTCCTTGGAACCACAGTTTCTACACTCCATAACTTTTATTCTCCTTCCCTTCACAATCCACTTGGAACGACATCCACCTCCTCCGCCCGTTGTTTTCATCCCCACTGTTCATTCCTCGTCGCTTTAACCAGTTTTACTTTCCAGACAACTTGGTACCTGGCTTCTTTCTCCTTCCAGGTGTTCTCTAGAACACCAGCAGGTGGAACAAAGTCCATGCTCAACAATCCAGGTATACAATCCAACATTGTTCAGTCAGGTCATCTGGGCAGAAAATCATCTGGACCAGCAGGGGGACTTTTCAAATCTTACGGTAAAATATCGCCGCGCACAATACAGATGTGCTAGCTAAGATGCTACGCGTTTAGCTTTTCTCGCTCATCCTAACCCCCCACCCCCACCCCGCCGGTCAACAACTGACGTCACTAACATAGCAGTAAGCTAGCATGCAACACAGAGGTGTCTCCCCCTCCTCCCTCCGCCCCGTCGACAAAAACCCCAGAAGAGAGGAGCGCTGCCAAGTCAAGTGACGGAGGAGGAACGATGTTTCTTAAGGGGAGATGATGATGCCATCCACCTCTCCACCCCCTCCACCCAAAACAAAAACTTTGTATCTACACGATTCACGTAAATGACATTTTAGTTTGAAATCAGCTAATTTTGCCCAAAAGCGACTAGTTTGCAGGTATGATCAGTGGCCCCGGAGCTTAGGCCCAGGTGGCCCTCATGGTGAAGTCCACCTAGGTTAGGTCTTCTAGCAAAGCAGCCATCTTGAATTGGGTTGACTCCAAAAGTTAAGTCCAGACAAATAAATACACACAAACAAAAAACAATTTGTCCTTTTGCCTTCGGCTCTGGCCAATAATAAATAAGAGTTGCATAAATAAATGTCCACAGAAAAACAAAAACATTTTGAACAGCATCTCAGTGTTGGTGTGTTTTCTTACCCATGGCCTGGATTAAGGGCGATAGCCCTGGGTTGGTCCAGGTCCATCCAGAACAGGACTTTTCTGAAGGTGCCATCAAGGTTCGCCACTTCGATTCGATTGCTGTCTGAATCCGTCCAGTAGAGCTTCCTACCCAACCAGTCACAGGCTAGTCCGTCAGGACTGTTCAGCCCCGACACGACTACAGTTTGACCCGTTCCCAGAGCCTCTTTCAGAGCTACAGAACACAACACACACTCAAGTTAAGAGACAAACGGATCGATCTTTTAAAAGCACGACCAGCTTTAATAAAACTGATTTTACAGCCTGTGGGTTTAAATCATTTTATTTAGAGGAAACAACGCGCAGCCTTACAGTTGGATGACTGATTCCAGCGTGTTTGCTTGATGACCTCCTCGCTGACGTCGGTCCAAAATATCAGGCTTTGGTTAAACAGGAAGTCCACGGCCGCTGCGTCTTCCTGGTCGCCGACAACAACGGCGGACTCGCCCCGCACGATGTCCGCATCTACCAACCGGACATCACGTCGGTTGGCAAAGAGGAGACGGGGTGAGGCTGAAGAGACAAAAAAAATACAATGCAGGAAGGTTCAAGTTAAGAATAAATGCAGTTTCCCATTAGGGTTCCAGCAGTTCCATCTTCAACATGGATCACAGTTTAGTTGACAAAGCACATCTGGTTGGCTTTTATGCATCTGCTTGGCCCTGCTCTGCCACACTCTGCATTTTAAAATAAACTCCATTTTTAAGGCCAAAATGAACAATTTTATCTGCATTTTTTCCACCTTGAACTCAAAGGACTCGAGAAAAGTCGACTGTTGAAAATAAAATTAATGTTCTCTAAGAATATACGTGACTCCATAAACATAAAATGAAGGAGGTGAAAGCAGAGGACACGTGGAAGGAAATATGCACCGGAGCACAGTTAGCCACAAACTCTAATACACGGAGAGAATTCAAATGGAACGTTATAATTCAATTTATCAGAACGCCATCAATAACGTAAAATGGATCCAACAACACGTCATCCCAGCTCATGCTGGAGAACGTGTGGAACACCAACTGAGAACGTGTGGAACACAGACCGAGAACGTGAGGAACACAGACCGAGAACGTGAGGAACACAGACCGAGAACGTGTGGAACACAGACCGAGAACATGTGGAACACAGACAGAGAACATGTGGAACACAGACTGAGAACATGTGGAACACAGACAGAGAACATGTGGAACACAGACTGAGAACGTGTGGAACACAGACTGAGAACATGTGGAACACAGACTGAGAACGTGTGGAACACAGACCGAGAACGTGTGGAACACAGACCGAGAACATGTGGAACACAGACTGAGAACATGTGGAACACAGACTGAG
>NC_056507.1:1933939-1936426 GCF_014905685.2 Nematolebias whitei
GATATATATATATTGCTAATTTCAGTTTTTGTTGCTCATTTCAGTTCCTTTTTTTGTTAATTTTATAGCCTCTCTGCCTCTTCCAGCTTTTTCTACAGATTTCGGCTTGTTTTCAGTAAATGTCAGCTGTTCAGATTCAGCTCATTAACAGTGCGGCGATTGTTTTCAGCTTCTTCAGCAGCTTTCTGTAAAAATAATTTGGTAAGAAGCCTCCTCACTACCTTTTCACAGAAAATTACATTTGTTGTTTTTTTTCCTCTTTCTTTTTCGCACGTGCACATCGAGCTGCTTGGAGACGGTCTGATCTGCTCAACCTCTGAGCTCCTGAGACCATCTTCAGCTTCCTGTTCAGTGTGTTACACACCGTGGTACCAAACAGCCCTGTGACTACCATTCATCTCTTAGACAGAATGGTTGATGACAGATTGAAGATGACTACAGGAGTCGGGACACTTGTTGGAGTTTGAAGAAGCAAAACTGAAGAACAATCAAAAACAAAGGTCAATTTTGTTTTCGATTTTTATTATTTTTTGCAAAATAAAAGTTGATTTTGAAAAGTGCATTAGTACAATATTCAGTTGGCACGCGTCATCTGATCCTTATTTCTGGAAATCTGTTTCTGTAAACACACGTTCATATTTAACAAGTGATTTCCAGGATCACAAACCATTTATTGACATCAGAAAATATATTTAAAAAAATGCTTACCAGTTTTTTGTGCATATAAGATCATTCACCTCGAATGAAGTCTAGATACATAATAAAATAAACTTTCCTTTTCAGTTGGAAAATATTTTGTTCTGTACCTTTAGAGTTCAGAAATGCTCTGTCTGATCACCGCTCACCTTGTCCATCAAACACAAACTAAAAATGGCTTTAGATTCCCTCTGGCTTTTAATAAACCGAATGTGCTTCAGTTTTCACCCAACTCAACCCATCAAATAAAAACACACATCATCAACAAACATTTGACCCCAAAACTCAAAGAAGCTCCTAACGTGATCAAAAACAGATTTGTTTGAGAAGCGTCCAATTGTTTGGTTCTAAAGAAAATTCCCATTAGTATGAAAACTTCCAGGAGGAAACCGTGGGTTTTTTTTATGACCTCTTGAGTTTTTGAATAAAAATGATGAGATGAAAAATAAGTGAGCAAAAGTTCTGAGAATCATTCCCATAACAAAAATAAACATTAATTACATAAAACTAAAAATGAGCATTAGTACAGAGATCATATGGAAGACATTCTGCAGAATATATTTGAAACAAATCAAAAGAAAAGAAACCGAGCGGGGCCTTTTTATTCTTGTTTTATCCTTTTTATATCTGTCCCAGACCTGGACCCGTTAGGTCTTTAAAGGTCCACATTGCAATGGAGGTCAAACTACAGGAATTCATAATGTTGCTACAGATGTCCTTAAATAAAAAATCTGTACAGAGAATTTATAAAAATAAATAAAGCGATGCCTTCATGGAGCTCTACCTCTCGGACTGATCACCGATATTTATCCATACAGTCGTCTTCCTCGTTTTTGTCCTTTGTTTAGTGTTTAGCGGCAGATTTACTCTTAAATTTCCAACTCAACTCCTTCAGACTAATGTCGGTCAGTTACGTGACTCGGGCGTACACTTGATTTTTGGACAATTTGGCCAAGTGCTTCGTTGTTCCACATCACGGAGCAAAGAGGTATTGGAAGTAGCGTCCCTCTGTGCGTGCATGTTGTGAGCATGATCTAGAAAAATAAGAGCGGTACCAACTTCCGTTTTGGTATGTAACTGCATCTAGGCGCAAGAAAGCTTTCTTTCTTAAATTGTGTCGCCATGTTAAAATCCAAGATGGCCACCACCATTTAGATATGTAAAGTGGCCACCTCAATCATTTGACGAAACTATGCTTTCTAGTTTTTATTAGTTAAAAGTTTAGTCTCCTCAATTGATTGGGGTGCCTGAAGATTAATCTATGGGGGTCAAGGCCACCAATGTACACCCCCTGGCTCCTCCACTGCTCCTGGTGGTGGATAAAATGTCTCCCTCTTCTCATCAGGATCCATCACTCTGCTCTGCCTCAGACGAGAGGAAAACAAAACTCACTCTGTTCTTCTCCGAAGTGCAACTCCTAAACACTTGAATATTTTGCAGTAAAAACATTAAGGTTCACTCTCATTCTCTGTTCAGTTCCAATCCAGAAAAAACACTCTTCTCAAAAACTACAAACATTCATTATTCAAATACCTCAGCGACGAGGGACATTGGCGTATCGCTTGTTTACATTGAGTGTGGACGCACAGCAACACAACTGGAAAACTACCGGAGTGAGTTGTTTAAACTGCATTGTTAAATACGGTATAGCTCTCGGTAACCTTTAAACTACCGGAGTGAGCCGTTTAAACTGCATTGTTGTACTGCATAGCTCTTGGTAACCTTTAAACTACCGGAGTGAGCTGTTTAAACTGCATTGTTAAATACGGTATAGCTCTTGGTAACCTTTAA
>NC_056507.1:1936436-1941253 GCF_014905685.2 Nematolebias whitei
ACCGGAGTGAGCCGTTTAAACTGCATTGTTAAATACGGTATAGCTCTCAGTAACCTTTATTATGTTTGACTTCATCGTTTGCAATGAGCGCCTTCAAAACAACAGATTTCTGCTCATTGTTTTGGAACTGTTCCAAAAATGATCTTAACATATTCCACTGACATGTCTGTCAGCAACCATCTCTGGTTTAAACAGAACGAAATGCTGAGGAACCAAAAAAAAAAAAAAACACTTTTTGTTTTAGACTGAACTTGTTTTCAAACTGAAGTTGTAAAAAAGTCATGATAGAAAACAGAGAAGTGTTTCTAACCTTGATTTAAAAATATGGACAAAAACATGGAGGTCATCTATCTTTGGAAGCTCACCGTTATTGCTACAGCCCTGAGGGAACCAGCAGACCTGTGAAGCTGCGAAGGAGTCTGAACGTTTAACACTGTCGAGGTTCGGGTGAAGGGTGCGACACCATCAGGACGACACATGAAATGAACAAGTGGAAAGTGGAAATAGCAGTTTCAGTTGTTTGTTAAATTGTTGGTCAGACTGGTGTTTCCGTGCGGACCGAACACATCAGAACTCACAACCCAAACGTGTTCCTGTCCAGAGAGTCCTTCCTCTCTGACTCCAAGTGCAACAGCTGATGGAGCTCTTCCTGCCTCACACCCCTGAGTCGCTGTACATACCGTTGATCAAATAGTCCACCTGGGTGTAGTCCTTCCTCCTGTAGCTCTCGTACGCCTGCGTGACAAACACAGCCACCGTGACCAAAAAGAAAAGTAGGCCGAAGAGCAAGACGGCCAGTAGAGACGCCATGTCCACCAGCTGCCGGGTCAGAGCGTTGCCTGCTCCTTCCACCACAGCGAGCCCCGGCGTTGAGGCCGACGACTTGTTGGTCCTGGCGGAGGTGGAGCGCAGACTGGGAGGTGTGGTGGCAGCCGGTTGAGGTGTTGGCTTCCTGGTGCTGAAAGATGGGGATGGTTTTGTTCCTGTGGTTTTTGGAAAAGTGATTCTAGTTGTTGACGGACGCTGTGGAGGATCTGTTGTTCCTGCAGAAGTTCTTGTTTGTGGTTCTGTTGTTGTTGGTGCCGTTGTTGTGGTGGTGGTGGTGGAACTTGTGGATGGATGCGGTGCCGTGACTCCAGAGGTATCCAGCGAGGTGGCGGTCGCATGGACCGGCTCTGATGATGGAGGCAGGTGGCCCGGTGGTTCTGTTGTTGTCGGTGCCGTTGTTGTGGTGGTGGTGGAACTTGTGGACGGATGCGGTGTCGTGACTGCAAAGGTATCCAGCGAGGTGGCGGTGAGGATGGCTGTTGGAGCAGGACTCGGACTGCGTCCAATAAGTGCAGACTGAGGGGGTGAGCCTTTGGTGGAGGTCGCATGGACCGGCTCTGATGATGGAGGCAGGTGGCCCAGTGGTTCTGGCTGCTGAGCAGATGGAGGAACTGTTGATGGAGCTGTGTGAGAGCTCGATGATGCTTCAGAGAAACTGGGGCTGCTGGAAGTGTAGTTGTTGAGGGACAGGGACACATGGGTGCCGGTTGGTTGGGTCTGCAGTCCAACTGCTCTGTTCGGAGCCTTGTCCTCTACAACACCTATAGAAATAAATATCCATACATACACTTTATTACATGAACACAAACAGACAATCAGCTGATCACGTTGCACCAGCCCAACGCCTTCAGGTATTTAGACGCAACGATGAAGACTTCCTGAAGTTCAAACTGGGCATCAGAACGGGGAAGAAACTGGATTTTAGTGATATTTAAGTTGAAGGCTACGACCACACTGCAGCTTTTAATGCTCAATTCTGAATGTTTTCATTTTGCGTGGTCCTTCACATCATCATTAAAATGCGACCTCCATCAGACTCCAGAGGTCGAACACGTGACGTCACACGCAGCACGCTGTGTTCAAAGAAGTAAATATGGATGCTACACATGTTAGCGTGTGTGATTCTGTTGTTGTGGAATCAGAACCCATTAAATTATGATCCGACATGTTTGTTTGGTCCAGGGTTTACCTTTAACCTTGCCCTTTGACAGCTCCTCTGACAGCGCTTTATTTGTAGAGGGAGCGACGTAGAAACTAACTCAAGTATCGCCCCATCACGTTAGCATCATGTGTTGCTGTAGATCCATCACGGCATGGGAAACTAAAAGAACAAAGATGAAGCAGCTGGACTTTTGTTCTGTAGCTGAAGAAGTTTGGAGTTCAAAAAACTTCACAAGGTCGGTATCATTATTATCAATACTTGGATCGATCCAATCAGCCCACCTCAGCGATGTAGGAGATTAACTGTGACAGAACCGCTCAGACTGCCTTCGCTTTGAAGAACGTCAAATATGTATCGATTCAAAAGATCTGGGTGGGATAAGATAAAAAACTGGATTTGTCCCGTGTCGAGGGAATGTGTATAATTTGCACCAACCATGCTCCATAACTTTCACTGCTTCTGTTCTGTGAAAGATCTTAAAATGCACTGCAGCAGCTGCTGCACAAGTTTTAAATGATGTTTGAGACACAATGTTTGTTCTGCTCTGGTTATTGATTCATCCAAGGCGTTTGGTTATTGATTCATCCAAGGCGTTTGGTTATTGAGTCATCCAAGGCGTTTGATACGGTGGATCTCAGTATTCTGGTAAATATCCTTCTAAAATTGGGCATCTTCAAAGAAGCATCTTATTGGTTTGTAGATTATTTGCCAAATAGGACACAATGTGTACAGATGGCTGGAGTAAGCTCAAGTTTTTTTAAGGTAAAAAAAAAAAGGTGTGCCACAGGGCTCTGTCTTGGGACCCATCTTATTTACAATTTACATTACTGCAGGTGAAAATTAGCAAAATGCCTCCTACCATTTTTATGCTGATGATTGTGTAACTTACTGTTCTAATTCAATTGTTCAGGCATTTAAATGTTTACAGGCTTTCTTTTAATGAGGTGCAGATTTGGCTTGAGCAACTAAAATTGGTTTTAAATTATGATAAATCTAAAATAATACTATAATCAAATTTGTTAGTTCCATTGGAGAATATCCCTCTAAAAAACTGCCCAAGGTAAAGTTCTCGAGAGGGTCTCCAGGTACAAGTACCTGGGCTTAATTCTTGATGAGGAGCTTTCTTTTAAATCTCACGTGAAACATGTAAAGGACAGCAAAGGTAGTTTTTATTATCCTCAAGCTGACCGATATGATTAGAGTGACGTAACTGGGGAGAGTCATTGGGAGCTGCCAGAGCCTACAGATACCTGGTCCTGCTGTCTGCAGCTCCGTTTCTGAGAACGTCTCGACAGCAGGGGAGGAGCTGGAGGTTCTACAAAACTAACTCTTTCAGTTTGGGAAGTTAGAACGGGTCAAAGCCTCAGACAGGTATTGATAAGGTATTGATAATCTTCTGTGACTGCTGGCTGTTCTCCAAAGTTTTGTAATAAATCTGATCAAATCTACACCTGGTTGTTTTGGGAACCCCCTTTGTCCCCATGACACTTGATCAGACTGATGAAAACTTCAGGTATGGGTCACATTTGCCTGCCATGTAATGTGGCCTTAGCGATGCACAACCATCGCCAGCATTTAAAGAGAATGGTCCAAAAAAGAGAAAATATCCAGTTTGTGTAGACCAAGAAGCCTCGCTGAAGTCCGAGGTCAGACGGCCGGCTGCTTTGAGATGACAGAATATATATAAATAAAAAACACTCATTAAAAACCTACAAAAAAACATCTCTGGACATGATGTGTCCAAAGTTGAAGCGGAATATAAAAGTAAAATAATACCAATAAAAAATAACACTAAACATGAACACGTAGTATTTTCAGCTGGTTGACTTTAGGAATTTTAAAAATGCAAACAGGGCGTGTTTATATGAATCAAAGTGTTGGACTCGGTCAGAAGTTGGTTCTTGGTGCGTCGGATCAGAATAAACACGCAACATGAAACCGCTCGTCAAAAAGCTTCTGAATGAAAATCCTTCACGTTTATTTAGCTCACCTTTCGCTTTTGTCGTCTTGACCTGGACAGGCGGGTTCTGACTCGCTGGGGCCACTGGGAGCGCTGGGAGGGAGTCAAAGAGGAGCAGCAGGAGGCAGAGGAGGTGAAGGAGAACTGGAGGTCTCAACTGGAACATGGTGGACTGCGGGGACAGATACACACTCAGAGACCAGGACCAACATATACAACCACCACTCGGTGCTCGCTCGCTCGTTTCACGTTCTTTGTCACTTTTCTGCATAAAAAAATTAAATATTATGGAAATTTCATTCTTGTTTTTCTTGGCTTCAAAGTTGTTCGTCATGAGAAGTCTTGACTAAAGTAGGCTCAGTTTAAGTCAAATGAAAAGCAATAAAATATTTTTACTTTTAAATGATCATCTTAACATCACAGGGTCTTTGTAGTATTTTACGTTGTTTTACACGACACCTTGATTTGACTGTTATTTGATCTTAATGGCATTTGGTTGAATTGTTGTTGTTTGTACTTTATGTTGTCTGTTTAAAACAGGTCCGTCTTGAAAATGAGTCCCCGTGACTCAGTGAGACCAACCTCTAGAAATAAAACTGTTCAGTCAAGTCATCTGGACTTTTTTTTTTTTTTTTGCTGAGACGTTTCGTCCTTCATCCAAAGGACTTCATCAGTCTGAGAAGCCACAAACAAACTGGAGTCCCACAAGCGCTGCCTCAGAGGAGCTGATGGGGGCGAGGGTGGGCCCCAGAAACCATCTTATCACCAGCAAACTGGTTTTTCCCCACTATGCGAGTGTGCTGCTCGTGGGAATCAGTTTGTTGTGGCTCCTCAGACTGAAGGATGAAACGTCTCGCAGGGTTGTGG
>NC_056507.1:1941263-1950515 GCF_014905685.2 Nematolebias whitei
GGCTCCTCAGACTGAAGGATGAAACGTCTCGCAGGGTTGTGGCTCCTTAGACTGAAGGATGAAACGTCTCGCAGGGTTGTGGCTCCTCAGACTCAAGGATGAAACGTCTCGCAGGTTAACCAGGGCCGTGCTTGGGCCTGGTCTGGAGTTGGATGTGATGGTGTAAAGCAGGTGTTGAGCCCAGCAGAGCCGCCCTCAAGGTAAACTCGACACGTGACGTGGACAGAGCTGCACCCACGCTCCATTCATAAAACTCCGTGTCTCCGTGAAGCAGCACTTTTAGTAAAACCTCCATGAAAACATGAATGTGCAGTAAGTGTCGGCATGAATGGAGCCTGGAGGAGCAGGTGGACTGTGGACTCATGGAAGCTACATCCTGCTGGAACAAACGGCTACATCACAACTCGACAGGAACGTTAACCATTCATCAAAATAACCGCGGCGACATAACGAAGCTCATTTTGTTCGACGTTAAAGAGCTCGTCCCGAACGTTCAGCCAACCAGCGGTGATTTACCTTCACGAACCGACCGTGTCGTCTCCACCGGGATGTGACGGCACTTCTCACAGAAAACGCCTCTGACATGAACAGGCTCCGACCGCAGGAAGAGGTGGTGCAACGTGCAAAGTGTTCCCCCGCCGCCCCGATCTGGTGTCACGTTAAATTACGTCCCCTCCGCCTTGAACAGTTCCGGCCAACAGAAATGTTTTAATTGTAATTTATTCTTGTCGGGTTGAGTTATTTGGGTGTTGTTAAAATTCAGTGCAACCTATTAAAGCTGGGTAAGCACAAATCCTAATAACTATGAGGAAACAAAAACTTACGATGGTCGTTTCATCACAGAATGTGGTGAGACTCAACTTCATGTTGGACTCTGCTGTTCATATGAGAAAACACAACTGAGGATTAATGTAAAGATGGGCTATAAACGACACTCTTACTTTGTAACATCTTGCAACAGAAACCGTTTTTGTGTTTGTTACGGACCATTTTTACCAATAAAGTTTAAAAAATAAATTTGGCGGAAACTGACGTGCATGTGTGAGACACTGATAGCTATTTCCAGAATCTTTGATCAAAGGGAGCACAAACATCAAACTTACACATAATTTATCATATTTTTTGTCAGAGGAGGCCACAGTCACTGAGCCTGTGAAGGTTGTCAGATCAATTCCCCGGACCAACAACATTTAAAAAAATGTGCGTGGGAAAGATGAAGCACCCACACCTGCCTCCAACTTTGTTTGCCTGACTCTCAGCCCTTGAGCAAGGCCCTCAACCCCCACTATCTGTTCCCCCAGGCACCCTAGATAGCATCTCCCTGCTCCACACAGAGGGCTGCGGTAGCTCGTGAGCTGTGGTTGTGTCAGGAAGGACATCCACTTGGCAGGGAGCAGCTGAAAGAAGAAGTCAGTGATATTAACAAATATACACTAACAACAAATAGAAATTGAATGTAAAAACATAAAAAGCCCAGAAGTAGACATATGTACCCTGAGGAACACGGTCAAACGCATTCTCGAAGTCCACAGAACGTAAACTGGATGTGCAAACTCCCATGTCCCCTCAAGGACCTTAGTGAGAGTAAAGATCTGGTCCAGTGTTCCAAGGCCAGGATGGAACCTGCAAGATTCACCCATCGATCAGACTCGCTTCCCCAATACCCCTGAATAGACCTTACCAGGGAGGCTAAGGGGAGTGATTATCCTACTTTTGGAGCACACCCTCCGGTCCCCATTTCTGAAGAGGAACCACCCAATTGACCCAACTCATGTGGCCCCTCTTGCAGGTGGTAGACCCACAGGAAGGCAAACCCATGTTACTCGTTTGGGCTGAGCCCAACCAGGCCCCATGGGTAGAGACCTGGTCACCAGGTGCTCTTCAATGAGCCCCTCCCCCAGGTCTGGCTCCAGGGTGGGGCCCCGGGAACCCATGTCCGGGCAAGGGACATCAATTTCCTTGTTTGTCTTTGTTCAAACAAGTGTGTTGAATCAGTCTTTGTCTGGCATCTCACCTACGTCCAACCTGACACACAAGTTGTCTCTTCATGGTTTTGAGCTGCACGAAGGACATTTCTGTCTATTGTTTCTGCTTATTCACCAGATGTGCAGAGAACCTGGCATTCCAGGAGTCTCTTGGTGGTGTCTTGGAAAAGGTGCCATCTGGGGATGTCAGTGTTCTCCTGAGGGCCTTTAATGTCTATTTGATGGAGATCTGGACAGAGGAATGGCTTCAATGTCCCAAATTATGTTCTGTTACTCAAGTTCTGTTCTAAGCATGGGCTGTCCATAACAAACACTATGTTCAAGCATAGAGTGGTCCATGAGTGCACTTGGCACAAAGTCACCTGTAGACCAAAGGTCTCTGAGAAATTTAGTAACTATTCCAAAAAGAATGTCCCTTATCCTTGAAACGTAGGTGAAAAATTGGCCTGAAGAGCTCTCTCAGACAGAAGCTGGTTCACCCCAAGGACAGAACCCAAATCCAAACTGAACGGTGTATTATTATTAGTTCAGTGCAGCGAGGGACGTTCAGAGCTCTGTACTGAAGAAACTAAACAACCACTTCACAGACGCATGGCTCTCAAGGACAAAAGAACACTCCAAGCAACTCAGAGAAAAGATTATTGAAAAGTTAAGTGTTCATTCAATTCATCACCAAGAAATGGGAAAATATGTGACATGTGTCAATCTACCAGGAGCAGCTAGGCCGTCTCACCAACCGAGTGACCGTGCAGGAAGCCTTCATTCAACCTTTATCTGTACCGGCTGTGTCCCTGAGCCACGAGGACTCGTTTACCAGAGGGACCTGTTCCAGACAGAACATGTAAAGTACAGACAACAATGACAGTAAACAAAGACAGCAATAAATTACAGCAAGAATGCAGTTAAAATAAGAGTATAAAACAATAAATCAAGGTGCTGTATTTGCCTTGATTTTTCTATTGACATTATCAAATGTTTAAAACCCCTTAAATAAATCAAGGTGGACACTTCAGTTCCTGTTGCAAGGTGTTCCAGGTTGAAGGAGCTGAGGAGGAAAAGGCCTTAGCAAATAGTGAGTGGCTGAAACTAGGCTGGATCATGTATGATGCAGTATCTATGTATCTAACTTACCATCATAATATGTCACTACCTGTGCAATAACACAACCTGCCTAGTATATGTTAATTATATATATATATATATATATATATATATATATATATATATATATATACATATATATACATATATATATATATGTATGTATACACACAGTATATATAGTGCATTTTAGCTTATATTACCTTGAAATACATATTCATTTAAATCCATCCTGCTTGCATCGTTGTATTCTACCATGTTGTTGTTCAATCTCTTTAAGACAGCATAAATATTATAATTATTTTTTCACTTTTTGTACTTTATTTTGTACCCTTATTGCTTGCCTTTAGTAGTTCTTGTTCGTTTGTTCTTTGATTTTTTAGCAAGTCAAATCGGTTCATGTCATCTTAAGCATTTCCTTGCGCTGCACAAACACAACTTGAGCTTGTGAGATCATCACGACACCTTAGACTGCTCGGAAGGAATTTCAAGCTTCAGCAGGTGAGATGACAAAGACTGAGCGTACGACAACTGTTTTCCACATTCTTTACAAGTGTGAGCTTGTAAACAAGTTCAGTTTATATTGACCATGGTTGATTTTTGACAGCAATAAAAGCATAAAGCATCCAAGGAGGGTGAAGACTTTTTTATACCTGCAGTCCATGAAAGGTCTGTGAACGTGCATGATCCCAACATAATCTGTTATTATCATTTTTATCCTTTGACTGCAGAAGTTCCTGTATTTTCTTTAGACCTTGTTCTTGTCCAGTGGACCTGCTGCTCTAAACACTTTGTGTGTTTGATATTTTGGGATGGCTGCTTCAAATCATAGAGCCAGTGCAAAGACGACAGCCCCCACTGCTGACCAATGGCCAGTACCTGGTGTGGCAGGGCCTCACTCTTGTGTCGCTGGAGTTTTAAACATGTTTGAAAAGTTTTATAAGTTTGTGTGTCTAACTTGTTGCATCATTATCAGCCCTCAGTGACCGACTCCAGACTTATAGACTCAATGACCCCCCGGAGACACCGGCTGTCAGCTGGACTGCAGAAAGAAGTACAGATGAAAGGTGATCCAGAATCAGCAAGAAACCCTTTTTATGTTAGCTCACTCTGCACGTGCACCTTGTTGCAGTAGACAAAATGTCACTTTATGTCAACTGCTACAGTTTTTACTCTAAATCTGTGTTTAGTTTGAATTAAAGTCATAGATATGTGTCTATATGAGCCTATGTGTGGAGCATGACGCAGCTGCTGCTCCAGAAGGGTGAAGTAAGGACGCGTCCTGCGCCGCTCACCTCATTTACATACCAGCTGACGAGGCGGCGCACAGAGTTGGCGGGGTTTACACTAATTCAAGGTTCAGATCCAACTGTAAGACGTGCTCACTGTGCCCACGAGCCTGCTCATACATACCGAGGCTCAGTTATCCAGGTAGATAAATCTAACAAGGTTAAGTCAGGTTCTCTGGATGAATTCTTTTACTGTACTTTATTGTTGTCTGCACTTTATACGTTTATTTGTTGACTGTCTAAAACAGGTCTCTGTAGAAAATGAGTCCTTGTGACTCAACGAGACTAACCTGGATAATAAAGGTTGAATGAATTAATGAATGGATTCTTCTAGTTTTTTGTTTGTTTGTTTTTTTAAGGACCCATGTGGCTTCATCTGTGTTGACCGGATCACATGCCGGTAAATTTAAAAGGAGCAGACCCGAGCCGCCGATTGCGTTCCAACGCAACTCTGCAGGGGGGAGGTGTCACGCGCGGCGCTGCACGCGGAGGAGAACTGAAAGGAAAAGAGTCAGTGTCAGAAAAGTTCCCGCACAGCAGAATCAGAACCAGCACCAGAACCAGAACCAGAACCATGCCTGTGCTGCCCACCGCGTCCCGTCTGTTCAGGAGCGCCCTCAGGGTCCGAACCGGTCCCGCAGCTCAGGTGGCGACTAAACCCGCCAAGGAGACCGTCACTGCAGGGGTGAGTTCGGAACCGGGCCGGTCCAGCTGCTGCAGGGAGGACCCCCCTCCCCCGGTACCGAAACCAAACTAATTAGCAGGTGGACCCCCAGACGTCTTTTACTGACTGGACTTTGTCGAACTTCCCGACATTTATCGTTCAGATTATGATTTTATTCAGATTATGACCCAGATTATGACCCAGATTATGACCCAGATTATGACTTTATATTTATTTATAATAAACAAAGGTACCGCCGTGTTACATTAAATCATTAAGTGCGTCATTATTCGCCATTGTTCCGCACAAACCCATCACGTACACCTAATAAATATAGCACGCGCGTGCACCCATCAGCTGTCAGTCAGCGCGTGAGCCAGCAAGGGTTAAACAAGCGGAGCAGGTGCGCAGCGGTGCCCGGACGGGCAGCGGGTTCGAGTCCTTTTTAAACTCGAGCAACAAATACAAGAATTAAAATAATGATGATAAAAATATTGAAACGTCATTTCCTGCTAAAATTCAGCCTGAAAGAGTTCTGCTGAAAAGTTTCAGCTCAAGATGAACAGCTGACTTGATGAAAGCAGGAAAATAAAACCAGAAAGCAGCAGAAAATACAGGAAAAGTAGCTGAAAAAAGCTAAATTTATCAGAAAGAAGCTGAAAAAAAGGCTGAAATGAGCAGAAAGTAGCTAAAAGGAGCTGAAATGAGCATAAACAGGCTGTAAACAGCTGAGAGAGTTTGCAGAGAGCTCCGTTCATTTTCAGTGAGGAAAACATGGCCGACAAAGCTAAACATTTAAACAAGTTAAAATCACACAATGACCAAAAGCCACAGCAGGAATGAGCTGAACGTTTTGAGACATGAGTTGCTGAAATGAGACAAAACTTAAGAACAAGTCGATAGTGAGAATAATTATAATATTAAGTGCTACAATATAAAACAGATGGAGATTTAATTTAATAAAGGAAAGGTTCATCCTGTCAACCTTCTGTTGACCTTCTGTTGACCTGTTGACCTTCTGTTGACATGTTGACCTTCTGTCGACCTTGTGTTGACCTTGTGTCCTTCTTTTGACCTTCTGTCCTTCTGTTGACCTTCTGTTGACCTGTTGACCTTCTGTCAACCTTCTGTTGACCTTCTGTCGACGTGTTGACCTTCTGTTGACCTTCTGTCGACCTTCTGTTGACATGTTGACCTTCTGTTGACCTTCTGTCCTTCTGTTGACCTTCTGTCAACCTTCTGTTGACCTGTTGACCTTCTGTCAACCTTCTGTTGACCTTCTGTCAACCTTCTGTCGACCTTCTGTTGACGTGTTGACCTTCTGTTGACCTTCTGTCAACCTTCTGTTGACCTTCTGTCCTTCTGTTGACCTTCTGTCAATCTTCTGTTGTCCTTCTGTTGACCTGTCAACCTTCTGTCCTTCTGTTGACCTTCTGTTGACGTGTTGACCTTCTGTCCTTCTGTTGACCTTCTGCTGTTCTCTGGTCCACCGGTCGGGTTGTTCCAACATCAGGGTGTCCATACGTGCACTTGGCACCAGGACGCCCGAGGTCGTAGATCGATGAGTGACTTTCTAGTCGTGTCATCTGATTTGAGGCCGTTTGTTTTGGACACTCGGGTGAAGAGAGGAGCGGAGCTGTCAGCTGATCACCACCTGTAGTGAGTTGGATCAGATGCCGGACAGACCTGGTAGACCCAAACATGTAGTGAGGGTTTGTTGGGAACACCTGGCAGAAGAACCCGTCAGAAAGATCTTCAACTCACAACACTGTGAGAGCTTTAACTGCATCCCCGTTGAATCAGGGGACGTTGAGTCCGGGTGGACCATGTTCTGCTCCTCGCTTGTTGAGGTAGCTGCCTTGAGCTGTGGCCACAAGGTTGTCGGTGCTTCTCATGGTGTCCATCCTCGAACTCGGTGGTGGACACCTCGGTTAGGGGGGCTGTCAAGCTCAAGAGAGTCCTATCAGTCCTTGATGGCTGGTGGGACTCTGGAGGCAGCTGAGGAGTACCGGAGCGGTCCACAGCCTTGGCTGTTGTTGAGGCAAAAGTTCGGATGTGGGAGGAGTTCGGTGAGACCCTGGATGAAGACTCTCGGTCGGCTCTGAGGAGATTCTGGTGAACCATCAGGCAGCTGAGGAGGAGAAGCAGCTCTTTACTAACACTGTTCAGTGAAGGTGGAGTGCTGCTCACCTCAACCAGTGATGTCATCAGGAGGTGGAAGGAATACTTCTCGAACCTTCTCAATCCCACCGGCACGTCTTCCATGGAGGAATCAGAGTCTGGGGACTTCAGGGTTGGTCTGTCCAGAACTGTGGCTGAGGTCATGAGGTAGTTAGAAAGCTCTGAGGCGGCAGGGCTCCGAGGGTGGATGAGATTCACCCTGATTTCCTTAAGGCTCTGGATGTTGTGGGGTTGTCTAAGTTGACATGTCTTTGCAACATCGTGTGGACATCGGGGGCAGTGCCACTGGACTGGCAGACTGGGATGATGGTTCCCCGCTTCAAAAAGGTGGACCGGAGGGTGTGCTACAATTACAGGGGCATCACTCTCCTTAGCCTCCCTGGTAAGGTCTGTTCAGGGGTACTGGAGAACTGGGTTCGATCGTTGGTCGAACCCCAGATCCAGGAGGAACGATGTGGGTTTCTTCCTGGCTGTGGAACTCTGGACCAGCTCTTTACCCTCACTAGGGTCCTTGAGAGGTCATGGGAGTTTGCCCATCCAGTCTACATGTGTTTGTGGATGTCTGAGATTGTCATCATTGTATTTTTCTGTACAACGGTGAACATAGTTCTCTAGTAGTAGCTGTGGGGTCCAGCTCAGATGCAACAGCACTGAGAACTCTACAGGAGGATAATAAAGGAGGAGTCTCATGTCCATCCAGATGTGTGAAGGAAACACTTTGATAAATCAGAACCGTCTCATTGTGTCCCGACGCCGATGTTCAGAATGCTTTCATACAAGTGGCCTCAGGTATCCTGGAGGACAGCCTCCCCGCGTCCTCTGTCTCCATGTGTCTCCAGCTGCACATGTCCACAGGTGCAGGTTTCCTGTCCAGGACGAACATCTGGACAAAAATAAAACCGTGACTTTGTGTTCCAGATTCTTAAAAGTTAGAAGTTTAATTTTTGATACCAGACCGGCTGCTGACAGAAACAGGAAACTGTTTCAGTCCCTTCTCAGCTGTGTCCATTTGTCCTCCATGTCCTTCGTGTTGTTGACTGTCCCAGTATCTCTGTCCTTGTCCCCAGGAGCAGGCCATAGCCATGATTGTCCTGAACATCACCATCCTGGGTCCTTCAGGCTGGATTCTGGCTCACCTGGAGGACTACAAGAAGAAGTAGACTGAGACGCTCCTGGTCTGGTGGTCTTCTCCGTGTCCCTGTTTGACGTGATCAGGTGTCCGTCCTCTTCGTCCTAACTCCTGGATGTGTCTTTTATGATGTCCTCTGCTGTCCTCAATAAACGAACTCCTGCAGAGAGAAGTTGGCTCCGTTCGTCTTACTCTGAAACGTTTTACAGAACTTTAAAAGGTTTGGAGGAAGCTAGAGGAAGGAAAAATCTGTGTTTTTTGTCTTTATCCCATAAATAAATACATAAAATCATATTTTTCTTTTTTATATATAAAACTGAAAACACTGATTTTAAAATAGAAACGAAGTTGAAAAGTTTGAAAGCAGCCGTCGTTTTATTCTGTTCTTACTGGAAAGAGTCGCAAAGGAATAAACGTTGGCTCAAGACTGAAGTTATAACTTCTGTTTACTCTGTAAACAGATTATTTATGTTGTAAACATGTAACTATCATTAATATTATTAACATTATTATCATTACTGTTAATTATTATATTTATTAATTCAACCTTTATTTCTACAGGTTAATCCCATTGAGCCTCAAGGACTTGTTTACAAGAGAGACCTGATTTAACAAAGAAAGAATAATAATTATTAATTATTATTAATTATTATAATATAATAATAATTATCATATAATATCACCCAGGACGGGTGATATTATATATCATCCGTCCTGGGATGCCATCAGGCCCTGGTGCCTTGTGAGGGTTTACCTTCTTGAACACCCGTCTCACTGTAGCATCTATACGTTCTATATGTTCTCTGCATTTTTATCATTATTAGCATTATTTTATTATTAACATTAGTATCATTATTTAACATTATTATTAACATTAGTATCATCATTATTAACATTGTTATT
>NC_056507.1:1950525-1956185 GCF_014905685.2 Nematolebias whitei
TTATTATTAACATTAGTATCATCATTATTAACATTGTTATTAACATTTGTATCATCATTATTAACATTGTTATTAACATTAGTATCATAATTAACATTGTTATTAACATTAGTATCATTATTATTAACATTATTATTAACATTAGTATCATCATTATTAACATAATTATTAACATTAGTATCATTATTAACATTGTTATTAACATTATCATCATTATTAACATTATTATTAACATTAGTATCATCATTATTAATATTGTTATTAACATTAGTATCATCATCATTATTAACATTGTTATTAACATTAGTATCATCATTATTAACATTAGTATCATCATTATTAACATTGTTATTAACATTAGTATCATCATTATTAACATTGTTATTAACATTAGTATCATTATTATTAACATTAGTATCATCATTATTAACATTGTTATTAACATTAGTATCATCATTATTAACATTATTATTAACATTAGTATCATTATTATTATAATAATATTCAGAAGACTTGTATGGACAAAAGAAAACAAGAAACTCTGTGTCCCTTGCCCAGATGTGGGTTGCCAGGGCCCCACCCTTGAGCCAGGCCTGTGGGAGGGTCTCATCGTATTCCTCAGGGGACACGGGGTGGGGGGGGGGGGAGTGCGCTGTGGGATTGGGGGCCCATTGTTAAGGGCTGTTTGGTCCCTATACAAGTGGTGCGGGTGTTTGGTTTGCATTGCCGGTAGTAATTTGGACCTTACATCATCATAGGGACACCCTGGACACGTCTCCAGTCCATCACAGGGACACCCTGGACACATCTCCAGTCCCATCACAGGGACACCCTGGACACGTCTCCAGTCCATCACAGGGACACCCTGGACACATCTCCAGTCCCATCACAGGGACACCCTGGACACGTCTCCAGTCCATCACAGGGACACCCTGGACACGTCTCCAGTCCATCACGGACAATTCATCAATCAACCTCACATGCATGTTTGTGGTCTGTGGGAGGAAACCCACGCATGCACAAAGAGAACATGCAAACTCCACACAGAAATGTCCCCGGGATTTGAACCGACGACCTTCTCGCTGAGAGGCAACAGCTCTACCAACTGAGCCACCGTGCCGCTACTGCACCAACATAACTAAATATAAACATGAATATAAATAAATGTGGCTGATTTTTCCCCATAAGGTTTTTTCATAGTTTGATCAAATAAATGTTTGTGACGAGAACATTATGTCGTCAACATGTCATTAAACCCCGACCTTCAGTGCTCGTAACTGTTACCCAGTTAAAGTTGTCCAAACCGTGTCCCCAGCATGGTGCACGTGGAGAAAACCAGCACGAGAAGAATTCCTCCAGTCAAAACAGGCCCGGCCAGAATTCAAACCCGTGACCTTATTGTTAAGAAGCAACATCTCTAACCACTGCACCACCGACCCCAGAGTCCTGGTTCTGAAAGGGCGGAGCGTTGTGTCCAACGTGGACTTTGTTCCTCCAACCAGCCGTTAATGATTCCCAGAACTCTGAGATTAATCATTGAAGGTTTTATACGTTGGGCCGTCAGACGTTCACAGAACGTCGTTTCTTCTAAAGGAGAAACACAAGGAAGAGGAGGTGACGTCTCATGCACCCCCTGCACTGAGCATCAAACTGTTATCCAGTTGTCTGTAATGTTAGCAAAATATCTCACGAATCACTAGTTTAACAAAAACTTTGAGAAGTTACGACTGATTAACTTTTGTAGTCCGTCCAAATCGACAGCGGTAAGAGCTGATCTTAGAAGACAAACATGTCTGCAGCTCATCTGGTCGACAGAAACCGAATCAGATTTGATGTGGTAGTAGCTCAGAGTCATCCCCAGCATGCACTCTGAGCACAGCACATTGCATGACGTCAGGCTGTGGAGGCAACGGGTCCAGGAGAAGACTTCAGTTTAACAAGGTTCAGTCACGTCATCCAGACGGTTTCATCCAAAGGACTTCTTCAGTCTGTGGAGCCACCAAACCAACTCCCAGTTCACTCCCAGAGTGGAACAAACCAGTTTGCTGGTGATGGCCTTCGGGGCCGCCCTCTCCTCTGAGGCAGCCATGCCTCAACCGTCCAGACGACCTGACTGAACATTGTTGGATTCACACCTGGATCAATGAGCATGAACGTTGGTACTGTGTAGTTTAGTCTGGGCTACACTCCCAGGTACAGTTCTGCCTGGAACAGTTTAGCCCCTGGGGTAGACTCTGGTCTAGACCAAACTCTACCTGGGTTTAATATCGGCAGGGACTAATCTTGCCTGTTACACCGGTGAAGAACCAGGAGAAGGTGGCAGAGTCCAGAACAGGGTCAATACTCACGGAACTGGAGAGCAAAACATTTTTATCCCAACACGACCCAGAACGCCTCGAGGGAACGAGTCGCAACCCTTCCCCAAACCCACAAACCACTTTCCACTGGACAGTTAAACTCCCACGTCCTCCTTAGCAACCCTGCAAGGGTCCACTGGTCCATGACCAGGATGGAAGTCCCAGTGTTCCTCTGGAGGTCCACGATCGGTCAGAGCCTCTCTTCCAGCACCCTGGAGTGAACATTCCTGGGGAGGCTGAGACGTGTGATCCACGATTGTTGAACACTCGCTGATCCTCCAGCACCCCGGTCTGCTGTTCCAGTCCTCCATGGGTCCCTGGAGATGGGTCAGCCATGACAGCTCCACAACATCCAGTCTTCAGCTTCAAATCTCATCCAGACCCTGGAGCACTACCACTGGGAACCCTTTTAATTACCAGTACATCTGCTCTGGTAATGAACTTGTTACGCTGCGTCCTCAGACCCTGCCTCGATCCTCGAACTACTTTTTCCAACACGTAACACCGTCCCAGTCCAGGTGAGCAGCTCCCCACCTGAACCGTCCCAGTCCAGTTGAGCAGCTCCCCACCTGAACCGTCCCAGTCCAGTTGAGCAGCTCCCCACCTGAACCGTCCCAGTCCAGGTGAGCAGCTCCCCACCTGAACCAAACACACAAAGCCTGCTGTCCTTTTTCCCGTCACAGAACCGTTTGCCAGATTGAACCGAAACTCCTTCTCCACGACCGTTTTGAATTTCTCCTGAGTTTTTGCACCAGCAGCCACAGATGCTGCAGTCCTGGTTCCTGCAGCTCCGAGTCCTCCAGGACATCCAAGGTCTTGGGTCCTGCAGCATCAGGCGCCTTCAGCCCCTCGTAGATGCAGCAAGATGCCGTGAACGTGACGTGTTCCGACTTCCTGTTCCCGACTTATTAAAATAAATAAAATGAGTAAAGAAAATTAGGAACAGTTTTAAACACGTTGGGGCTGAAACCTTCAGGCTTCTGAAACAGAAAAGTAAAATAAGAATCCAGAGTTGGTGAAGATAGAATTTATTCTGCTCATAAAAACAGAGACATCGTACACGTTGTTGTTTTTACAGTACGTACAGGAACATTTTTAAATAAAATAGTTCATATGTGGCCAGAAAACTTGAAACTGTACAATTATGTCAAAATATATAGAAAACGGTTCATTGTCAAAGTGTACACGTGCCGTCAGTTACATGGACACAGCAAGTCACCTTGACCAAGGTCAACGCACAGACAGAACCACGGACAGACCAGACCCCAGACCAGACTCCAGACCAGACCCCAGACCAGACCCAGGTCCATGAAGAAGGCAAAGACTCAGACACGCGGTGAGGATGATGAAGGAGCAGTGGGGAGCATCTAGTGGTGAAGCTGCACCACTTCCACTGAGTGTCGGCTAAAAAAGGCGTTTGATTTGTCCCTCCTGGGCTACCGTCACCTACAACACTAGATGTCCGCAGCCTGAATACGACACTAAACGCTCCTCACAAACTGATGAACATTAGAAAACAGACGTTAAGGCCTGAAGAGAGAAGAACTCGTCTCTCATCCGTCACATTTCAGATCAAACAGCGTCTCACTGGACTGTGGACAGTTAGGAGTTTACAAAATGTCCCCGGGGTCTAAAAAAAGCTCTAGTTCTCTTGAGACAGGTTGTAGGTTCCAGGACAACTGTGACTAGTGTCCAGCTGGTGTCCAACACTCGCAGCTCAGTGACACGTTGGTTCTAAGGCCCTGAGGGAAGTGAAGCTGTACTCCTGCACCGACGAGTCGCCTCCTACACGAAGCTCCAGCTGCTCCTCAGGTCTGACGTGAACCAGCAGCATCTTCCTGTCCTACAAGAACACCATGAGGCCAAGTTAGGCGCCAACACGTTCAGGTCCCACTGTCCATTCTTCGAAGGCGTGCCGCTGGACTGGTCCTCCAGGCGTTCACCAGGAATCTGAAGTTCAGGTTCTTCTGGGAGACAAACCCCCACAACGTGGTCACGATGGTCTCGCGTCGCTAAAGAGTAGCAAGTATCCGGACGGAGGAGATGAAGACGACACAAAACGACTGTCCAACACCAAAGACGAAGGCCTCCAGAGGACTCATGGTCTTCCCTGCTGCCTTGTACACCCCCGCTATGGCCGCACCTGAAGCAAACAAAAACCAACATGTGACGCTGGACATGTCCACACCTGGACAGAAAATGTACTTTTACACAAACAATCAATCAGAAGGTCGAAGTCAGGTAACGAAAGGAGCCGAATTAAAATCTTTGACTCGATGAGGGATCAGCTGAAAGTGGCTCGGACAGATACACGAAGTTTGATGTTTGCTGCAGTTCATGAAGAAGAGTTTGATCTTCTCCATGTTCTGCTGCTCTGTCCTCATCAGAACCAGTGACAGAATGATCCAGACTTCTTTCTGGCTCCAAAGTTAGCCAGCTGCCAAGACAAGTTTGGACTAAATGATGTATCAGGATTTTAAAGACAAAATGAGAGGAGGTGCAGTATTTTACATTTAAATGATCATCTTGAGGACCAGACTCGACCCGTGGGTCTTGAGTTTGACGTGTGGACACGTTTAAGACAAAGGACGGATGAAATGACTGCCGTCTCCCACACGTTATGTCAACCATGGAATGAAGAGAGGACACTCGATCGTCGTGAAGTTCTGGAATAATAAAATAATCTGGTGATGCTCCAAACAGCTTCTATTTACTGACTTCCTTCAGTCCCGGCTGAAGGCAGATCCAAAACCAGATCCAGACATTTACAAAACTTCAGTCTGATTTAAGCCCCAACATTTCTACGTGGAGTCTCTCAGCTGCAGGAAGACGTCATCGGCAAACAGACCAACCTGTCAGGTAGTGTCACGTCTTCTTGTCCTACATGGTGCCGTGGTGCATAAAATATAAGTTCTGTCTGAATGTTCTGTTCCTTCTAGACATCAGAACCCTTGGAAAGATCAGCAGCAGCTTCAGAAATGTGTCTCATCATTCCTATGCTGATGACATTCAGCTGTACTGCTCCTTCCGTGACTCAGATTTACACGTCAGCTGAGTTAGTAAACTGTGTCTCTCATATTAAAGTGTGGTGAACTAACAAGTGCCTTCAGTTCCATTCCAACAAGATGAACCCTGATCATCGCTCCTGAACAAAGCTCCTCGGCTCAAGAAGCACCTCGGTTCTCTCCTCTTCTCAGCTGAGCCTCAGAAACCTCAGTGTTCTGTCGAACCAGTCAATGTCGTTTCAGTCGAGGCTTTTAACAGGAACTAATAGAAGGTCTCGCATCACATCGGTTTAACAGG
>NC_056507.1:1956195-1970913 GCF_014905685.2 Nematolebias whitei
GTCTCGCATCACATCGGTTTAACAGGAACTAATAGAAGGTCTCGCATGGAGGACGACTGCTCTAAGCGCCCCGTCTTTACTTTTAGATCTTTAAATGGACAGGCCCCCCAGTACATCACTGAAATGTTGACCCCTTATTGTTCAGCCCGCACCCTTCGGTCTTCAGCGCTGAACCTCCTAAAGGTTCCTAAGACCCGGTTTATAACTCGGGGTGACCTTTCCTTCTGGTCCATACTCACACCCACAGAAGACTTACTGGTCCAAGCTCACACCCACAGAAGACTTACTGGTCCATACTCACACCCACAGAAGACAAATGCCCCTTTTCCACTGTCACAGAGCGTATCAGATCAGTTCGGGTTGGTTCAGATCGGTTCGGGTCTGTTGTGTTTCCATGTACATTTCTGGACCAGCTCTGTAGGCGGGGACTAGAATCCAACTCGTCTTACCACCTGGTGGCGGTAGTGCTCCCTTAAGCTACTTACTAGCCACCACTAAACGTATTAGAAGAAGAACACCCTGAAGGTTTTGTCACACGATGTTGTGGAAAAGATGTCTTGCTCTAATGGAGTACCTCATGAGCTGTAACTTTAGACCTGATTCATAATCCTACCTTACTGCCTTCCTGCTGCTTTAAATCCATGTGTTTTTCATTTTAGTTTAGATTTTTACAATAAAGATGTATTTAAAATATCTTCACTTTTATTATTTGCAGATATGCACAAGGTTCATGTTAAAATTGCAAAACATCACACTGTGCTGTAATCTTTGAAACTGCTTTTACAATAAGATACAGACTTGAAAACAATTAGATTAAATTTTGTCCTTGAATTTTAAAGATTTGTCTTTCATTAAATTAAAACATAAATTTATTACTTATTAATCTAAAAAAGTTAAGTCTGGTCCTCTGGACATTCAAAAAACAAAACAAACAAAAAACCTTTAGTTTATTTATTATAAACTGTATTGTTTGTTTTGTGAATGTCCAGAGGACCAGACTTAACTTTTTAGACTTAACTTTTTAGATTTTTCTACCTGGATTATTGAGCAGCATCAGGATATTAATTAATAAATAGTCAGTTGGTCTGTGAACACCATGGGGTCCTAGAAGAGTTGAAGAGGAGGCTGTTCATGTCTGTGCCTCCCTGGTGAAGATGCTGCTCCCACAACCCTGAAGCAGAAGAGGATGGATGGATGGATGGATGGACGGGTGGCGAAGGAGGAGACCATCAAACAGCAGGAGTGGTCAGTTCAGGTGAACTCCTGCCTGTTTGCTTCAGATCAGCTGTTCAAATCTCTGCAGGTTCAAATAAAAGGTGCACCAGGACTTTCAGCTGAATCTCTCAGGCCACAGTTGTATGGCCAATAACTGATAACTGTCCTTTCTGAATTTTTGACTGTTTTTGTGTCACTTCATCCTAGAACCAAAAAATTATAACATAATAACAGTTGAGCAGATACTAGTAATCTTTTCTTAGGATCCATTAAAGATCAAATGCAATTGGAAATTCTTCTCAATTCCAGTATGAATTTAAACAAACACTATATGAACTTAACATTGTAAAATTTGTTTAGGAAATTTAATGTTCAAGGACACCACTTAAGAAAAAAAATTTTTAATAGGAAAAGTAAGAAGTGAAAAATGTACAAAAATAAAAACTACTGCGTCCAACTAATGATTGTGTCTGTCCCTCGTCTCACGGGCTTCATCCAGAAGAAGACACAAGTGTTGTTCCTGCTGTGTCCGCTTCAGTTCTTCATGTTCATTCAGTGATGGAATAAGACTTTTCTTTACTGGACTCTTTTCTCTTTCTCTTCACTAGAAAGAAGAAACAGGTGGTTAATTCAAGCTACATACTGTTTTTGAATAAATGCATGAAACAAAGAAAGGTGCTGCTAACAGCTATAATAGATATATTAATAATTATAAACTGATCAAATAAGAAAATGAAAAATAAATTGATTTAAAAATAATGAAAATGATAATAATGGATATATGAATCAGAAAGTATTATACAGATGCAGATATTCTTTGTCATTCGCACCACATGTGGTCCATGTGGTGGATCAAAATTATGTTCACAGGGTCCCAGTTACATCCAACAATAAAATATAAAAGAAAAACAGTAATAAGATCTAAGATATGAACTAATAAAAACATCAACTAAAAATATGATAAGCTCTAATAGCATAAAAACATTAAACACAATACGCAGAACAGCAGCACGGACATGAGTCTGTGTGAACAGATGAGCACGAATGCACACAGCAACATGAAACAGATCAGCAGCAACATGAAACAGATCAGCAGCAACATGAAACTGATCAGCAGCAACATGAAACTGATCAGCAGCTACATGATGTGATTCTTCACAGTGTTATATATTCATGAGGCTGCACAAACTCAAGTTCATGTTGCTGTTTGACGTATTGTTTTGATTGTTTACTGCTATTAGTGCTTAGTGTTTTATTAGTAGATGTTTTTTAGTTGATATTTTTCTTAATTCATATCTTAGATCTTATTACTGTTTTTATTTTACGTTTTGTTGTCTGTAACTGGGACCCTGTGTACACAATTTCATCCCAATTCAGTATTTATTCAACATTTTAGTTTTTTACTTTAAAAATAAAATAAATCAAGTCCTTATCGGCACAAATAAAGTGATGTGGAACATGTTGCATCTTACCGAGCACAGAAGCTGCAGCGTTGTGCTGCTCTGTGAGGTGCAGGTGGGCTGTGATGGAGCTCTGTCAGGTGTAGACTCCTCTGATGGAGCTCTGTCAGGTGTAGACTCCTCTGATGGAGCGCTGTCAGGTGCAGACTCCTCTGATGGAGCTCTGTCAGGTGTAGACTCCTCTGATGGAGCAGGAGCCAGGAGGCTTGGAGGGTTTAATGTGGAGTTTAGAGATGAACCATCACGCGCTGAAAGACGTTCTGGATAAAATACAGTGAGAAACGGGACCGGAGGACAGTTAGCATTTATGCAAATTAGCTTAGCATCGTAGCACCGACGTTGTACTATTATGGCATCAGCCTCTTTTGTTAGTTAAAAATATGTTCAGAACCGATGGGATGAGTAATTTAAAATATGTTTAAAGTTAGAAAACACTCACCATCTTCTATAAATGGTTCAAGTAGAGCAGTAGTCGTGTCCAAACCACCCTCCAATCCTCCATCTAGCTCGCTTTGACTTTTTTCGTCGGCCACCAAGCACAACAACACCTGCACTTCTGCATTTGACCACGGCTTTGATATTATTGTTGTTGTATAGCTTCAAAATACTAAAAGATACGCTCCTCGAGTTATCGCTCATGGCAAGCGGTAGAGAAAAAAATGGTGGATCGGGTTGTTTGGAAAGACTCCACAGACTCCTCCCCCCGACCAATCAGTGACCGACAGTGTTTCTGACGTCACGGCGCGGCTCGCTCGGAACCCTTGAGAAGCCGGGCCAGAATTTAGCGAGACGAGCCGGTTTCTGGAACAGTGGAAATACCTCCAACGCGCTTCAACCCGGAAATATCCGACCCGCGCCGTGACAGTGGAAAAGGGGCATTACTGGTCCAAGCTCACACCCACAGAAGACTTACTGGTCCAAACTCACACCCACAGAAGACTTACTGGTGAGGGCCCCCCCACAGAGCGGTCCGAGGACGCCCATGAGCAGGATGGTGATGGGCATGAAGCGAGCGTACTTGTGTTGGCGCAGAGCAGCGAGGGAGAGCAGAGCTGCAGGCAGGTGGAAGATGAGCGAGGAAACGGCGGTCCACAGGAACACGCCACACCACATACCTGGACAAAAACAAGCTGCAGTCAAACACCTCGTACCGCAGGTAAAGAGCCGCTCAGGTGCACGTCATCTGCTCCACAACACGCCACTACATCACTAACGTGGCTCTGGCCTGTCCGGTTTCCCTCCTCCGAGCAGACAACACGTAACAACTGTAATGTTGGGTTGTTAACGCCTACGAACACTTTATTACTGCCATCACAAGCTCAGAGGTCTTCAAAGTATGTTGGCCTGTTAGCTACACAGCTAACAAAATAATCTTTCTGCACACTGCGTGTAAAATTTTAAGGAAATATATTCATTTACTACAATTTGGAACGGTAACTGCAACGGTAAATGGACTGTACTTGTACAGCTCCTTTCCATCTTATTAGATACTCAAAGTTTTTTACAACAATCTAATTCACCCATTCATACAGAACTCTACTGGATCTGTACAGAGACTAATCACAGCTTTATCAAGTTCAGACAACAATAAACAATAACAGTAAAAATTCAGTTAAAACTGTTTTTAGCGAGTCAAATCGGTTTTCGTCATCCTGAGTATTTCATTGTACTGTTAACCACGTGCTAACCACGTGCTAACCACGTGCTAACCTGCATATGACAAACACCTTGAACTGAGCGACAACTGAGACGTCTCCACTTCTGCCCCATCCAATATGGCGGCGACATCGACGTACGATTCAGCGCGAGGCGTCTGCGTTAATGCTCCCAACGACTCTCATCCTTGAAGCTTTTAATCTCTTCGTGAAGTGAAACACTTTATTTTTTTCTTTTGTTGTATTAAACGTTTTTTGATTTTAATTTTTAGTTTTACATCCGGGTACTATTTTACCCACTCGATATCGATCGGAACTGTCCGAAGTGAACTCGAATGTAATCGATATATGTTCGTATATGTTGGAAACCAAACATGACTCTAATAACTTAACTCGTTAATTAATAATATTAATAAAAATAAGCTTTTGGCAGTAAATTAGTCATATGTTATGTAGAGCTCAGACTTCCTAATTAAATGAAACAAGTGTACTACAAAATTGTAGTTTTTAGGGTGACGCAAAATGAGCCTTCCAAATCGCCACATCTTGTTCAGACACTTTTATTTCAGTTTATTAAAAACTTGAACACCTGCTGAAGAAGGTGATTACCACCGAGGTATCCGGAAGTTAGCTAGCTAGCTTCACGAAGTCCCGAGCGCTGCTCACAGAAGGCCCAGATTATAATCTCCCACAGCAGCTTTAAACCGTGTGTCGTTCCAAGCATCTTGAAGGCTGATAAAAGTTTTACACTCTGACCTGGACAGCGAACATGAAACATGAAACATGACAGCCGCTTGTTGTTAGCCAGCTAGCGTTAGCGCACCTGAAAAGTCGCTGAGAGACGTGCTGTTGCCCCGCAGTGTCCCGTTGCTCCTCGGAACTAGATTCAGGCTGAGGATCTGATGGATGAAGCTCGCCTCGTTATCCTGCATCTCTCGCTCCGATATTACACCGTGCATGTGGGGGACGGGACGCGCTCAACGTCTGGAGGCAAGAGGACGACTTTGTTTAGGTTCGCTTTTAGCCCCGCCCCCTCACACATTCTTCTTCCGGTTCATGACGTCATAGATATCATCTAATGAGTGTTTATATCTATGGTTAAACTCACTGAATGCTGTTTCAATCATTTCAACCTTTATTTATACATGTTGATCCCACTGAGCCTCGAGGACTCATTTACAAGAGAACCCTGATTTCAACAGAGTGATGTAAATTGTAAATGGACTGTAGAGCTTTTCTGTGCCTCATTTATACAGCACTCTACTATTTCTGTGCAAAGACTAATCAGAGCTTTATCACATTCAAACACCGATGGGACACACATCGGAGGCATTTGGGGGTTCAGGGTCTTGCACAGGGACACTTCGGCATGTGATTGCTGGTGGAATCGAACCCCCGTCTCTCACATTGGAGGACGACTGCTTTAACCACTCAGCCACAGCCGCCCCAGTGATGACAACAACAGACGATCATAAAGGATGCGTGCAATTATTTTTATATTTTTAACAAGCGTAACTAAAATGGTAAATAAAAGGATAATTGAAAAGAAAAGTAGCAAAAAAGCAGTTAGATTATAAGGCGGTGTAGAAAACTAAAAACAGGAACATGTCTGCATTGGTTTTTCCTTGAATCAGTCAGGTCATCTGGACAGTTTCTCTTTTTTTGTGCTGAAACGTTTCGCCTTTGATCCAGAAGGCTTCATCAGTCAAGGAAACACAACAAAACTGATTCTTCCCCCAACAGCTTACCCAAAGTGGAACAAACCAGTTCTGCTTCAGCACAAAAAAAAAACAGAAACTGAACAGATGACCTGACTGAAAAATGTTGGAATGTATACCTGGATTATTGAGCATGGACTTTGTTGTTTTTCCAGGAACTCAACAGATGTTTGAAGCCACTTATCGAGAGGTCAAAGGTCGAGAGCTTCAGATCTTTCTACAAGATATTCCAGGAAACAGGAGCGGAGTAGGACCTTTTGAACTTGGCTTACACTTTAACAAGATTTGTGCTCAAGTCCAAATAATAAAAAAACAACACTAGTTTAATTTTAAAACAAATTATTAAAACTTCTGATAGATTAGGTTCCAGGTTCACGTTTTAATTATTTACATAAATCAATCAACTTAACATTTTCTGCAGTGAATGATGTGACCTCATCCTGCCACTTACTGGCAGTTTTCCCACTCGTATATTTTACCTCGTAGTATTGCTGCCTTCATACATCTCCTCCTACATGTCTCTGTGTGAGTGCAGCTACAGCGTGCGCTCTCAGGACATCATTACCTGCAGTGTTCCCTCAGTGAGGACTGAACTAGACAAAAGGACCTTCTCCTACTCCGCTCCCGTTTCTTGGAACATCTTGTAAAAAGATCTGAAGCTCTCGACCTTTGACCTCTCTAAGTGGCTTCGGACAGACATTTGTTAAGTTCCTGGAAGAACCACCGCAGACATGTTCCTGTTTTTAGTTTTCTACATCACCTTATAATCTGTTTTCCTTTTCGCTATTCCTTTTGGTTGCCATTTTGTTTTGTTTTGTAAAAAAAAAAATGGTATGACTCTTTTAAGATTGTCCACCGTTTGTCCATCTTTCTTTGTTAAATCAGGTCTCTCTTGTAAATGAGTCCCTCATGGCTCAACGGGATTAACCTGTCTAAATAAAGGTTGAATGAATGAAATGGCTTGAAAACAGTCTGCATGCGCCCTCTGCTGGATACATTGTACAATTACGCTTTTTGCAAGTAAGGACAAGGATTGTTCCTAAATATCACCGTATAATGGGACAGATTTATCTCTGATGCAATATTTACCCAAACGCAGCCCTACCGATATATCGGCTGCAATCTAGTGTGAAGGTCCCAGGTTCTGACTTCCTGATTGTGTACCCCCAGGTCTTGAAGAACTGATTGTAAAGGTCCACACCCAGGTCCTGATTGTGTAGTCAAGAGCTTAAAATCCTTATTGTGTAAATTCCCAGGTCCTGAAGTATTGATAAAGGCCCTTGGGTTAGAGCTGTCTTTTCTAAGCCTGGCCTGAATTTGGGCCAAGTCGGGCCATAATAATGTGCTGGATGAGCAGGCCGGGTCGGTCTCAGGCTTTTGATTGCATCAGCAGATGCACACGGCTGACAATCCAATTATATGGCAGCATGTCTTGCCATATAATCATCACCAACTGCACACGGCCATTTGACCGCGTGCTGACCAGCCTTGAAAGAGATTAACAAAAAAAATAAATAAAATAAAAAAAACACGTTCAGTTAAACTTCAGATGGACGACTGCCAGGCAGCGATCCATCAAAACCCAAATGGACGTTCATTCAGCCGCTGCACTCAGCGGACGCACGTGGCCGACAAACCGAACAGGTGAGATCCCAAAAAGTCCTTGCAGACATGTCAGAGCAGGGTCCGTGTCTGAATAATGCAGAATGCAGCAGAAGCAGGGATGTAATGCGCTGACGGCCATGAAAGGACAAACACCCCCTCAGCCACGAGTATGCCCCCCGTTAAGAACTATACAACATCCATCCATCCATTTTCTTTACCCGCTTATTCCATTTTGGGTCACAGGGGTCGCTGGTGCCCTTGTCCAGCAATCACTGTGCGAGGGGCGGGGGACACCCTGGACGGGTCTCCAGTCCATCACAGGGACACAGAGACAAACAAGACAAACAACCATTCACTCTCTCACTCTCACCTCGGGACAATTTAGAGTCACCAATCAGTCTAACATGCATGTTTTTGGTCTGTGGGAGGAAACTGGAGTACCCGGAGAAAACCCACGCATGCACGGAGAGAACATGCAAACTCCACCCAGAAAGGCCCCTGGACCGGGGTTTGAACCAAGGACCTGCTAACTATACAACAGTCAAAGCTTAAAGATTTCTTAATTTTTGGGGATTGGACCTGTAGTTGCTGCTAATTCGTCAGCTCAGGTTTGGAAATGATGGCTACGGGCTGGGTCGGGTCTTTTTGGGCCCGAATGCAACTCTACCTTGGTCCTGAAGTCCGCCATCTTGTCTTCTGCAGCACATCTGAAGTTTTTGGACATTGTTGTCCAACTGGAGTCTTCTTGCCACCCAACTGCCAGGAAACTTGGTGTGACTTCAGACCATAAATCTGAGACGGACCAGTTCATTTATTGGGACGAGTTTGATCATTTTCCAGCTAAACCTTTTGTCGGTTTAGGATGATGGTTCAGAACACCCAGCTCGGATTTCTGTGACTCTGCGTTGCTGCAGCTCATCTTCTGACAGGAAACATGAACGGTCTCCAGATTACATGGACCTGAATAGACCTGATGCTGGAACTGCTGCAGAACTAGATGGACCGGTACCTGAAGAGACCAATATTTTCTTAACAGGAAGAGGAAGGACTCTTAATGTGCGACCATCAGTCATTTGTAGCTTGGTCCTAGAAACTGGACCAGAGGCCGTTGTCGCACAGCAACTCTGAGACTTACATTTCAGTCCGTCTTTCTGCCCCTCATTAACGTGGCAGTAACGGAATGACAGACAGGTGTGTGGTTACCATGGTGACCATGAGGCGTTGGCATACCATTTCATTTAGTTGAAAAATGTCAGCACTTTTTTCTGATGGACAAAGAAAAAAATGTGTTGATGAAAAACAACGACACGTCCAGAAAACGAACTTTAGATCAAATCTGAGCTCCGTCAGTTTCAGCTCCGTGAAAACGAGTCGTGGTTTCCGCTAACGTGGATTAGCTGCGGCGGCCACCTCAAGTCGTCTCTAGAAACTAACCCACATTCATATGAAGCTCCACTAACATCTGTCCAGTGGTTTACGAGACATTTAATTGCTCCAGCAGTTCATGTCAGAGCTTCCGTCAGTAATTGTTGATGATTCAGCTTCTGCTGAGATGAACCGGTGTCGTGCCACAACTCAAACGGAAGACGTGGCAGAGCGAGACCCTGAACGCAACAACAGCTGTAGGGACAGGCTCTGAAGAGGCCACGACGAACAAGATGCGTTTTTAGCTCCAACTAGTGGCTAAAATGACAAACTACATCTGTTTTGTTATGGACTGGACTTCAGCTCCTTTCTACTCGAGACACAAAGATCTTGACAACAACCTGTGATCTTCACAACTACATCTCTACAAAGACCAATCACATTCAGACACTGATGGGACACACATCAGAGACAATGAGGGGTTCAGTGTCTTGCCCAGGGACACTTCAACATGTGACCGACTACTGGTGGAATCAAACCCCCAACTCTCTCATTGGAGGACGACTGCTCTAACCACTCGGCCACAGCCGCCCTTCACTACCATGTTTCCATAAATGTAGAAGCTAGCTCCAAAAACATCTGGTTTATAGCACCTTCTTCTTTCAGCAGTTCCCTCCACAGTGAGTCACCCTCTTCCATCCGTGTCCTCTGTCCAACTACCTCCATGTCCTCTGTCCAACCACCTCCATGTCCTCTCTAACTCCATATGTCTCCTCTTTGTCTTTTTCCTGCAGCTGCATTTCTAACATCCTTCTACCAATATACCCACTGTCCCTCCTCTGGACATGTCCAAACCACTGTCCCTCCTCTGGACATGTCCAAACCACTGTCCCTCCTCTGGACATGTCCAAACCACTGTCCCTCCTCTGGACATGTCCAAACCATCTCAGTGTGTCCTCTCTAACTTTATCTCCCAGGTGTTCAACCTGTGCTGTACATCTGATGATCTCATTCCTGATCTTCTCCATCCTTGTCTCTCCTAAGGAGAACCTCAACATCTTCATTTCTGACACTTCCAGTTCTGTTTCCTGTCTTTTTGTCCATGTCTCTGTCTCCAGACCATAGTTTAACCTTCTGAATAAATAAATAGTCATTTTTCTAATATCTGCAGATAAATTAATTTCACGTTTCTTTCTGTTCTGGGTAAAACAGATGTGGGTCAGAGGTCACATTGGTCCTGTGGTGATGATCCATCTCATGTTTCTGCATACGTGCTCTTTTCATAAAATATTTTATTCTTACAATCATGTCTTTAACTATAGCAACATTACTATTTAATTTTTTGAGTGCCAAGACATCCGTCACATCACCTCTTAGAAACAACGGTATATAAACAAATGAAAGAAAAAAAATCTGCGTCCGAGTCCGTCTCTCATTTCAGTTCACTCTGTACATCTCGTTGGTCCGTCAGTGGTGAGCCAGTAGGAGTATTGCTGGTCCTGGTGAGGGCGGGACTGGGGATCTGCTGGATGATCCAGGAGAGAACCCTGCATGACAGAATGGCCGACGCAACAACTGGGCTTCACGCCGGCCCGTTCACCGCTTGCTCCGAGGCAACAGAACTCCGCTCCAACCTAGGAAAGACGAGATGCTCCTTTGAGAACCTTCAGCTTCACAGAGTCCAGCTTAAAGAGTCACACGCACTTACTTCACCTCCTCTGCGCCGGACGTTTCCTTCAAAGGACCGTTCGGGAGCTCCACCACGGCCCGACACTTCTCACTGAGAGACGGAAACAAAGTTCGGTTAAACTGGAAGCACAACTGGGAAAGAGTTCATATTCAACAGATGGAACAAACAAACAAAACGTTTACGTTCACAGAAACGTGTGGATGTTTGAACAAGTTACAGACTTCATGGACCCGACTGAGGCCACACTTCAAACCATCAGGTTCGAATCTGTCACCGCTCTCGAGTTTATAATGTACATTTTTATTTTTTAAACAGATTCCATTCGTAGAAGTTGAGTCGAACCGTATCTCAGTTTCCCTACATGTAATAATATTAATAATAATATTAATAACAATATTAACAACAACAATAATAATAATAACAATAATAACAACAATAATAATAGTAATAACAATAATAACAACAATAACAATAATAATAGTAGTAATAATAATAGTAATAACTATAATAATAATAACAATAACAATAATAGTAATAATAATAGTAATAATAATAATAACAATAACAATAATAATTAGCACTTTGAGATTTTTGTTAATGAAAAGTGCGTTACAAATTAAATTCATTATTATTATTATTAATACATGTCCCGAGCAAACGGTGGGAACTGACTCAAGAATTGTTTCTGCCGTAACGTGCACGTGTTGTGCACGTTACGGCAGAAACAAAACCTTTCGAGGCGTTCTTCACTGAAACAAACATCTAACGGTGACTGAACTCTACGCATGAAGCCATGTTCAACACGTGTTGCAGCGGTACATATGAACGGCCGCCAGCGGCTCGGTGTGTGTGGACTCGTGTCTGACCCTGCTTTGGGACAGCAGGCGGACGCAGAGCTGCTGATGCCTGAATCCACGCTCTCCACCACCAAGCCGAGCTTGTCCTCATCACTGAAACAGACGACAAACACCAACGTGTCAGGAAACGACAACAACTCACGACGCGGCAGAGAAACGAGACACAAAGGGAAGATGGAAAAGTGACAGAACACAAAGGATGCTCGTGTGAATGGAGACGTGTGGGGGATTAAATGCACAGCGAATGGAGGAAATCAAGGATTTCAAATGTTCGGCTCTAACTTTGTTCACTTTTCAAGCTGCAGACGAGCACGTGGTTGGCGCACACACGAATTAAAGACCAATTTGAGCCAAATGGTTTGGACCAGCCGTCAGTCTTGCTTTGTCTCAGAGAACCACCAATCATCTTGATGAGGACTCGCTCGGAGCAAAGCCCCAACAAACATCCGAACAGAACGCCACGCCGCCGCCACCGCCGCACAAAACCAGATGTTGCTTTTAGGATCGGACGATTTAAAACGACGTTCTGGACGAGACGTTCCTCAACACAAGGAAACAAATGTTTATTTTAGAGGAGAAAAACAAAGAAGCTCAACTAAAGCGTCAGTAAACGGTTAACAGAAAGGACACTGCTGCACAAACAAGGGAAACATGCATTGCCAAAGAGCACTACAACCAGAACAACTGTAGGAACAAACAGTCCAGTGGAATCCAACAATCATCAGTTTGCTTTATGTGTTCACGTCCATTCTTTATTTAAATAAGACACGACTGTCCACAGAGGCTGCTACTGGAAATGTATCGTTTATCGACCCCCCCCCCCCCCCCCAGAATGATCTGATCATCCCAGCAAGTTGAGCAGAAGGAAACTGGACTTCATCTATAAAAACTGGAAAAGGAAGAAAAAAAACATTTACCCAGACCGGGGTGGGGGGGTGTTTGACACGACGGAGTCACATCTGTGTTGTTGCTCACCTGCTACCTTAGCGCTACGTCGCTGATGGTTTTTATTTTTGACCGTGTGTGTGTGTGTGTGGGGGGGGGGGGGGGGGGGGAGCAGAGCGGAGCAGTGGGTCAGTAGCATGTTAACTAGCATGTTTGTATTGTGCCCCACGCTGCATCAATACCAACAGGTGTTGACAGGGGGTGTTGGGCAGTAGATAAAGAGATGAAGGAAAACCAGTCAGAGCTGTGGTTTCTTATACATTTTATTGTTGGATGTAACTGGGACCCTGTGTACATAATTTCGCTCCACCACATGTACCACATGAGGTGCGAATGACAATAAAGAAACTCTGACTCTGACTCTGACTCTGGTGCAAACACTGACATATTACTCCAACCATTTGGAACCTCCTGTAGAAGAAAGAAACCACGGGTGGACTCGTGAAGACCAGATGAAGACCACAGACACTGTGGGGGCTCTGAAGGAAAAAACCTCCATCTGTTGGCGTCTTGTTGTCAGGAGTGACGGGGTCATGATCTACTGAGACTTCATCAGTAAGGTACCAGCTACACCAGAAGATGCAACAAACTGGACCTGGTTCTTCTTGACGAAACTGCTCAAACTTCGTCCGGTTGTGTGGGATCAGGCATGAAAAGCCTTTTCCATTCAAGACACATCTTTGGTGGACTTGGGTCCGTGTTGGACTCAGCCACTCCAGAACGTCACCTTCAAACCATTTCTGTGTAGATTGTTTTGCTGTTTGATGGGAACATGAATGTAACGTGTAAATGTTTGTTTTTGTTGTATCCTCTGTCTGTACAAGCCTTTGGGGACAGTTGCCCAGAAGCATCCCCAGACCATAATGCTGCCATCACCATGCTTTACAGCAGGGACGCTGAGTTTGTGGTGTCATGGTGTCTTGTTTGAGGGTCCAAAAGGTCTGTTTTGGTCTTATGAGCACACAGAACTTTCTTCCACATGCCGTTTGGCAAACTAAAGGAGATTTAATCGGAGTTTTCTTCAACAGCATCTTTCTCTCTGCCTCTCTTCCTGAAAGCTTAGACTGGTGAAGAACCCTGGAAACTGTTGCTGTATGCTCAGCCGGTCCCATCGGACCAGCTGAAGCTTGTCCGATGGGACAGGAGTCCTTCAGAGTGGTCACGGGTGCCGTGGAGTCCATCTTTGAATTATGTGAGGACGGCCTGCTGCTGTTAGATTTACACATGTCCCATTGTCTTTACATTTCTTAATGAACTCCTGGAGACATTTAGGGCTTTGGAAACGCACAGAAGTTCTTTTAATGCAACTAAAGTCGCAGGTTCTGCCCTCAGGTGATTCTCATTTCACCAACTGTGAAACCACCAGCACCAAGTGGCCTCCACTCATTTAGAACAGTCACTTTACGCCATCACCTATTTATCATTAAATACTTTCATTTAATGGGTATTACTCTGTAAAAATCAGATTTAACCGTTAGTTAAAATGTATCTTTCAATCATAAAGGACAATTTATATTAACTACGACGGATTTATAATAATAAAAGGGGGTGAATATAGGCACTGTATACACACACACCACCCTATTGTTCCACTTGGGTGGTTTCATGTCACTTAAAACTTGGTTCCTCTACCAGAGGTCTGGGTCTGAGGGTTCTGTTCAGCATCTCAGCTGTTCCTACGACTGAGCCCTGAGGTGGTTCCTGGGATCTGTTGGCGCAACTCTTCCAGTGTGGGGGTCACAGCACCAAGTTCTCCAAAAACCAAGGGGACTACTGCTGCTTCGAGTCTCCACAACTTCTTCTGCTTCTCGTGCTCCACCTTCCAGATGTTACCGTCACTTGGGATTGATACGTTTTCACCACTGCCTTCTCTTGCTTGTCGATGAGCACAACGTCCGGTTGGGTTACCCTCAACTTGTTTGATAGTCTGAATCTTGACGTTCTACAGGACCTTTGCCCTTCCATGCTCCACCACCCTTGGTGACGTCTCCCACTTTGACTGTGGGACCTCCACTCTGTACTCGACACAGACGTTCCTGTATAGTATTCCAGACGTTCCTGTGTATTATTCCAGACGTTCCTGTGTATTATTCCAGACGTTCCTGTATAGTATTCCAGACGTTCCTGTGTATTATTCCAGACGTTCCAGTGTATTATTCCAGACGTTCCCGTGTATTATTCCAGACGTTCCCGTGTATTATTCCAGAC
>NC_056507.1:1970923-1974746 GCF_014905685.2 Nematolebias whitei
TCCCGTGTATTATTCCAGACGTTCCCGTGTATTATTCCAGACGTTCCTGTGTATTATTCCAGACGTTCCTGTGTATTATTCCAGACGTTCCCGTGTATTATTCCATCTTCTTGGCTACGGCGCTCCATAAACTTTTTACGTGCCGGCATGTTCCATCCTGCTTTGATGTTCTCGACTGTCTCTGTTTTCAACTCGATGGGAAATCTTGCAGCATTTTAGTCTCATGAAATTTCCTGTCATAAGTTCTTGTTACACTCCTACTCAACAACATCTACACGTACAGAAGAAGCACAAGGTACAACACAGTTAGACCTGTCACAATAAACAAGAAATCAATTAATCGCATGATAAATGAAAATCATCGACCTCATTTTCATTTATCAGCTTCATCGTTTCTTCGGGTCTCTTTCTACCGAAGACACTGGAGGACAAAAGACTCAACTCCGGTTCTTCACAGACCCCTCCCTTTCTCTTTAAAATTTGTTTTAATTGTCCAAAATTGCGTTTTTGGATTGTTAAAAGCAGCTAAGCTGAGAAGCTAACATGCCAGCCTCAGGAAACAAACTTCCGTCTTGTCGAAGCTCCAAAATCCACGGTTAAAACTCGTGCCTTCGTGTAAAAAATTGTTTTTCTCTGCAAAAAGAAGCTGAGAACTTGTTTACTGATTATTTATTAAAAGTTTTGTGTGAAAAATGCTAACGAGCTCGAACCACAGAGCGTATCTCATGTCACCATGTCAGCCCATGTCATGTCAAGGGGCCTCCCTCACATTCTTCTTTGAGACACGCTGCTCGCTCCCTCACTATCCATCCTTCAGTTCAAACAGTCTTATACTGCCATCCAGTGGTCAAAAAAGGTGCTACATGCAAAACAAATTCGCCAACATTTCTTCTTAAATTTGACAATAATGACTTTTGTCAAATTTCAAGCAATATTATCGTTTATCGCAATAATTTCTGAGACAATTAATCGCCCAGTAAAATTTGTTATCGTGACAGGCCTACACACAGAAAAACTGCAGCTCTCTGCAGACATCTAAAGCCCAAGGAACACTCCAGCACTATAATGTCCATATTTTGGACAGAGACCGATGGTTTGAGCGAGTGGTGAAGGAAGCCATCTTTGATAAACCAGCGTTGAACGGTAAAGTTCTCAAATTTCATTCGTCAAACGTTAAGATGCAGCGCTGAGTTTGAGCCACAAAGGATTTCCCACTAATCTACACATCACGCACAATGACCAAGTTAACACTGGCCCTAACGATGCTCAGGAGCGGTAAAGAGAATGATTTGCTTGGGAGTTCACAGCCCAACAGCAGTTTGGTTTGAAACTTTGCACTTCTCAGTTTAAAACTGAGAAAACTCTTCGAAGTAGAAGCAAAAAATAAAATAAAATAAAGAAAGCAGTGCAGTTGCTTTTGATTCAACTTGCTGGGATTACACCCTGAATGACTGAACCTAATTTAGAAACATTTTACTTTCCTCCTTTCATCTAAATGAAGTCCCAGCAGTGAGGCCTGGACCTGACGAGCTGCCACCGTTGGACATGAACTCTAAACAGCGTCTGTGACAGAGCCTAAATATTTCTAACCGTTTTCTTCTCACGGGTCGCAGAGCCTCGCTCTCGTGCAGCAGGGATTTGAACCAAATCAAAAATAATCTCCAGTTAGTTTCCATAACTTTACAGAATTATAGTCTTTGTTGACTGGTCTGTAACAAGAAAATGTCTAAATGCACCGAATGGTTGTTTTTTCATAATTTCATGTGTCCAACTAGCTGCAGCCCAGGGAGGTACTAAATTAAGGAGTTAACGGCTGAAATGTTCTGTCGGTGCTGTAAAGGAAACCTGAAATATTAAACACGAGCACAGATTTTAAAACGCCAATAAAAATGTGATTATGAAGACGCTGAGGGCCCTTCAGGTACGAATGTCACCTGTGTGAATTATGAGATTTGCTCCTGCTGGACCGTTCGATAAAAATCAGCCCCAGAAAATAAATGAACCTTGAACCAAAAGTGAATGAACAACGTGCACTTGGACCACAGCTTTGGTAGAAACATGCAGAATGAAGAAAATGAAATAAAGCAGAGTTGAAAGAAAAGAACTGGGAAGAAAAGTTGTTGGTGGTTGACGTGACAACAAGACTAAATCACGGCTGCAGGCTCAGCTTTGATTGGCTGTACATACCGATAAGATTTCAACACTCTGAAGAAGACCACACCAACAACGCACAGCAAGAGAGAGAGGAAGCTCAGACTGAGTGTCGTCATTTCATCATCACACGGTTATTTACTCGCACAGACATCAAGAGCAGGACAGGAAACACAAGCAGCTTCGAAACGTCACCATCACGCACTGACACGCTCCTTCACGGAGTAATGGCTCCTGGTAGGAGGCCGACAAACACGTGCATTTAAATAACTTGTGTGGAATACGCCCTCAGCTTCTGATGGGAAATTATTTGGATTATTTTACACTAACTTTACAATTTCAAATTCATTTTAAAATACTTCTGTATGTTTTTAAGTCTGAACAGTTCTGCCCCCTCCTAACTCACTGATCTGCTGCAGCCATATGTCCCCCAGCGCTCTCCGAGGTCAGACCAGATGTTTTATTGGTTCCGGTCACTCGTCTTGAGCTCAGAGGTGACAGAACCTTCTCTGCTGCAGGTCCAAACTGTGGACTGAGTTACCACTGCAGGTCAGGCAGGCTCCCTCTCACTGGTTTTAGGTCTCGTTTAAAAACTCACTTTTACTTCCTGGATTTTGTCACTGCGAGAGCCGAGTTTAACTTCTGTATTTTATAATGTCAGTCATTTAGTTCATGTCATTTCACGCCGTGTGCTTTGCTCGTTTGTTTTACTGTACAGCACTTTGGTTGGCCTGGTTGCAGTTTGAAGTGCTTTATAAATAAAATGGTATGTGGTATTCTGGGATACAAAGTTACTTTTAGCCGCCAGTTTCATTCAGATGTTTGAGTTGAACGAGCTGCACTTCTATAGAGACATAAGCATAAAGAATGGCTCATAATCGTCTAAAACTGAGTAAACTGATTAAATTACACGTCTCATTTGTCGAGTTAGAGAGATGCACCCAGAAACTTGTGAGTGACACCAATATTCAGCCTGACCAGACATGGTCAACACTCAAAAATCAGATTCTTTTTTTGGTCATTAAACACATCGCAGACAAGGTGATGTATCAAAAATCAGAGATTTTGCTTCTCGCACAGTGAATGGTGGAGATAAGAGCCCAGCTCACTGAAACCCAGCAGAAAACGGACGTTTTGATTTCTGATAATAAGAGAAACTGATTGGTATGAGACCGAGGATTATTTAAATATGGGCACGCATAATTTTTAACACCGAGTTGTTTAGATAATTTACTAGAATGACTGATCATAGTGTAAGACATGAATCAGTACCAAAGGTCAGTCGGTAATTCTATAAAAAATAATAAAAATGCTGTCATGAAGAGAGTGGGGTGTCCTTTAGCCACAGCATGATCATTTTAACATCAACTACTGGTAAATATAATATAATATAATAGAATTACAACTTGTGGAGGATGTTCTTTCAATTGTTAATAAAAATAAAATCAGACACCCCACAAAACTTTTTGAAATTCCAAATTCTGGATTAAGAAACAATGAAAAGGGAAAATATAATTGTTGCTGTTACTATATATCTGTTGTTACCTGTTACTACCTGCTGTTACCCATTACTAGTTACCTGTTACTACCTGTTGTTACCTGTTGTTACCGGTTACTAGTTACCTGTTACTACCTGTTGTTACCGGTTACTACCTGTTGTTACCTGTTACTA
>NC_056507.1:1974756-1974953 GCF_014905685.2 Nematolebias whitei
GTTGTTACCGGTTGCTACCTGTTGTTACCGGTTACTACCTGTTGTTACCGGTTACTTGTTACCGGTTACTACCTGTTGTTACCGGTTACTTGTTACCGGTTATTACCTGTTGTTACCGGTTACTACCTGTTGTTACCGGTTACTACCTGTTGTTACCGGTTACTACCTGTTGTTACCGGTTACTACCTGCTGTTACC
>NC_056507.1:1984953-2007787 GCF_014905685.2 Nematolebias whitei
AGGGGTGACCAATGGAGCAACCAGAGGGGTGACCAATGGAGCAACCAGAGGGGTGACCAATGGTGCAACCAGAGGGGTGACCAATGGTGCAACCAGAGAGGTGACAATGGAGCAACCAGAGGGGTGACCAATGGTGCAACCAGAGGGGCGACCAATGGAGCTACCAGAGAGGTGACAATGGAGCAACCAGAGGGGTGACCAATAGAGCAACCAGAGGGGTGACCAATGGTGCAACCACACCGGTGGCCAATGGTGGCCTAGGCACACAATAGATTATTATTTGGCCACCCCAATCATTTGAGGAAACTATCTGGTTGTTGGTCTAATTTGTCTATGTGTCCCTGTGATGGACGTGTGACATGTCCAGGGTGTCCCCCATCTCTTGCTCAGTGATGCTGGGCACCAGTGATCCCCGTGACCCGCAAAGAAAGAAACAGGTAGATGATGGATGGATAGATGGATACTTTAAAGCAATATAAAAACTTGAAAGCATAGTTTCTTAAAATGATGGGGGTTGTCAGTATACATCTCTATAAGGTGGTGGATATCAACCCAGTATTTTAAACTTTCTTGCTCCTAGATGCAGCCACACACCAAAATGGAAGTCAGTACCTCATTTTTCAAATTTTCACGTTTACAACATGCATGAACGGACGGAGGGAGTATTTCCAATTTCCCCCGTTTACTTTGCGATGGGGGACAATAAATGGTAATGTTAGTGCAAAATCAGATTTGTAATAACCATTGCTATTAATGGCATCTTCAAGTCTGTGATTTTTAAACACAAGCTTCATATTTAGGTCATTCAGGACTTTAATCTCATCTTGGAATCAGAGTGATGATCAATATAGTTTTTTTAGATTTAACATGTTTCATTCCTGACAAAGAGGCAAATATGTAATTCATAAATGATTAAAACCTCATCCACCAGCTTGGTTATGTCTTAAGTGTCGTGTTATTTCAATGGCACACAAAGTTCAGACAAGTGCAGTCATGCAGGATGCGTACTCACTCCACAACGTCGTCCTGGTCAGCAAACTCTTCATCATTGAAGCCGAACTGCTCAATAAAATTGGACGTCATTTGTTGCATCTGATAATCAGAAAAGGCCTGGCAAGACCCAGGACCATTGATAATGATATAGTCTTGGATCTACACAAAGATGGTCATTACTTGCAGAACAAAAATAGAGCAAATGCATAAATATGGACAATCTTGACAGAAGAGTGTGAAATATGATCTCAGTTCTGATAAAAATAAATAAAAAAACTGGGATTGGGTGTAAAATGTACATGAGAAATTCATGCATCAGTTTGTAAATAAGATTGTGCAGAATTTTATCTACATATCAGTATCAAACCAAGTAAACCACTGTGAGGTGGTTCAAGGTTTTAAATCTTTGCTATGACAAGAAAAAAAAAAAAACAGATCTGAGGTCAACCTGGTGCTTAACACCAAGCTGCTTCAGTTTTACTACAGGAAACATCCAGAGAAAAACCGAGGTTTAAAACGTGTAAATGTGGATTAGCCATCATAATCCATACTCATACGGGATTTCTGGATGTTTACAAAATAGATCAAATTAGATACAGGGGAGAAAAACAAAAGTCATGGTGATAAAATCAAACCTAGGATTTTTGTCAACTGTTCCATCCCATCACTGTGCGTTTCACTAAATTTAGTTTTCTAATCATGATTAGTAATTGAGTACACTCATCCAAAGCACGGTGGAGAGACGCTTCAGTGTTGTGGAGACTTTTTTATTTTTATTTTAAGGCCTGTCTACACACATAAGAAAAAACAAAAACAGAGGGAGACTCTAGATATGAGAACATGGAAGTAGCTCAGCTTTGATACGAGTCTTTTATTGACACACAACACCCAGAATGACAGAAACACCAACCAGTGCCAAGTGTCAAAAGTTCTGGTCAACATGAGCTTAGACTTTCTAAAATGAATCTTTGCTTCTCGTCTACAGTCACAGTCCGAGCTGCGACGTGTCCAGCACAGATTGCTGCGTTCGCTTTCTAAAGCAGCTTTTCAAGTATCTGCTGCCAGTACAGGTACGTATTTTAGCATTCTGTAGCAGCTGTATGTCAATAAAACCAGTAAAGCACCCAAGCTGAGTCTGTGTGTTCAGGTCCTACCTGTTGAAGCGAGGAGTCTTGGTGAAAACCACCATCTTTAAAGTCCACCTCATCATCGCTGGAAGAATGGATGTGATGCGTGTTCACCTGCACAAACGTCCATTTCAGAATGAAAAGGCTCGGCTCTTTCAGAAACTGAACTACACCTACTTTGTTGATCTTCTATTGAACTTGTTTACAGTGTTTTATTTCTTATTAAATATCTGTAATACGAGGCCAACGCTATGCTGCGCTTCATGAGCGTGCACGTACAGTAGTCCCTCGCTACTTTGCAGTTTTTCAACTTTTGTCTACTTTAATATTACTCACGTGATTGGGACGATACGAGATAAAACGTTAACGAAAAAATACTTCAGACAGGCACCGCCATTTTGTAGTTTTCTTTCAATAAGTCTACACTGTAACACCAGTCAAAAGAACTACATTACCCAGAAGCCAACAGTGCTTCCAGCTGCTGCTTTCTTCCGAAACGGAGGTAAAGTTTTGCAACGCAAATCTACGATATCTATCAAGTTCACAGAACTGTCAGGAAAGCCTCAAATAATCCTGAAGCCGAGCTCAAGTTGTATCTTCACTGGTGACCTGGTCTGCAGTTGATCCGGACTCAGTGTGACCCAGATCCTGGGGGCTGCAGGCAACATATTCTGGTCACGCGATGCTGGTCCGGATCGGGCAGAGGTGGTGGACTAATCCTGGGCAGCCTTGCGTGCTGAGTGTCCTTCCTGGAGCAGCAGCACGTGCACATCGACCTGGACGGGGTGGTGGGCTTGTCATGCTGCAGGGTAGCTGAACGGAACTGAGCCAGACCAGAACTGAGCTTCTGCAGAGCTGGTGAGTACTCATAAAATTTTGCAGTGCTGTGCAGTACATATACGCATGTTGTTAAAATGACTTACAAATAAGCCCTGGCTTTATCATAAAGCCCAAAGCATTTCCACACACGATCAAAGGTACCCCATCTTTTTGGACCTTAAAACCAGGGGCTTTGGCTTCATCTTTCATAAGAAAAGTGCGAGATGGCATCCGTTTCCAAAATAAGCCCGTGCTTTTTTCATTTACTCTTTATTTATCCAGGTAGTCTCATTGAGCCAAGAGAACTCATTTTCAAGAGAGACCTGTTTAGGGAGCAGACGGGGGTTAAGGGTCTTGCTCATTGGCCCAAAGTGGGGCGAATGAGGGTGGGGGCAGGTGTGGATGCTTCACCTACCCCACCCACATTTTTGATGTTGTCGGTACTGGGGCTTGAACCGGCGATCTTCCGATCACAGGCCCACCTTCTCCAACCTCTGCGCCACCACTCCCCGATATGTTGAAAACTAGTTCAGGCCTGTAGCCCCCCTCCTCGATCATAATTTTGAACGTGTTGATCACGTACTCCTCGGCTCCTGCTGTATCCGCAGAGGCAACATCTCCGTACAGAGAAATGCTCTCAAGTCCAAAGTGTTTCTGAAATTTGACGAACCAGCCCTCGCTGGCACTGAATGGAGTTGATCCGGTGGGCAAAGCACTCAAAAGTTCCACTTCAGCGTCGTCCTCCTCGTTGTCCTCTTCGTCATGCCCATCATCGTTGTGAACGTCCCTTTTGGCTGCCAGAACATCATGAAGTTGTTTGGCCTTTGTCCGGATGGTGCTTGTATCCAGCGTGATATTCTTTTTACAGCAATCGTTAATCCACACGGCTAATGCAGATTCCACCTTCACAATCGTCTTATTGCGGGAAGTCACCACCCTCTGTGCGGCGGTGTTGAAAATCACTGCTGCCGTAGACCCGATATTCTTCTCATCCTTCTTGATATAGCAAACCGTAGATTTGTTGATCCCGCAATGGAGGCCAACATCTGCGTAGGTTCTCCCTTCCTCCAACATGTTGAGAAGCTCCCACCTTCTCTTTTATGGTAAGCACCATTCTCTGGAGATCGGGATCGTTATCTGAAACCTTAGAACGCGCAGAACACTTGGGTGGCATCGTAAGGCTTCAAATAAATTTCCCAAAAAAGCACAGCAAGAGAGCAGACGAACTGCTAGGGTTCCTGAGCCAATCAGTGCCCGGGGTACAGAGCACCATGCTCCGTTTGGTCGCCTTCCAAGAATCAGCCAACCGTGTGTCGTGTACAGTCTTACACTGAAAACCAGCGAATGTTGGACCGCGAAGTAGCGAGGGACTACCGGAACTACAAAGTTGCTGTACGTCGTCAATATTCTCTCTGCGATTAATCTGTTTACATTAAAGATGTGTGAAATGTGTGAGAGAGTCACGTCCCAGAGACAGTGTGAGCGTTGCAAAGCATGCTGGGTAGGAATTATATGTGCAATTTTTCTGACTGTTCACAATGTATCCGAGTGTGAAAATGTGTTTTTCATGTTATTTCCCTGTTGTGGTTTGGTTTAATTTCTGCCAGTGCCTGTTAATGTCTGTAAACTGACACCACGAGTCTGAATTAGAATTAGATATGAGGCGGGAAGCACTGCGAGGGTGGTGATGTCACCGAGTGGTGTTTAGCTCTTCATAGCGTAGCATCGCTCTGTGTAAATCACCATTCTCCTGTAAGCTTTTAGAGTGGAGAACGGTCTTTTAAAAATAAAAAAATTGGAGAACCTCCGCTAAACGGAAAGTTAGTTCCACTAGTAGCAGATGAGCGGTACTGTGCCCACCACTGTCTGTAGCTTAGATGTTTGGTTGTACGTTGTGTTAGTCTGTTTTAGTCTTTTATTCATTTTTTCGCCTGTTGGCCAAGTTATTATAAAAATTGAGATTTAGTTTTCAAGTGACTGACCTGGTTAAAAAAAGATTTGATTATTACAACAAAGCATACAGCACACTCTTTCAACGAGCATATAAAAATTAAAAACTAAAACCAGATCGTTGAAGCAACTTTTAGAAAAAAAACATTTGATTAAAAATGCAATGTGTAATAAGAGTTTATAAAGATAAGGAACTCTCCATTTATTAAACTAATCCAAACTTAAGTCACTTAGAAAACCAGAAGAAAAACCAGAAGACAGCGATTAATGACTTCCTGGTAAGCTACTGTATTTTTTTGGTTTTTACCATAAATAAATTACTGTACGTATGTTACAGGTACGTATTTAATTAAGTTTTTTAAAACTTTCTATGTACATATCTCATGTTACAATGTGAACACCCCATATAAAAAAGCGTGGACTAAATATGTACAATTATTATTATTTTATTTAGTGGGTGCGACTTATATTCGGTTGTGCTTAATAGAACGTAAATTACAGTAAGTTGATGTTTCTGCGGCTACTCACCAGGTCGACGGTGTTTCGTTTGTTTGTGTCGGCAAGCTGCCCAGAAATTAACGCCTCCCACTTCTCTCTGGCCTCTGAGGGTAGTTCTGCAACACAAAACACTTATCAGCAAATTAGTTGCTCCATGCTTTATGAAACAAATCATAAATCAAAACGTTCGGCTCTTTCAGGACAATCCTGCTGTGACTTTTGGTGTTGGTGCAACTTTAGCTGTTTGAAATATTTAGCCTTTTCTGACTTTTTTGTTCTCACAGAAAATGAACTGAGCTCATTTTCCATCCTTCAAATCTTTAGATGTGTTTACCACCTTTTACTGCTCCTTTCACAGTTTGTTCTGCTTCAGCTTCTTTCAGCTTCCTGCTGAAAATTTAAACTGTTTTCAGCTACTTTCAGCTGTTTTTTCAGCCGTTTTGTGCCCAATTTCAGAATATTTCTGCTAACTACAACATTTTTGTGCTTCTAACTTCTTTCTGCTAAATTCAGCTTATTATGGTCCTTTTAGCTTATTTATGAAAGTTTCAGCTTTTTCTGATATTTCAGCTACTATTTAGCTGTTTTCATGCTAATTTTAGCTTTTTCAGCTAATTCCACATTTTTTTACAACAATTTCAGTTTTTTCAGTCTAATTCAGCACAAATGTGCTCTATCCACATCCTTCTTGTAATTTAAGCTTCTTTCTGCCCTTTTAGCTACTTTTCAGCTGTTTTTTTTTTTTGCTAGTTTCTACTTTTAGTAAATTTCCACTTTTTTGTGTTCATTTCTGCTTCTTTCAACCCAACTGGGCAAACATGTTCTTTCTGCTTTCGTCTGCTACTCTAAGCTTGTTTTACCTTTTCAACTAACTTTTTAGCATGTTTAGTTAATTTCAGCCGTTTTCAGATAAATTCAAGTTTTTCATGGTCATTTTTGTAACTTTCAACATAATTAACTTATTTCTGCTAATTTCAGCTTGTTAGGATCCTTTCAGTTTATTTCTCCTAGTTTCAGTTATTTCAGCTATCATTTAGCTGTTTTTATGCTAACTTTCACTTGTTCAGCGAATGAAATATTTTTAACACCTATTTCAACTTTTTGCACTAATAGTGCAAAAACAATACGCCAAACAACAGCAGCACGAACATGAGCCTATGTGAGCAGATGAGAACGAATGAACACAGCAGCGTGAAATAAATCAGCAGCATGAGATAATCAGCAGCACATATAAACAATCAAGTGGCATTACAGAGATTCTTTTTTCCACAGTGATTCTCCTGGTTAGAGAGTCATGAGTCTAATAACAGCCTCAGGGTAGAAGCTGTTCCTCAGTCTAGTGCTTCTACACTTAATGCTCCTCAACCTCCTTCCTGAGGGGAGTGGGGCAAAAAGTGTGTGCTGGGTGAGTGAGGTCCTTCATGATGCAGGTGGCCCTCTTCCTGCATCTGGAGGTGTAGATGTCTGATGGTGGGGAGACTGACTCCAACAGTCTTTTCACCTATCTTTTTATATAGGCGTGTTTTTCCATTTCAGCTTCATTTCAGAATGTTTTTAGCTAATTTCAGCAAGTTCTTCAGCAATAAATAATCACATTGCATTTTCTCAGGAAATGTAATTTCTCTAGTTTGTATCATCTACTTTTTTCTAAAACCCTTCCTGTCCATGCTTCTCTCTCATTTGTGTTCTGCTTTTCCAGACCTGGATACACGACCAGCTGTGAGAGCACGGAGCTGTTTACATCCTGATTTGGAGGAAAGTCAATGGATTCTGCAGCCTGCATGGAGCTCAGACCGTTATTATTTAATCAAACGTTACTTGTGCAAATTACAAGTGAGTTTTTGCTCTTTATATTCAAACTGAAACAATTTTGTCGGGACGAGACGAGAGGCGAGACTCCACAGCAAGTCCAGCCAGGAATAAGTTTTTTCCTCTGGTCTGAGTGAAATATTTACTCCAGTAAATCTTTCCAAAGGCTCAAACATAAAAGCAGGGCACAACTTAGAGAGTTATTATAAAAATAAAATCAAAGGTACAGGGAGGTAAGAATAAAACATTACCAAGAGGAATGCATCATTCAATATGATAAATATGGGATTAAGTTGTATTTATTTATTGTACATATCTGCAAACTCAGAAGGGATGAAAAAGATGACAAATAATGCAAGACAGACGTGCATTCATTTTCTCAGATCGTTCCCGTATCGCTCCTGTATTTTACGCTTCATGCACAGACCCGTTCATTTGTTCAGAAATAATATTTCTTATGACGCAGCTTTCATGTTAAAAGCGATGGATCTGGCTGTCGAAGAAACGGCGCTGCCGCCCGTAAGCTTTGCATCAACGCGTGTCGATGGTCGGGCAATGGAGTCAAGCCTGTTACATGTTTTAATAAAAGCTTTAAAATTATCTCTGTGTGACAACTTCCTTTGTACGGTAAATATACGTTTAAATACCGGGATCTCATTTTAAGCTCTGCACGGAGCAGAGGACACAACCGGAGGGGGGGCTCTTCTCACTTCCTCCCTCCTGCTCATATGAGCTCTGCAGAGTAAAAATCACAACAAATTTATTTAGAAAGTACATTTAAAAACAGCAGCTGTTACCAAAAGTGTTTAGCAATAAAATCAATGGTACTAATTTAATGAATATTTACCGCATTTTACTGGTACTATTTGACCTCTGGTCACATGACCTCAATAAGACTTCTGGGTAATATTTATTGGTATTTAATTTTTTTAAAATAATTTTGGTTACGTAGGTATTTGGCACTTTTCTGTCCAGTGATTATAGTTACTGTGTTCATTCTGTAGGTTTGATGGTTTCGACCATGAGTCACACAGCGAAGCATCAAGAAGACTTCTGAGCAAGTGTTGAAGCTAGATGTTGTGAAGCGCCATCCAGTGGCCGATTCTTGTACTACAAGAACACGAAGGCGTCTCCCCCCCCCTCCCCTCCCCCCGTCGGAGGAACGTTGTTTCTTAAAGAGAAATGATGCCATCCACCCTGCCTCTGAACGCCTCCACCCCCCAAAAGAACTCTTCGGATCTACGTGAACCACGTAAATGACATGTTTTAGTTTGAAAACGACAAATTTTGCTGAAAAGTGACAAGTTTGCAGGTATGATCGTAATGTGGCTGATTTCCCCTCAGGAACATGTGTGCAGTAAAATTACTGAGCATCTGAAAAAACTTACAAAAAAAATCTACTAGAAGAATCTTTAAGCTTCGTAAAAAAAATAAAAAAAATATATTGTTTATTGGCTGCACCTACAGAAATCTAAACATGGAAAAGATAAATATGTGGCTGATTTTCCTCCAGAAGGTCTGCCAAGGGTTAAAAAAAATAAAAACCAATAAGGCTCAAAAGGAAACATTATACCAACAAAAACTTATTTGTTTAATGAAAAGACAAACATCGTCTATAATCACCTACTAAAAACAATATTTACAATAATTATAATCTAATAAAATATGGATAATTGATGACTAAATATACATTTCTTCTAAAACAAACCGTGTAAAATCAATGACAGGAATATCCTGATGCATGCTCAATAATCCAGGTAGAAAAATCCAAAAAAGTTAAATCTGGTCCTCTGGACATTCAGAAAAACAAAAAACAAAACAAAGCAAAAAAATATAGAAACGTTTCGTCTCTCATCCGAGAGACTTCTTCAGTCTGAGGAGCTGTTTTCAGCTCAGTCTCTGAATCTCTCAATGACAGGAATGTTCCTGTACTGGAGCCAACAAAGATGAAGTGAGAGCTTACCAGAGAGGAGCTGCTGGATCTGCGGTCCGTTCGGGCCTTTCTCACTGTTATGAACTATAGAGTTGGCTATTCTGGTGAGGTGACCCATGTAGCCTCGTCGCCGACCGCCTTCTGCCCTAAAGTGCACGAGCAAACCAAATTAGGAGTCAATTACGGTAAAAGTTTAGCAGTAAAAGCAGCAACAAGAATACTTACTGCTCTTTTTCATTGGAGTGCCAGGCGTCAACGATTCTTTGGATTAACTGGCACTTCTGAAAGAGCTGATGGAGACGCATACTAAATCAGTTTGGACCGCTTAAAGTTTGTTTTTATTCTAAGAGACAATCTGTTGTCTGTGGGGGGACAAAAAAAGACAACTTCTATCAAACACACACTAAGAAGAAAATAAATGGGATTAGAGCCCTTCAAAACATTGAAGATACGACTAGAATTCCTTCCCTCCGAACTTCATTCTGAAGTCGGGTCTTGGGGGCAGCATCTTGAGCAGCGAGGTCTGGACATCTCTTTCCACAGCCACATCTTCTGGGAGGACTCCGTGGTGTTCCCAGGCCAACAGAGATGCAGTCTCTCCAGCATGTCCTGGGTCTCCTCCTGAACCACCTCAACTCGCTCCTCTGGATGTGGAGGAGCAGCGGTTCTGCTCCGAGTCTCTCCTGATAACTGAACTTCTCCCCCTGTCTCTGAGGGAGAGTCCAGCTCTGCAGAGGAAACTCATTTCAACCTCCTGGATCCACAAGCTCATTTTTTCAGTCTCTACCAGAGTTCATGACCAGAGGTGAGGGGAGGAACGTAGATCGACCGGTAAACAGAGATCTTTGTCTTACAGCTCAGCTCCCTCTTCACCACAATGGACCGGAACAAAGTCCACAATACTGCAGACACTGCATGTGTAGATCATCGTCGTGTTGATATCTCACCAAGAAAAAATCTTGACATGTTGAATATATTTATTGCTCAGCTCTGATTTGAGGTGTACATTGACCTTCAATCCAATTCCCTGTTCTTTAAGTGCAACGTTTGTAAACTCGATAAAGAAACAATGGTTTGTGCACATCAGTCTTACATGTTGGATGAGAGCGCTCTCTCTCACGTGTTGCTCTCCCTCTGCTTGGCTTTCTACGGGAGCAGGAGGCATCGCTAGAATCATTGCGGTGCAGATTTCCACCTGAATATGGAGGAAGTTGTTCCAGATGTATTTGAAATACATATCCTATCGAAAAGAAGAAGAAAAAACACAATTACAGGAGAGGGTTTACAATTGTTTACATCGTGTAGGGAAGTCACCACGCACTGACGTAGTTGTGTCGCGGCGCTTTCTGTCCGGGTTGAAACTGAAGCGGCCGCTTCAACACGAACAGAAATAGAAATGCGTCAGTGAAACTCTGTAATCATATCAAATATTGAAAATGTGCTTAAAACTCAAATCACCGTTATTGAATAAAAGTATACCGTGACATATATCGATATCCGATTGTTGCCCGGCCCTACGTACCACAGCGCTTTAAGGTTGTTGATCTTGATTCAGGAATTCTGATCAATTATAGACCTACATCTAATCGAACATTCATCTCAAAAATTCTACAGAAAATAGTTGCAGGTCAGTTGAGTAAACATCTACAAAGACATTTATTTGAGTTTCACAAAGGACTAACAGTTATTTATGGAGTTCCTCAGGGTTCAGTAAAAGACATAAAACATGGAGGACCCTTAATTTTGCGTATATAAACGTATTCAGTGCACTAACGAATGACCAGAGGCAGCTTAAGGAGGGACTGTCACCATATTGAAGAGCCGTTTTGTAAAAAGGATTCAGATAAACTCCTCTTGGAAAATACGTTGCAGATGTTTCCTGATATTTGGGTGGTTGGCGTGTAAAGGGTGAAAAAATAAAAAAGCGTTACTCACTAGTACAATTCCCAGTGTGTTGAGGTTTATGAGTTCTGTGTTGATGCTGTGAGTGTTGCACTGCAACAGACTCGCGACTAGTCGGACCACGTTCAGCCTAGTGTTGCCCACGGGTGGGTCGAGCACACCCCAAGTAGTTTTCATAACAATTTTCTGAAGGTGGAGAACAAACACCGATCAGTAAATATGACTCAAAGCTTCAGAGTGAACGACGCTGATTGAAATTAGAAACAAAACATCAACTGAAACAGATCACATCAGATGTTTTTTACCATGGGGGGTTCAAGTAGCAGCTGGTGAAAGTCTTTGAGACGAGGTCTCACAGCCTCCAGGATGCTGTGGTTGACTGAGAATGAAGAGTGGGACATCCCAGGAGGACCTTCCATATGACCCTCGAACCTGCAGCACAGAGAGAGGAACACGATGACTAAAACGTGCCGTGTGTGTTAAAAGACTAAAACTGTGTGCTGCAAAACAACGGCTGTAGATTAAATTATCCCCAAAGTTTATCTCATCAAACTTTAAAAAAAAAACATCAGATAACAGGACATACGCTGGTCTTCTTGTTTCAAACAAGGTGAGCAGAATCTGAATCACACTGACAATTGCAGACTCATTCTTCTCCTTTTCAAAAATATTAGAGAGCAGCTGCTCCACCGTCTCCTGCCTGAGGAAGAACAGAAGATGATGTAAACGGATTCAACAGAAAATGGATAAACACCAGAATGAAATGACAAAAACGTAAATGTTGCAAACCTGGCCAATCAGTATTGGTTAACTATTAACTCAGTTGTGTCAACAAACTAAATAAAACATAAAATAAAACAAGGCTCCTGCAGAAACCTGGCCCTGTGATGGACTTGCGTCCTGTCCAGAGTGTACCGCCCGGTCGACTTCCATCTCTCTTAAGATTCACGTGTTAAACTTGGTAAAGAAACTGGAAGTTAAACTGGGTTTATTTTTCAGAAACAGATTCTGTCTAACCCTGAATGTTAGGAAACACCTTGTATCTGTGACTTTCCTTCCCTCCATTGATTACGGTGACATTATTTACATGAACGCTCCTACAAGAACCCTGCAGATGTTGGATGCTGCAGATGTTGGATGCTGCAGATGTTGGATGCTGTCTATCATGGTGCACTAAGATTCATAACTGGCTGTAACTACCGTACCCACCACTGCACCCAGTATTCACTGGTTAACTGGTCACCATTAACTTCACACAGACTCTCCCACTGGTACATTTTCATCTTTAAATCACTTCTTGGTCTGCTGCCTTCATACATCTCCTCCTACATGTCTCTGTGTGAGTGCAGCTACAGCGTGCGCTCTCAGGACATTATTACCTGCAGTGTTCCCTCAGTGAGGACTGAACTAGACAACAGGACCTTCTCCTGCTCCGCTCCTGTTTCCTGGAACATCCTGTAAAAAGATCTGAAGCTCTCGACCTTTGACCTCTCTAAGTGACTTCAAAACATCTGATAAGTTCCTGCAGATGTTCCTGTTTTTAGTTCTCATAATCTAGCTGTTTTTTCGATATGTTTCCTTTTAATTATAATTTTGTTTTCAATTGTAAAAAAATAATTGAATGCATCATTTGTGATCGTCTATTGTTGTCGTTGTTGTTGTCCACTGTTGTCATCATTCTTTGTTAAAATCCAGGTCTCTCTTGTAAATGAGTCCTCGTGGCTCAATGGGACTAACCTGTTTAAATTAAAGGTTGGATGAAAAAAGAAAACTGAGCTTTTTAGTTAGACGTTATTGGTTTAACGCCTATAAAACCTATTTGTTTGTTTGTACACGGTTATCTCTCAGATTAGTAATTTTATTGCATATTTTGTAAAATGATAATAAAATTACTATATAATGAAAGACTAATGGATACATGATGGTTCAGACTGGACCCAAGAGTCTGAAAACTTAAAAAAGCTCAATATTTCCATGAGATGAGAAGCTAGAAATAAATTCACAGGTTAACATCAAACAAAGGTTACTAGAAAAGACAGACATAAACTAAATAAAAAATAAAATAAAAAAACATACTTCTCAAGTGTGGCCAGCAGAGGGTCAGGGTCTGAGTAACCTTGGACCTGAAACATCTGGTCTCTGCTCAGTCTGATGATCTCACACAAGGACTGAGAAGCATTCGAGTGTTTCTGTGTAAAAAAACAAAACAAAACACAATTTCAGAAAAAAAGAAAAGTTTAGGTGATAAATAAAATATAAATGTGTGTAAAACTCACATCTTCATCTTGAGAAGGCTGTACCATGTCGACTAGTCTCTGAATCACCTTCTCCTCGTTCAGCCACTTGAAAACAAATCAAACATTAAAATCCATTATTAGGACAAAAATAAAACGTATTCATCACCTACAGAAAAATGTGAAGACATTTTAAATGGTACAAGCTTAGATGTGGTCACTCTCGTCCACTGATCAACAAATACGGAGCGCCAGCCTCACGACGTCCTGCCCACTTCCTGCCATCTGATTATTACTTTTTCAAACCCCTCCCTGATGGGCCAGATTCTCTAAACAGAACATTCTACTTGTTTTTCATGGGGAGTTCAAAGGTCAATTAGGGTTGGATGAGTTGAAAAATACATTAGTCAACAGATTAGAGTCCTTCAGACAAAACATTTTAAATTATAAGGAAATGCAGTGGCTCGTGCATCTGCACGTGCACGCATCGCAGCACCTCAGCAGCGAAACCATTTTTGAAATGCAGCTGATTTGACCGTCAAAATGCATTTATTAAGTAAACGTTAAGACTGAGACACACCTTTGCTATAATTTCGAGCAAACAAATAATTGTTTGAAGTGTTAATCTTGTTAAATTCTTGTTAAAGTCCTCCTGTGCACGCTCCCGCCACCGCCATTTGGCAGCCCATTGATTTTTGGCACAACATTTCCGGGTCGTCAGTGGTGACGCACAATAGATGCGACGTATACGGCGAAGGGACACATTTATAGATTTTTACACTTTATTAGACAAGTATGGACTGATGCGACTTATCGGGCGGAGCGACGTGTATGGCAGAAAATACAGTATATACACGTTTTTTTATTATTATTATTACAGATCAAAACATTTATGGGGCAGGTGGTGCCACTGGGTGGGGTGCAGTGCCCCCCTCCCCCTTGTATAATGCATTGCACCCACACCTAAGCCACCCACCCTCTGGATCCTGCCCTGACATCCTCAGAACGTCAGGATGCAACTATGTGCTGGAAAATCATACAACCATGGTACACCACTACCACGGGAGCCATGTTGGCAGTTCCCAGGATCTCACGAGCCGCCAGATGTTCCTGTAGTTGTTGGAGGGTTCATGAGTATGGCTAATCGTGGCATGCCATTTATTTATGATGCGATACTGGGTTTTAGAGTTTAGTATTTTCTGATGCAATACTCATCACGAAAATTGAAAACCACTGGATTATTTTCAGTAAAGCTAAAAAAAATAAGTGCTGCGCTGTTACCCACGTTTAAAACATCCTGTCGCAGCTGCTGTGGTTCAATGCACGTGAGCATTCGAAGCAACAGGTCCATGATGGCCGATGTCCCGATGTGTTTGATCATCAAATCTACAAAGTCCTCCCTCTTCCTCAGAAAATTCACTATCTGTTAAATCAAAAAACATGATAAAAATCAGATAAAACCTTCTGTTAAATATGAAAACCACTACAGGACATTTAATTATTAATGATCAAGACATTTAGGCGTTTCTGTAATTCTATTATTGTGACTCTTCAGACTCACCTGGTCAGGCTTGCGTCCAATAAGAATTGACAGGACTTTGGAGAAAAAGCTGGCTAGGAGTGGATTGAGAGGTGGATTATTTTTGAGGAAACCGTAGAGCTTCATGAGCAGATTCTCATCTTCTCCCAGTCTGTCATTAATCTGGCTCACATCTGATGTTAACAGCTCGCATGAAATATTGGGATACCTAAAAATAAAAAAAAAAGCTACTTTTAGTCTCAAGACATAAAATATTGTGGTGTACTGAAGTTTTATTTGTTGATATAATCAAACATTCCAGCAGCAATGCTTGTGTACAGAAAAATTAGCATAAATGTCAAAGATATCAAAACTAAAGTGAGAAGCAGAGATGACGGGATTTAGAGCTCAAAGCCAATAATTAAAATATTTTCCACATATAGCCAGAATTGTTGCAAATGTTGCTGGAACTAAGGGAAACGTGTATTAGAGCACTGAACTTTTTTCACTTTCATGCCTTTATGCAAACAAACGGGACATCGCACTTGAAAAATAATAAAAACACAAGTGGGATAATCTTTTTCCAGGTGTTGACCCTCAATGATTAACAAAATTATTCTCCTGTTTAAGTGTAGTTGTAATAAGTTACCTTAATTTCCAGACTATTGAGCGCACCCAAATATAAGCCATGCCCGATAAATAAACAACAATAATTTTGTACAAGTACAGTGCCTTGTGAAAGTATTCGCCCCCCTTGAACTTTTCAACCTTTTGCCACATTTCAGGCTTCAAACATAAAGATAGAACATTTAAATTTTCTGTGAAGAATCAACAACAAGTGGGACACAATCGTGAAGTGGAATGAAATTTATTGGATGTGTCAAACTTTTTTAACAAATAAAAACTGAAAAGTGGGCGTGCAGTATTATTGGGCCCCCTTGTGTTAATACTTTGTAGCTCCGCCTCTTGCTGCAGTTCCAGCTGCAAGTCTCTTGGGGTTTGTCTCCATCAGTTTTGAACATGGAGACACTGAAGTTCTGCCCATTCTTCCTGCAGAACAGCTGGAGCTCAGTGAGGTTGGATGGAGAGCGTTTGTGAACAGCAGTCTTCAGCTCTTTCCACAGATTCTGGATTGGATTCAGGTCTGGACTTTGACTTGGCCGTTCCAACACCTGGATACGTTTATTTGTGAACCATTCCATTGTAGATGTGTCTTTATGTTTTGGATCATTGTCTTGTTGGAAGATAAATCTCCGTCCCAGTCTCAGGTCTCTTGCAGACTCAAACTGGTTTTCTTCCAGAATGGTCCAGTATTTGGCTCCATCCATCTTCCATCAATTCTGACCATCTTCCCTGTCCCTGCTGATGAAAAGCAGGCCCAAACCATGATGCTGCCACCACCATGTTTGACAGTGGGGATGGTGTGTTCAGGGTGATGAGCTGTGTTGCTTTTACACCAAACATATTGTTTTGCATTGTGTCCAAACAGTTGGATTTTGGTTTCATGTGACCAGAGCACCTTCTTCCACATGTTTGGTGTCTCCCAGGTGACAAACTTTAAACAACACTTTTTATGGATATCTTTGAGAAATGTCTTTCTTCTTGCCACTCTTCCATAAAGGCCAGATTTGTGCAGTGTACGACTGATTGTTGTCCTATGGACAGACTCTCCCACCTCAGCTGTAGATCTCTGCAGTTCATCCAGAGTGATCATGGGCCTCTTGGCTGCATCTCTGATCAGTCTTCTCCTTGTTCCAGATGAAAGTTTAGAGGGACGGCCAGGTCTTGGTAGATTTGCAGTGGTCTCATACTCCTTCCATTTCAATATGATTGTTTGCACAGTGCTCCTTGGGATGTTTAAAGCTTGGGAAATCTTTTTGTATCCAAATCCTGCTTTAAACTTCTCCACAACAGTATCTCGGACCTGCCTGGTGTGTTCCTTGGTCTTCATTATGCTCTCTTTGAACAGAACCCTGAGACTCTCACAGAGCAGGTGCATTTATACGGAGACTTGATTACACACAGGTGGATTCTATTGATCATCATCAGTCATTTGGGACAACGTTGGATCATTCATAGATCCTCACTGAACTTCTGGACTGAGTTTGCTGCACTGAAAGTAAAGGGGCCCAATAATACTGCACGCCCCACTTTTCAGTTTTTATTTGTTAAAAAAGTTTGACACATCCAATAAATTTCATTCCACTTCAAAATTGTGTCCCACTTGTTGATTCTTCACATAAAAATTAAATTTTATATCTTTATGTTTGAAGACTGAAATGTGGCAAAAGGTTGAAAAGTTCAAGGGGGCCCAGTACTTTCACAAGGCACTGCATGAGCCACACTTTCTACAAGCCGCGGGTGTCCACGTTGTAACACGTTAGTTAATAGTTACACAGATTTTTTAAAAATATTTTTAATTAAACACATGCCGGTAACATACACAAATATGTACAGATCAGCGCCCAGGGAGCAATTGGGGATTGGGTGTCATGCTCAGAGACACCACGACATGTGGGAATGGCTGGGGATCAAACCTGGGACTTTTGGGTCCCAGTCGGCTGCCCTACCTCTACCCCATCTTGCCACCCCCCACATCTTCCTCCTGCGAACTATGGAGGACAGCTTGTGCTATCCTCCAACGAGGGAGGTGTGACCTGTTCGGTAATTTCATTGGTCAATTTTTTTTAACCTTTATTTATACAGGTAGTCTCATTGAGTCACGAGGACCCACCCCCCCAATTGAGATGTGTGTTGGGCAGCTAAGTGGGTGACCGGGTGTGACGAGGCTAAATCTTTTGGTGGAATGAAGTAGCCCATCAAAAAATAAAATTTAAATAATCCATAAATTAGCTGCAGCCCTGTATAGACTGTGGGGTTAGAAGCATGTGAAAAAGTAGCAGCTTATGGTCTGGACATTACAGGACGTCATGTTTAAAATAAAGCCCATGAAATGTGTCTCTGCTTTGAACAAACAGCCCAGAACTGGGACGTGGCAGCTTGTTTGGATTACAGTTTATAGAATATATTGAAATTGTAAAAAAAAAAAACAGACATGTCATTTTGTTCCCTTTTAATATTTCTCTTACTTGTATTTAACCTTCTCTTCAACATCAGCACTAGGCTCCTGTGTGATGAAGGTGACCAGGTCCTCCATGCACTGCGGTCTCAACAGGAAGTCAACCAACTTGTGGTTCTGAGCCTTGCACTCCTGCAAGACGTCGTCCTCGTCCATCACCTCTGTGAGAGTCACATCTTCCTTCTCTAGAAGCGTGTCAATGTGGGACGTGGTGTGGAGGTCAAATTTCCAAAACATGTTGGCTCTAAGACAAAAAAAGGAGAAGACATGAAGTAAACAAGGTGCAATGCAAACAATTTGAACTTTATGCAGATGAAAGGATGCAGGATGAAAGTGAGCAGCAACGCTGGCAAAATGAGCATACGTTTGGGGGGGGGGGGGGGGGGGATTTATCAATCTACAAGCCAGAGGGGAGTTTGCAAATTGCAATATAATGGGTTAAAAAAAATAAAAGCCCCAGAAATATGTAAAGTATCTTTACAAAATAAAAATGTCACAAAATGAAATTCCATTATTAAATAAACAAATCTTGAAATAAATAAAAATTAAATCTTTGAAAAAAAAAAAAAAAAAAAACCTAAACATTTTCTATTTAAATGTTTCATTTCATGGGAACATTTATTTATTTATTTAATGGAATATTTATTAATAATTTTTAAATAACACATTTATTTAATTTTGAATAAAATGGCTCTCCATAGATTTCAAGTATCTTAACAAAATGTTAATTATTCTGTTTAAGTTCAAAATAATTGTTGCTCTATTTTTATACCGAGAGTTTGAATAATTTTAATATTTAATTGCTACAATTTCACTAATGCATCAAAACTACATCCTTTTTTTTTTCCACTTTTCTACATTCGCCTTAGAATCTAGCCGTTTTTGTTACTTTTCTTTTTTTAGCCATCCTATTCGTTTAAAAAATAAAATTTAAAAAATAAAAATTGTATGACTTTTTATAACTGTCTATTGTTGTCGTTGTTGTCATGATTCTTTGTTAAACCAGGTCTCTCTTGTAAATGAGTCCTGGAGGCTCAGTGGGATTTACCGTCTAAATAAAGGTTGAATGAATGAATCCTAAAACACGCAATTCAAAAAGTTCATTGCTCTCGATGACACATTTATACACCATTTCTTACTAAAACCACCATATAAAAATGACGTTTAAAACCGTTCAATTCTATAAAATAATGTCCTAATCTGAAATATTTTTGTTTTCCGTTTAGCTTGATATTTTTCCAAAATAGCTGCAATTATTTTAAACTACGCTGGAACAGTTTATGGAAGGAGTGGAGATTGATTAAGACAGGGCTGAACAGCTAACTTCTCCATTCCTTGCCTACCTTTGTTTGAGTTGGAGTCCAGACAGTGGAGCTCAGATTATAAAGAGATGTGATCTAGTCCTTCAGAGTTGTGGCCCATTCCAGGGTAAGCAGATGAACGAGCAGGAGACACCAGGAACAGAAAAAACTGACGGAAAACATAAGGCAGGTCAGAGCAAATACTTTATCACGCAGTTTCTTAACTAAAAGCAAAAACAATACATCACTCATATTAATAAAATGACTTTTTATTTGACACCAAACAATCCCCAGAATCTAAATCTGCATCTCCGTGAGCCTGAACTTCACATTCAGAAACACGTAAAGAGCATATCCACACAGCAAAGGTTTCATTAGAACGTGGCTGTGCAAAATCAAAATGGTCAGTGCAGAACAACATTTAGATAATGAGACACTGCACAAACAAATCAAATGTGACAGTGCATGTTTCTACTGAGTATCAGACTTGTAAATAAAACAACATGTATCTGACGTCATTACAATCCTAGAACACAAGATTCAATCCAGTGCTGGAACACACATGTTTTTAAACTTACCGACTACAATGACTGCCTGAATATCAATAAGCTGCAATCCTGAAAATAATTTTCCTTGAAAGGATCTTTAGAACAAAATCAAAAGGTGCAAAGCTTTACAACATATTACTGTACTAAAGCAGGCATCTAGAGTTAAATTAATCCAAACTAATGTTAGATTTGGACTGCTAAAGCCAGACTTTAGGCCACATTTTAGTTAATATGCAGAAAGGGGGAGGAGTTTAAATGTTTGATAGCCACAGGGAGGAAGGACTCCCTGTGTTGTTCGGTGGAGCATCTTGGTGGTCTCGGTCTATGACTGAAGGTGCTGCGGTGAGTCCAGGGTGTGTGACGTGTTGTTCAGGATCTGGAGCAGGTTCCTCAGCATCCTCTGCTCAGACACCTCTGCCAGAGACTGCAGGTCCACTCCCAGAACTAAGGAGCTCTCTTCATGAGCTTATCGAGTCTGTTGGCATCAGCTTTCTTCACCCTGCTGCTCCAGCACATCATGGCATACAAGAAGATGTTGGAGGCCACAGAGTGGTAAAACATCTGCAGCATAGTCCTGCAGACATTAAAGGACCTGAATCTCCTCAGAAGAAAAAGGTGACTCTGCCCTTTCTTGTAGAGGGCGTTGGTGTCAGCTGTCCAGTTCATTTTATTGTCTAGGTGGACCCCCAGGTACTTGTAGCAGTCCATAATGTCCACCTTAGTTCCCTTGATGTTGATGGGAGGGTGTGCCGATCTTCTTTCTGTAGTCCACCTGCAGATCTTTAGTTTTTCCCAACATTGAGTTGCAGGTGGTTCTGTCCACCACACCACTGTATTCAGCCTACTGGTCACCAGTGATGTAGCCCACAAAGGCAGAGTCATCCGAGAACTTCTGCAGATGGCAGGATTGTGAGTTGTGCCTGGAGTCAGAGGTGTAGTGTGTGAAAAGAAACTGTGAGAGGACCGTCCCCCGAGGAGCCCCAGCACTGCTCAGTATGGTGTCCGAGGAGGTGTTCTGCAGCCTGACATGCTGTGGTCGACCTGCGAGGTAGTCTCTGATCCAGGTGACCAGCGAGTCATTCACCTGCATGTCTAGGAGCTTACTGCAGAGTAAAGCAGGTCTTATGGTGTTAAAAGCACAGGAAAAGTCAAAGAACACGACTCTGACAGTGCTGCCTGCCCTGTCCAGGTGTGTAGGCTCTGCAGCAGGTAGACGATGGCATCATCAACTCCAATGTGTGGCTGGTATGCAAACTGTAGGGGGTCCAGGTTTGGTTCCACCACTGATCCGACACGCTTAAGGACCAGCCTCTAGCGACTTCGTGGCATGTGATGTCAAAGCGACAGGTCTGTAGTCAGAGTTCAGTTGGTTGTTCTTCAGCACTGGTACCAGGCGTGATGTTATCCACAGAGCAGGGACACCCTCGTGCTCAGGCGAGAAATGTGCCAAAAAACATCGGTTACAGTTTGTCAGTGATTATTGTTAATGATGGAAAAAAAATAACTTGCACTGGATGTGATGCAATTTTAAAAACCTGAAAAACGCCTAAAAGCACTCGTCAACTTTTAAACAAATTAGTTTAATGCCAAAGAGTGAATGAAATGAGATTGATAAAACTTTTAAACAACTAATACACTGGAAATATATTTAAAGGTTGGCTTGATGGTTTGTTTCTGTTTGGTAATGAAAATGACCAGACAAGCAACGTCTTGACTGCAACGATGTGTTCAAACTCCAATAAATGAGACGGAAAACAATGATTTGGATCTACAAAACCCAAACACCACAACAAAACCATTAAGACTTCCGGGAAAACACGACTTATTAAGCCCGCATTTGTTTACAACGCGTTAAAACGTTATATACAATAAATGCGCCATTCACTGTATTTATGATTATATACGTTTTTCCGCCGATCCTGTTAAAGTGATCAGGAAAACAAACGCAGATCGTGCGCAGCAGCAATGCATTAAGACTGCCCAATACACCACATATAGGCCTAACGCTTTGGTTTGACTGAACCATTAGAACAATAACTTAATAAAGCAACTCGTAACCTTACATAAGCTGCTGGTAAATATTTAGCTCGAAGAGAAACACCGGTTCAGGCTAACGCCGCTGGAAGCTAAGCTAGCCTGTGAACGTCCTGTTAGCCGACTCAAAAAATGTTACGCCATTTAATGTAGCTATATAGTAAGTATAAGTATAAAATGCTTTGAAACAGTCATCCCCGTTTAAGTTAAAGGGGCACAAGTTTAACTGATTAACATACGGTGGTAAAACGGTAAACTGTGTTTTTTTAATGCTACCTCAACGTTAGCCGGCTGGCTAAACGTCTCAGAGGCAGCGAGTGGCCGGAGCTGGGAAGTAAACCTACCGACTGACAGCGGGGAGAGCCGGGTCTTGGTTATGTGGTTTATCCCGCCATTAGCACTGGGCCTTAAAAAACGAACGCAGAAACAGGACAAAAAAAATCCCCGCAAGGAAAATAAAGCGTTTAAAACTGATTCTGTCAGGCGCGAAACGGTTGGATAGCCGAGTGTACTTTTCAAGATGGCGGTCCCGTCAACTTGAGCGACCCCTTCCCCCACCGCAGCTGCAGCGTCTGTCGAGCTGACACCGACACCCCATTGGTCAGCTCTTCAACGAGGCCTCGAGCTCTGATTGGACGCCGGCATGACTACTTCCGGGCGACGTTTTACGGCGCTGCGTGCGTGAAAGGAGGAGGCTTTAATTTTATCCATCCATCCATCCTCTTTACCCGCTTATTCCATTTTGGGTCACGGGGGTCGCTGGTGCCCATGTCCAGCAATCACTGTGCGAGGGGCGGGGTACACCCTGGACAGGTCTCCAGTCCATCACAGGGACACATAGAGACAAACAAGACAAACAACCATTCACTCTCTCACTCACACCTAGGGACAATTTAGAGTTACCAATCAGCCTAACATGCATGTTTTTGGTCTGTGGGAGGAAACTGGAGTACCTGGAGAAAACCCACGCATGCACGGAGAGAACATGCAAACTCCACCCAGAAAGGCCCCTGGACCGGGGTTTGAACCAAGGACCTGCTCGCTGAGAGGCAGCAGCTCTACCAGTTGCGCCACCGTGCTGCCCTACA
>NC_056507.1:2017787-2033677 GCF_014905685.2 Nematolebias whitei
AAAGACAAAACGTTTCAACAAAAAGAAACCTTCCAGAGGACCTGACTAGATTCAGATGTAGTTTGCAGTTTTGCTGGGCGGGTCCTTCAGTGATACAGCTCCGCTGGCCAGTTGTCGGCTACTGTCTTCTTACGCCAACATTGTCATCTCGGAGCCGTTCACTTGGACCACGAACAAGGTGGTCTCATAAACCAGGCTGAGTGGGGGTGGGTACCCGCAGTGGGCAGGCCCTTAACTGGTGTGGTGCAGGACTGATAAGAGTTTAAACAGTGGCCACAATTATTCTTAACAAATGAAATTCATTAGGGAGTCAGTTTTATCTCAGATGCACATGTTTTTTTTGTTGTCTTTGGACCTCCTTATAAAGAACTTGTAGGTGCTACCCAGAGAAAACAACGACTACATGTTAATTCAAAAGTAGCAGTTACTGTATGTTAAAATGCCACAAATTTAAAATATTTGATGTATAAGTGATCTTTCAGTGTCTATTTATCTTCCCAATCTTAACCGTCCACTGCTTGTTATGTCTCATTATCTGCTTCTTCATTCATCTCCCTCTGTCCTTTGCTGCTGTTCGTTTCCAGATGAGTCAGTGCTTCCTGTTCAGCAGAGAAGAAAATACTAACAGAGAGGTACGGTTGACATTACCAACACCGAGCCTTGTTTCTTTGCTTTCTGTTTATTCAAAGAAATACTTATCTGAAATACATTTAGAGTAACTTTGTCACTTTATGTGAAAATATATACAATTTGTAAAAAAAGCACCTCAAAACTTGCATGTCTTGTGTTTAAATGGTATCATCTGTCTCTCCCTTTGCTGATGCTTTAGGAAGTAAAGCAACAGAAGGTATGGATAAACTAGTCCTAATTGAATAATTTGTATGTTTTAGTTTTAGTCTAGTTTGAGTTATCTAAATATCAACATTTTAGTTGAGCACCGCCACCACAGGCTGCAGGTCTCAGTCTCTCTGAGCTAACACAGCTAACAGCAGAATGAAGCAGCTTCCTTCCTTTAACTTGGAGCCAGAGGCTTTCTTAAATGTGGTAGAAGTTTATTTCGTTATCTTTAGTTCGACTTAAACAAATGTCACAATTGTTTAGCTGTCCACCAGCGAACAGGTCAGCAACTATGTTAGTTTTATGGGTGTGTATTTTTATTTAGTTGTTTTTCTTCTATGTGAGCTATATACCATGACACATTTTAAGTGTGCTTTGATACCTGTGGTTTTATGATTGGTACTGTGTGTGCAGCTGACACTCTTGGCCAGGTCTCTCTTGAAAAAGAGATTTTTCATCTGAATGAGATCTACCTGGTTAAATTAAGGCTTAATTAAATTTTAAAAAGATTACAACAAGTGATGTTGTTGGGAGGTGTAAAGAATACTTCTCGGATCTTAATCCCACCGGCAGGTCTTTCATGGAGGAAGTCGAGTCGGGGGACTTCAGGGTCGGTCTGTCCATAACCGTGGCTGAGGTCACCGAGGTAGTTAAAAACTCTGTGGCAGCAGGGTTCAGAGGGTGGATGAGATCCTTATCCATCCTGATTTTCTTAAGGCTCTGGATGTTGTGGGGCTGTCTTGGTAGACACACTTTTGCATCATCGCATTGTAATTGGAGACTGGATTGGCAGACTAGGGTCGTGGCTCCCCTCTTCAAAAAGTGGGGCAGGAGTGTGTGCTCCAATTATAGGGGCATCACTCTCCTTAGCCTCCTTGGTAAGGTCTATTCAGGGGTACTGGAAAAGCGAGTCCAATCATTGATCGAACCTCAGATCCAGGAGAAACAATGCAGGTTCCGTCCTGGATGTGGAACACCAGTTCTAGGGTTCTCGAGGGGTCATAGTCAGTTGTTTTTTCAGCAACTGAGCAGTGTTGTCCAGATGTAATGAGCGGTTGTTTTGGAGCAGCTGAACTGGGCAGGTCGTCAAGAGGCGGCTGAAAGGAACTTTCATGAGAGAAGCAGTCTCATGATGGAGGTAGAGTTGGCTCTGACTCAGTCCAGCTGAGAGATGGTGGACGTCCTGAAAATTCTCAAACACCCTGAGAGTGCAGGCCCTGCTGGTCCCTACACGGCCCTGGGGAAAACAACCCTGGCTTCAGCATGGCACGCCGGCTAAGCCATCATATCCACTGTGGTAATGAGAGAAATGGACATCTTCAGGTAGGACCGAACATCTTCCTTCTGATGAGAGAACAACGCTAAGTGACAACTTTGTTTAGACATTAGTTCATGAATCTGAGATAAGCTTACCTAAAGTTTAACGTTAAGAGCTAAGAACCTTAGTCCATATTGAATCTATCCTCCTCCTCAAAGTCTTCGTATTCACGTCATTCACTTTTTGAAATAATACTTAAAAACATTTTTTATTAACCTTTATTTAACCAGGCAAATCCCACTGAGATCACAGTTTTCTTTTGCAAGAGAGGCCTGGGCCTGAAGGCAGTCTAACATGCATGTTTTTGGTCTGTGGGAGGAAACTGGAGTACCTGGAGAAAAGCAGCATGAGAAGAACATGCAGACTCCACACAGAAAAACTATTAGCTGTTCATTCATGTTTCATATTTGCCATTCTTTCATTCATTCAACCTTTATTTAGACAGGTAAATCATATTGAGCCTGGAGGACTCATTTACAAGAGAGACCTGATTCAACAAAGAAAGATGACAACAATGGACAACAGCGACAGTTATAAAAAGTCATACAGTCATACAGAAATAATAATTAAATAAAATAATAATGCCGTAATTCTCATTGTCATAAGTCAAACAGAAAATAAACGTCACAGAATTGTGTATTTAAATTACCGGATTCTTTGTTTTTCTTCGAGGGAAAGGAATTCAGTTCACTACAAGAATTCACGTTAAACATATATTTGTGGGGTGAGGCCAGTCCAGATTACAGTTAGTGTAAACACCTGTTAAAGGGTGCCCGGACTAAAGCCTCATCTTTCTACAATAACTTTCATGGACAGAATTTCTTGGTGCAGCCAGGGGGCGGAAGGAGTCTGATTCAGGGGCCTCAGGATTCCAGCTCTGCTTTTTGCTGATGATGTGGTCCTGTTGGTGTCGTCGTGCACTGATCTTCAGCTCTCGGAGTGTTTTGCAGCTGAGTTTTGAAGCAGCCGGGATGAGAACCAGCACCTCCAAATCTGAGCCCATGGTCCTCAGTCCGAAAAGGGTGGACTGTTCTCTTCAGGTCCAGGGTGAGGTTCTGCCCCAAGTGGAGGAGTTCAAGTATCTCAGGGTTTTGTTCATGAGCTAGCATGAGATTGATGGACGGATTGGTGCAGCGTCTGCAGTATTGTTGACTTTGTGCCGGTCCATTGTGGTGAAGAGAGAGCTGAGCTGTAAGGTTCTCTGTTTACTGGTCAGTCTACGTTCCTCCCCTCACCTCTGGTAAGGATGCTCCCTGGACACCTCCCTAGTGAGGTGCTTCGGGCATGTCTGACTGGGAGGAGACCCCAGGAAAGATCCAGGACACGCTGGAAAGACTATGTCTGTCAGTTGACCTGGGAACTTCTTGGAGTCCTCCCAGAAGAGCTGGAAGAGGCTGTGGAGAGAGATGTCTGGACCTCCCTGCTCAAGATGCTGCCCCCAGAACCTGACTTTTGAATAAGTGGAAGATCATGGATGTATAGATGTATGGATGTATGTATGTATGTATGGATGGATGGACGGACGGACGGAAGGAAGGAAGGATGGATGGATGGATGGATGGAAGGAAGGAAGGTGTGATTGTTTTATTACGACATAAACTAACAGAGTTAAAAATAATCGATTTAAGTTAGTGCTGCCATTTTAAATCTTGATGTTGGGTTATAATTCAGACTTCAAGGTTGAATTTTCTGACTTTGGACTTGAAACTTCAAATTTCTGAGGTCAAGACTCCCCTTTATAAACCCAAGGGAACAATTTTAGACATGTTGCAGAACTGTTCTGTGACAGGCTTTATGTCTGGTAATTAATAATCTAGATGTTTGTTAAAGTGTCAAGTTGAACCTTTTGAATTTTCCCACAAAGAAGCAAAACGTATGAAGAAATTTAAAACATGGCACTGCTTTATTTAGGAGTTATTGTAATATGTGACAAGCACAAACAAATGTGATTTTTGTTTCTTTTTTTTCTCCTCTTGGAGTTGGCTGGACTTTATTTCTATTGAAGCTGTTTGTTTTTGCTTCTGAAACCTGTCTGATTTTATTTATGTTGTGCCACAGCACCTGGGAGAACTGGTGATGGGTTTCCTAAACAGAGAGTTGCAGCCTCCATGTCTGCTGGTCTGTCTGGAGACGGTTCGAATCTTGTCCAGAGACAAACATGGTGTGGATCCTTTCATTTCCTGCTCAGCCATGTCCACCCTCGCCCACTATGCTGGCATTGCCACAATGTGTCCTGACACACTGGTCCAAGGCCCAACAGTAGAAGACCAAGGTAACAACTGATTCACTGGCGTTTTGCTTGCAGCTTTACTATGCAACATTTTTCAGTCAGGTCATCTGGACAGTTTCTTTTTTTTGTGCTGAAACGTTTCGTCTTCGATCCAGAAGGCTTCATCAGTCAAGGAAACGCACAACAAAACTGATTCTTCCTCCAACACCTTATTCCAAAGTGGAACAAACCAGTTCTGCTTGTGATAAGATGGTCTCTTTGGTTCGCCCTCTCCTCCATTGTCGGCCCTCTTCCTTGTTGACAGTCTTGTCAAACTGGTTGAAAACAACAAAGTCCATACTCAATAATCCAGGTATACAATCCAACATTTTTCAGTCAGGAAACAAGGAAGAGGGCCGGCAATGGAGGAGGGGGCGAACCAAAGAGACCATCTTATCACAAGCAGAACTGGTTTGTTCCACTTTGGAGTAAGCTGTTGGGTGAAGAATCAGTTATGTTGTGTGTTTCTTTGACTGATGAAGCCTTCTGGATGGAAGGCAAAACATTTCAGCACAAAAAAAAAACTGTCCAGTTGACCTGACTGAAAAATGTTGGATTGTTTACCTGGATTATTGAGCATGGACTTTGTTGTCAGCTTTACTGTAGTTTTAAAATCTAATTTAAAGGGTTACCAGATTGAATTTATCAATCAATCAATAATTTTTAAACTTCTTGATTTATTCACCCTTATTGCTCATCAAGTCTTGGTGGGGGGTAAATCGATCCGAACATCGATACTGATATAAGAATGTATAGATACAACAGGAAAAGTAAAGAGTTCATGAAAAATCACATATAATCATTGATTTAAGAAATCAGGTCTCTTGTAAATGAGTCCTCGAGGCTCAATGGGATTAACCTGTAGAAATAAAGGTTGATTGAATGATCACATTTCTAAATGGCTTTGACTTTGGCAGTAATCATCTTAGAAACCAGAATAAATTGGACTGCAGTTTGTCTCTTGCTCCTTGTAGCTGGAGGTCATGGCTGTGATAAAACAATCCGCTGAGAATTAACTGAACATTTGTCCATCGTTCCTACTGCGAACACGTCATTTCTAACTTGGTGTAAAATCGTACCACATGCTGTTTTATGTTTAATTTCAGTGGACAGTGAAGGGAGAGACCAGGATGAGGCAGCAGAAAGGTCCAGTACGGTGAAGGAATCCTGCCTTGCTTCAGGGAACCCTGATCAGGAAGTGATCGTTGAGGCTCTCAAGTCCATGTGTAACATCCTGCTTCATAACGAGACTGGACAGGTCAGTCTGTGGGCTCAGCAACTTCAGATCTGGAACTGTGACAGGTTCTTGTATTTAAACTTGGACCACTGCGTGTTCTGGGTGATGACAGGTGGTGGCCGCTGAGCTCCAGCTTATTAAAGGTTTGGCCAAGAGACTGAAGCAAAGCCACAATCCAACATGGAACCATGAGGTACTGGCATCCATCGAATACGTGTTTTTATCTTACTGTTGATATTTAATTTGGGTTTTGACGGGTGGGGTGGGCGGAGACGTCTGTTTCAAGCTGGGGAGGGGAACAGAGACGTGCACCGTTTCGAGTGGGGGGGTGGGACATGTAGACACGTTTGTCCGTTTCAGGTGTGGGGGTGGCGACGGCTCAGTGGAGGGAAACTGAGTGCCGCTAGCTTAACGCTACATCAGTGCCGGTAGTTGTCGAAGGCAAAGTCTCCATCTGTCAAGTCCGTAAACTCTCTTGTCCCACTCATAACTTCTGTTTCGCACAAAATAATTTTATGAAACCTCATACATGTATGCATCATCACTGGACAGAGCGTTGCGTAGACGGTTCATCGCCCCAGCTTCAAACTCAAGGTCAACAAGGTGTTTGCTTGTCTGGGCCATTTCTGCAGAATGCTGTAAAGTAGTTTGACGGGCATTTAGTGCGCTGTATGTGGTGCTGGATAAAAACATCCTGGCATTATCTACGGCACTTACAAAAAAGGAGCCACACACAAAGACGGGAGAAGATTTTTGAACCCAGTTTACTCGCAAGGGCAGAGTTCACCGGCCTACACAGATGTTGCATTGAAGCCCCGGTTTCTGGTCCTCCAGCACCAGTTTCATCCTTGGAGGATGCTGGTGAAGGAGTTTTCTGATCAAAACCTTCACTACTTTCACCCACTTTTCCTCCTTGTCCAGCAGACCTCAACATGACTACAGGAGCTTCTCTCTTTCTGTCCTACGGTTGACTGAAGGATGGTTGAACATGGCAAAGTGTTTATTGACATGAAGAGTGTAGATTACTAATGATATTTGCCTGGTGGGAGTTTTGCAGGGATTATCACCCACTTTCCAAAACCAGCTTAACTCTGTCATTTCTCAACATAATGATGTAAGTCACACTCTGGCAGAACATGCAGCTGGTGACATGCAATCCTTCAGGGGGTGGTAGACTTTTATACACCTGCAGAAGCCAATGTATTATGGTATAGACTGTTTGTACGTAAACTTTCTCTTGTTCCACTCATACCTTCTGTTTGAGATAGTTTAATGAAACATCATATATGCATCATCACTAGTTGTTTTTTTGCATACATATTTCATCTCCTCAAATTAAAGGTCAAGGTCACAAATCCAGGTCAAAGTTAAAACTATGTCTTTGCTTGTCCGGACCATAACTTCTGATTCCCTCAATATAATTTAACCAAACTTGATACACTTATGTACCACCACTGGGCTACATGTTCCATAATCTTTTCATCCCATTTCCAAGGTCACAAATCAAGGTCAAATGTTACACAATGTTCTTGCTTTGTCCAGGTCATTGCTTTACATTGCTGTATAATAGTCATTGGCATGTAATGTGCCAGTTGTGCTACTCTTGTTAAACATTTTTTGTCTTAGACGTGTAGAGGGAACATCGTTCAACGGGTACCTACACCTGAAAGAGTGTTCTAACATTAGTTCTGAAGTAGCTGGAACAGAAACACCATTTTAGGCTTGCTAAAGTTATTTAGCTTTAACTTCAGAGAAGCTTTAGACAGGGTGGCATCCATGCTTCTTACACTTTGTCCTATCAAATTTAGAAACTTTCAACAAACAAATGAAATGGACAGCACCACTTTATCATATTTATAATTGCACTTTTCGTTTTGCATCTAGTATTATCCTAACAAAAAAAGTTTAGAGAGCAAGTTTTAATACACATGGTTTTTCTGTGCAGGTGCGTTTTTTTGATTTGCGTCTCACCTTCCTGCTAACGGCTCTGAGAGTGGATGTCAGGGCACAGTTGGCCCAGGAGCTTCATGGCATCAGACTTCTAGGTAAATTGTTTTCTGTGGAGAGCTGGTATCACATCTGGTTGTGTCTGCTGGAAACGAGTGGGTGGCTCTAAACTGCAAAAAAGAATTTAAATAAAATAAAAAAGTGAATTTTCTATGCAGTATTTATGAATTTTGAGTATTTGAAACAAGTGACTAGAAAGCTACAGAGCTGTGTTTTGAAAACCACAAGTGTATTCTAGGCTGTGCACATCATTTTATTGCCCACCTCCACCCACATCGTACTGACCTCAACCCACTTTGAACACATCTTGGCAGGTTTATGATCAAATCTATAAAGTAAAAAGTACTTCATCGAAAATCATCGTCATATCTGAAGCATGTTGGAGCGAGAGGCAGTGTCAGGGACAAAACACCCCCATCACCTTCCACTTTCACCCCCCCCCCCCCTTCTGACTAAGACATATTGTCCAAAAATAACCTGGAGACAGTAATTCATGCATTCATTACATCCAGGCTCGACTATTGCAACTCACTCCTTTTTGGTATCAGTCAGACCTCCATAGCTAGACTCCAACTGGTCCAAAATGCAGCAGCCCGGTTTTTGACCAGCACAAGCAAAAGAGAACACATTACTCCTGTTTTGGCCTCCCTACACTGGCTTCCAGTTCACCTTCGAATCAAATTCAAAATACTCTTGTATGTCTATAAATCACTAAACAGCTCTGCCCCCTCCTATCTTACTGATCTGCTCCAGCCGTATGTCCCACCACGTTCTCTCAGATCAGCAGACCAGTTGCTCCTCACAGTCCCAGGAACCCGTCTCAAGCGCAGAGGTGACAGGGCCTTCTCTGTAGCAGGACCAAGACTTTGGAATGAGTTACCTCTGCTCGTTAGACAGGCCCCCTCCCTCACAGTTTTTAAATCTCGCTTAAAAACACACTTTTATTCCCTGGCTTTCTGCACTGTGTGATCTGTGCTGAGTCTGTGTGCATCACACTGTGTTGGTCATGTTGCAGTTGTTGTTGTTATCCATTATTGTTTCTGTTGGTTTCTACTTTTTTGGTGCCCTGTTATGTAATCTGTTGCTGTGTGCTTGTTCTGTTTGTCCCTGTACAGCACTTTGGTGTGCTTTGTCACTGTTTAAAGTGCTATATAAATTAATTGGTATGGTATGGTATGGTAAGACCCAAAGTTATTTGTCAAGCATCAAAAAAATCTACAGGAAGAAGACGATGATGATGATGGAGTTGAATGGAGTTCAACACTATAAAGACGAGAGTGGGAGTGAGTCATGAGGTTTGAGAGATTTATGATATTTAGCATGTTTGGGTTTTATAGTTAAGGTCTAGTTTAGTGTGTTTGAGTCAAAACAATGAGACAATTTTTGAACGTGAGGACGACGGAGCTGCAAACACGGAGGAGGACAGAACTGCTGAGTCAGATCCTCCCAGGCAGAGGGGAGGATGAAGAAGAAGAAAAACAGTCCGTGATGCAGGTAAGACATCTTCATCAGTGATCAGTGTTTAAACAGTGTGTGTTCACCAACATGTTCACTGCACAGAACATCTACCTGTATGTGTTGATGTTGGAAATGACTCCAGCCTCCTACTCAAAAAGTTATTGAGAAGGCTGTCCATCCATCCATCCATCCATCCATCCATCCATCCATCCAACCAAAACTTGTCCTTATCCATAAACACTTCTCCTAAATAACAATTTATATAAAAAATAGTCTAAATAAATCTAGCTTTTTTTCTGCAGTTTATTTCAGTAGATTTCTTAAACATGGGGCAAGGTGAGTACAAAATGGACCTAGGTGGAGGCGGGCAGTGAAATCCCGTGCACAGTCTAGAATATAAGTTTGCAAGCCATGTACATGAAAATAAGCTGGAACTGAATAAAAATACGGCTGTGCGAAGGACGTCCACGCAGTTGGCTGGCCACTTGGTCACAAACACTCAGAATTCATTGAGAATGAAACACAAAATTCTTTGTCCTTACAGTAGTTTTACAGTTTTGAGTCTCCAACTAGCCTCCAGCAGTTGCAGCCAACAAGGTAACTGGTTTTAGTGAAAACTTCTTTAGTGAAATTCTCATGAAGGACCAGCAGCAGCCTTCTGTAACTGCTGAAACGCATCAAGCATGAACACGTTTACTAAACATCATATTGAATAAGTAACACCATTAAAAATGTATTCATATGAATTGTTTTTAAATAGATGGCACCCAGTTTCAAAGGTTAATAGAAGTTGGTGACTTGTCCCGTGTCTGGTCCAGGCAACCAGCTGGATGCTGCACTGGGTCTGTGTTGGCCTGATAGACTGGAGACCACGAGGGCAGGATTCGAAGGCGTCCCACCTGAACAACTCCCCCCACTGAGCAGGCAGCAGACTGAGTTAGCCATGGAAATACTGAAAATACTTTTTAACATTACATTTGACACAAACAAGCGAAAAGCTGATGAGGTAAGCAAGAAACTTCACACTCACTCTGTTGTAAAAGATAAAAAACAAGTCATTATGTTGTTTATTCTACTAAAAGTTGTTTGTGACACGTGAAAACTCTTTATTACATAAAACTTTATACATTTATCACAGTTTCTATCTTAAGGTTGTCACCATTATTTTACCAGCGCAATGCATTCTGGGGTGTTGACGAACATCGGTTGTAGTGGAGACTTGAACCGTTGTGCCATTAATAAGTACAACTTGCGTCGGTTCTCGTCTCATCGGTTCTTCTCAGGTGGAGGTGAATTACCACTTTGACTGGTTTTCCCGCTCGGTGGGCGGGATCATTGGTGCAAATGGGCGGACATCGTAACTGTAATCAGACTAATTTTTTTTAGCTTATTTCAACACTGCTAAAAGAGGTCCGGGTGTAGCCATGCTGTTCCATCATCTCTGATAACTTGCTGTAAATTCACTCGTTTCTTGTAGTGCCGTCCAGCTCGCGCTGAATCCTCTGATTTCTGGTTCCAGAACAGCGCCGCTCCAGGTGTCTGCATGTTGCAGCAGCTCTGTTACTTTCATTCTGAGATTTTGCTTTTGGAAACTTTAATTCCTCTTTTTCTGGATGTAAATCACATTTTTTGGATGATTGTTTCCTCTGGTATCAGATGCTGTGCAGCTGGAAGGATTTTTACTGAAACTTTTTTAGTTTTGGACATTTGTTATGATGTGTAACCATGGCAACAAGGCAGTTTTCTACAACAACAGCAGCTGATTAACATCTCAAAAGCTCAAATAATATCTCAACTACAGCCCCAAATCTCAAATGAGTTGAAAGGATGTTCTGTGGATGCATTCCCATCTACCTACCAGCTGTGCTCGAGTGCCTGACCACTGAGATCCTGGAACTAGCAGGAAACACGGCTCATGACAGCGGAAGGACAGGATCGTCCCTCGACACCTACAGTTGTCTGTCCACAGCGAGGAGGAGCTCGGCAGACTGCTGGGAGGAGTGGCCATCGCTCTGGGAGGAGTTCTGCCCGGCATTCAGGCGGTCCTACAGTCCAGGGGAACCGAGAGGCCAGCCGAGTCTGGGTGGACGAATCAGACGGCATGTGCAGCCAGTTTCTTAGGATCCACTGTGGGATGGACCTTTACAAGAGATCCTTCCTGTCTACAGCATCAGCATCTATAACATCTCTTAATGAAACGAGTTACAACAACAAATAATTTCCCTTTGGGATTAATAAAGTATTTTTGAATTGAATTGATTTGCCAATAAAGACAGAGGTCTGGACCTCATCACTGGTTCACATTATTATTTTTGGAGCTTCCATATTGAGCTAGAAACTGGAAAATAGAAAAAAAAACTAACTAACTGGGCAGGTCACCCAGTGACGCAGCTCCACTGGCTAATCAACGGCTTCTAACGGCTTACGTCTAAATTGTCCCGTCAGAACTGTTGGCTTGAAACTATGAACAAGATGGTCCCATAAACCGGGCTGAGTGGGGGTGGGTACCAGCAGGGGCAAGGCCCTTAACTAGTGCCATGTGGTGCAGAACCGATGAATGTAGAGACACTGGCAAAGTGCCATAAAAGACAAAGCCTAGGCTAATAAGTTATAACGTGACGATAAAGTTTAAGTTCAATATCTTTATTATCCCCAAGGGGCAATTAATTATATTTGGTATTAGTTCTTGTGCCCAATTAATGGGTCAAAACTAGCAATCGTGATCAACTGGTGATGTTTATTTATTAGCTCTGAAGCTAGCACCATATATACATTAGGTCTGAAGCTAACATCTTAATATTTTAGCTCTAGATCAAATGCTATTCAGTGTTTCTCCTAGTTTACTTGCTTTGGCAGGGCGTTCATATCTTCCATGATTTTTGTCGACGGTGGGTGAGGGTGGGGAGGGTTGGTGTTGCTGGAGATGCCTCAATGTCACGAGACAGAACCATAGTCAAAGATTTTTAGCTACCGCATCTGTATTACGCACCACTAGCTTAGCTAATGAGATTATATATAGCTCTGTAGCTAAAACTATTATCTCCGGAGCTAACGTTGTATATATATTGGCTCTGTCCAATATTAACATTCAAGCTGAATGGAGCTCGCACCGGAGCAACCAGTCTACGTCATTTACCCATAATGCACTGCGGCGTAAGTGGTGTCGCAGAGGTTAGAGAAGGTGTGCCTGTAATTGGAATGCCGCTGGTTCAACTCCCCGTGCCGACAACATCAAAATGTGGGTGGGATAGTTGAAGCATCCACACCTGCCTCCACCCTCATTTGCTCCACTCTGGGCCCTTGAGCAAGGCCCTTAACCCCCACCATCTGCTCCCCCGGGTGCCCTAGATGCAGCTCTCTGCTCCACACAGAGGCGGTGGTAGCTCGGTGTCTGTCGTTGAGTTAGGAAGGACATCTGGTGTAAAAACAATCGGCAAGTCTTAATGCGACTTATAGTTTGCTGTGGCGACCCCTGAAGAAGGGAGCAGCTGAAATAAAATAAATTAAAAACTGAAAACAGCCGACAGTATTTTTACAATCTTGTTTTTATAGTTGAAGTGATTGTTTATCGAACAAGGTCTGTTGTTCCAACTAGTCGGAGGTCTCTCTAAGACGTTCCACATCAAAGCCAATGGCGCAGTGATAAGGGACAGGCAGCAAGATGAGGTCTGGCAAAGGTCCCCACAAACCATGATGATTGCAGAGGACATCTGTAATGAGAGTAGGGAGCAGGTGGAAGAGAATCTGGAGAAATGGAGGTATGCTCTGGAGAGGAGGAATGAAAGTCAGTAAAGCAAGTCAGCATCTGTGTGAACAAGAAGGAGACAGGTGGAACAATGAATCTGCCACTAGTGGAGGTACTGAAGGTCCCTGAGGTCAACAGAACACGAGAGAGGTGGAAGAGAGGGCAGATAATGTCCGGTGAATGAGAAGAGCTGCAAGAATGAACCTTAGCTTGACAAGTTTGTATTGAGACATGACAGATGACCTCCCTTTAGTGACCCTCTTTGTTGTTGAGGATCTCACTGTCATTATTGTGTGTGTGCGTGCGTGCGTGTGCGTGTGTGCGTGAAGGAGGAGGCAGCGGAGTACAGACATTTGGGAGCCATCTTGAGACACTGTTTGTTGAGCCAATCAGATGGAGACGAGCGGACGGAGGAACTTCACAGGTCAGATAATCCTCTTCTGTTCATTCATGGATGTAAAGAGCTTTGAGTTTCTTGATAAGTTCAAAAGGTGCTGTATACGTATATTTACCATTTCAATTGGTGCCAAAATGTCAAAACTATCATATATTTAGGCTTTTTAAAAACTGCTATTGTAAATCCTACAGACCCTAAAATGATCATAAACACAATAATTTTTGTTTATCTGGCAACACTGGTCCTGTTGCTTAAATTTAAATTATTTTTGAACATGTTAAAACAAATCTGTACAATGTTTTTTCTCAGTTTAGTCTCAGAGTTGTTGCGGCTGTCTTGACCCCATTTCAAGAGTGCAAGAACTTTGTTTTCAAGCTTCTTTATTCGCATCACATGTGGTACATGAGGTGGAACGAAATTATGTACTCGGGGTCCCAGTTACATCCAAAAATTGCAATAAATATAAAGTAAAAAAAGAAGCAGTCTACAAGGATCTAAGATATATAACAAACAATAATATAATACGGTGTATTTTACACCTTCGTGGTAGTTCTTTGACAGGAAGCACCTCCAGGTCTAAAAACCTCACTGATGATGAAAATGATCTACTTGTCCTCATTTCTAAAGATTACTTTAGGTTAAATTGTAAACTTTGGGGCAGCTGCCACACTGTGCACACTGTGCACAGACGGAGCCGTGGTTCGTTTGATGGAGGCAACGAATGAGTGTGCAAGGCCAAGAATATACGTGCATGAAAATAGGTTTTAATTTTCAAATATCAGTTGGTTGTTAGCTTCTAAATTCAGTTAGACATTGAAAATTGTCACATTTTCTAACAATACTGAGTAGACAACTATTTTTTCCAATAGTTACGACCCAGTGAGGCCACCTTATCACTGTCCAATGTCCCACGAGGCCCCGGTTTTAAGACCGAGACCTTGTGGGACATTTCGATCCAAGGGCAGCAGGAGCATTAATCGTTGCTACTCTGAGAATGTTTCCTTCTCGTCTTTCCTTTTGTTTTCTCAGCCACACTGTGAATTTGCTGGGTAATCTGCCTCTGCCATGTCTTGATGTACTGTTGATGCCCAAAGTACAACAAGGCTCCACTGAGTACATGGGCGTGAACATGGATGCTGTCAACATGCTGATGGACTTCATGGAGAAAAGGCTTGAGCGGGTAAGAAACGACAGCGTTTGTCTTCATCAGGAGGATAAACGAGGCACAGATTAGATAGAAAGGTGATATATAAGTACAGTCCATTTACCGTTTCCTTGTACTCAATTAAAATATTTAAATGTATTTAAGCAGCAACATAAACTGGATGCATTTCAAATAAGCACACCTGTGAGGGGTTCAGGTCATCTCAGCCTTATAACCTGAACCCCTCACTCTCTGCTCTTTGAATTGAGAAAGCTCCTCGTACGACAAGAGAAACATCTTCTGTTACAAATAAAGTCCAGTTGTTTTTGTATTGAACGTTTTTGAATTTATCATCAGTTCAGTTAAAAAATTAAATGATTGTTTTGGTCAAAACCTTAAATGAACTGTGAATAATGCAAATAAAAACAAACTGATGTGGAAAAGCAGATTGCAGATGATCGGGGCATATTTTAGCTTGTTCGGGTTTGGATTTGACTTGTACATTTATCTACAGACATTTAGGATTTACCAGTATATGTCCAGTAAAACAGGGAGTGTGGTAAAGAGGTGAAGAAGAGAGTCCAGGCAGGATGGAGTGATGGAGAAAAGTTTCAGGAGTGATTTGTGACAAAAGGGAACAGCAAAGGTCAAAGGAAAAGTTTACAAGACAGTGGTGAGATCAGTTATGTTGTATGGTCTGGAGACAGAGACATGGACAAAAAGACAGGAGACAGAACTGGAAGTGGCAGAAATGAAGATGTTGAGGTTCTTCTTAGAAGAGACAAGGATGGAGAAGATCAGGAATGAGATAATCAGAGGTACAGCACAGGTTGAACAACTGGGAGATAAAGTTAGAGAGGACACACTGAGATGGTTTGGACATGTCCAGAGGAGGGACAGTGGTTTGGACATGTCCAGAGGAGGGACAGTGGGTATATTGGTAGAAGGATGTTAGAAATGCAGCTGCACGAAAAAGACAGAGGAGACATATGGATACAGTTAGAGAGGACATGGAGGTAGTTGGAGTGAGGACAGAGGATGCAGAGGACAAAGATGGAGGAGGGTGACTCGCTGTGGAGACCCCTGAAGAGGGAACAGCCAAAAGAAGAAAAAGTATTTATATATCCAAACAAATTCAAGGATCATATTTCTCACTTGGTACTCGCAGCTTGTCAGGCTGTTGGACATTTAGCACTCATGAAGTACTCACGAAGGAGTGGGATTCAGGTCGTTTTCACAGCTGATAGTCCGGTAGACTCGGTTCGGTTCTGGACCAATATTTATGAGCTTTTGTTACATTTGAGCTGGTGCGTTTGCATTCACACTGCACTGTGCAGTTGAGCCAACCTGTTGAAGCAACCTGTTGAAGCAACCTGTTGAAGCAACCTGTTGAACCAATCAGTTGAACCAACCTGTTGAACCAACCTGTTGAAGCAACCTGTTGAAGCAACCTGTTGAACCAACCTGTTGAACCAACC
>NC_056507.1:2033687-2041640 GCF_014905685.2 Nematolebias whitei
AAGCAACCTGTTGAAGCAACCTGTTGAACCAACCTGTTGAACCAACCTGGTGAACCAACCTGTTCCCCCGCTCGCCTGTGGGGGCGCTGCATCAAGAACTACTGAAAGAAACGACACAAAAACCTCTGAAGACACGTCTTCTTCTTCTTCTTCTGTAAATAACAATAAAAACAAAGTGGCATCAAGTTTTAGCAGTTTTAGGAGTTATATTTTGTCATTTTTCATCAATGGACTCAGCATGAGCAGAAGATGAGACAGAAGACCATGGAGAATATTGTTTTCCACACAAGTCAGCTGACGGCTCCATATAAGAGAAATGTGTGTTTGTTTGTCCTGTGGAGCGGGTCCGGTCTGTTTACATTCACACTGTACTGGAACCACTGGAGTTCTCTTCTACCGGACCGAGACCTAGGTTTTAGCCCGGGCCAGAATTCACCTTTTTGTTCCGTGACAGAGTTCGATGGTGCGTTCACACCTCCCTAAACGAACCGGACTTTCTAGGAAAACGAGCTGGAGTTGGATTAAAGCGACTAAACAGGGCTGGTGTGAATGCACCCTTAAAAAAACACATTGAGTACTCATGAAGTTCAACTCATGAACGATTCATAAATGACTCATTGAGGACTCATGAAGGATGAATGAGTGGAGCAGATTAGGTTAATTTACCTGCCTGCTGAAGGTTCGCCTGTTTGTCCTTCAAGGACATACAGTAAGTTGAAGGTGACTCCTTAGGGATGTATGAAGGAGTCGTGAATGACCCACAAGGACTACTGAAGGACTCATGAGGATATCTGAAAGACTGTTGGATGAGCAGAGTAGAATGTGATCATTTACACACCTGCTGAAGTCTTACCTGTTTGTCTTTCAGGGACATAAGTTAAAGGAAACTCTTCTACCGTCTATGAACTTGCTGACCGAGAGCGCCCGCATCCATCGAGAGACCAGAAAGTTTCTGAGGTCAAAGGTTAGCACTGGGCTGGGATAAGGGACTGATGTTTGAGCCCAATGACTGATGACGTAGGTATCCCTGCATGTGTGCTTGGTGTTAAGGTGCTGCCCCCCCTTCGGGATGTGACAAACAAACCAGAAGTGGGTAATTCTCTGAGAAACAAAATAGTCCGTCTCATGACGCACATCGACACCGATGTAAAGGACTGTGCTGCTGACTTCCTCTTCGTTCTCTGCAAAGAAAGTGGTGAGTGATTATTTCTTGGGTTTAATATTTTGTTTCTTTTTACTTATTTATAGCCATTGCATTACTACTGCCTACTTCTTTACCCACAATCTATAATATGATCTGAAAAACTATTTCAATATTTATCTCATGACTCATCGATTTAAAATCTGTGTAGAATACGAATCATTCTCACTGAAAATCTGAACTGGATAAAGTTAAGGACGTGACATTAACTTGTGTGGAGGCAGGAAATTGTTTTCAGTTCTATTTTCATCTAAACTGTTAAGCAGGCAGTCAAACACACAAATTTAAAAAAGGATCAAACGTACAGGAAAAAAAAAAAAAGATTTTACGTATCAGGCCAAAATGAAAAGGGTCTGGTCTTCACCAGGTCTCTACCAAATCAAGTCTAGTCCCAGAGCCATTGCTATAAAGAAAAGACATGAGCAATAGCCTTAAAGAAGCAATTGTTGCTGTCCATCATTAGAAAGGGTCAAATGTAATTTGCAAACCAATTGGAGTCATTCATTCTACAGAAAGAAAGATTTTTTACAACTGGAAAACACTTAAGATCTTTCTCTTAACCTTCTGAGTGGACGTCGAGAATTGAGCTCCATCTCAGATTATTAACGCCTCTGTTTGGTTGAACGTCATTCGGAGTCTTCACTTCACAACATTTATATGTTAGGATGAAAATAAGGAGTTCAGTGTCCCTTTCCTGGACATGGGTTATCAGGATCCACTCTGGAGCCAGGCCTGGGGGAAGGGCTCATTGTCAAGAGCCTGGTGACTGAGTCTCTGCCCATGTAGTTCAGTCTGGCTCAGCCTGAATTAACAATATGGGTTTGCCCTTCTGTGCAGCCACCACCTGCTGGATGGGCCATATGGGTTGGGTGCAATGTGCTTTTGGCAGCAGCCAAAAGGTGGGGACCGTGGCGCTCTTACACTGGCTTACCAAGTCTGACTCTTTTGACATTGAATGCAACCTCTCTGGTGGGAACAGAGCCTGCGCTTCTGTGTGAGTTTGAGAGGTACCGACTGAGTATAATCAAGCTCACCTTAATGACAGCGTGTGTTCTGGAATGAAGCTACTTGAGAAGGGCTGGACCTCATTTCACTCTGGAGTTGCCCACAATATAAGGCACTAGGATATTGTAAGTCTACAAATTTACCGTCCCTGGGTTGGTGCCTACGTGTTGGAGTTGTTCCCGGTAGACGAGAATGTTGCTTCCCAAACTCTTCAGGTGCAGAGATGAGCCCTAACTGTTGTTTAAGTGTTAATGGCAAACAGCAGTTCAGAGTAATCACCCTTATTGAAATGTTTAGCAGGAAGGCTGAAAGGTGCTCCGGCTGGAGACTCCATCTGGAGTCCGTACATATTAGGTGACTTCAATGCCCATGGAGGTAATGACAGTGTAATCTTGAGAGGCGTGATTAAGGGGAATGGCCTCTCTGATCTCAACTCTAAGGTTGTTCTACTGTTGTTCTTCTGTGTTTAGAAATGTTTGTCTACAACAAACACCATGTTCCAACTTAAGGATGTTCATAAGTGCCCATGGCATCTGGACACCCTAGGCTCCTGATTGAAATTAGACTTTGTAGCCATGTCATCTGATGTTGAAATGTAAAGTATATGTACTTAAGTAGCCCCTGTCTTTCCAATCAGGCTACTTAAGGCACTTTTACAACACAATCTGTGCTCTCTACCATCCACCTTCACATTTATACAGCACTCTCTACAAAACTAATCTGATTAAATTATCCTATAAAGATGGCAAGGGAAGACGCAGTACAGACTCTGTAGACCCAAACACGTAGTAGGGGTTTTCTGGAAACGCATGGCTGGAAAATCCTGCCAAAAGGATCTTTAACTCCCACATCTGACAGAACTTCAAGCACATCCCAGCTAAGATGGGGGACATTAAGTCCGAGTGGGCTATATTCTGCATCTCTATTGTTGAGGTAGCTGTCCTGAACTTTGGCCACCAAGTTGTTGGTGCCTCGTTTCATGGTCATTCTCAAACTTGGTGAACATTCAGGTTGAGGGAGGTCATTAAGCTGAAGAATGAGTCTTATCAAGCCTCGTTTGCTGAGGATATCAGCGGTCTACGCAAGCTGCAGCCCTGGCTGTTGCTGAGACAAAGCTTCAGCTGTAGTAGGAGTTCAGTGAGTCCTTGGATAAAGCTTTCAATGAGCTTCAAGAAGAAAAAGCAAAAAGCAACTCTTTTCCAACACTGTGGATAGTGGAGGTGGGGCGCTGTTGATCTCAACTCATAATGATGATGATGGAAGAAATATTTTGTAGGACCTTAACTTCATCCACATGTTTTGTATGGAGGAAGCTGGATGAGGAGGCATTTTAGTGGGTCCATTCATAATCTAGGCTGAAGTTGCCGAGGTAGTTTAAAAAGCTTCACAATGGGCTCCAAGGGTGCACAAGACCTGCCCTGAGTTCCTCAAGGCTCTGGATGTTGTCTTGATTGACACATCTTTGCAACATCACATGGACATCGGGGGCAGTGCCACTGGATTAGCAACCTGGGATGGTGGTACCCCTTTTTTAAGAGGGTTGATTAGAAGGTGTGATCCAATTACAAGAGAAAACACTCATCAGCCTTCCCAGTAAGGTCTGTTTAGGAGTGCTGGAGTCTGGCTGATGGTCAAACCCTGGATTCAGGAATAAAAATGTGGGTTCCTGTGGAGCACTGGACCAGTGAGGGTTCTGTGACTATGGGCCGGTCAGTCCCTAAACAAAGGGTGAAAGTCTAGTTTACATATCCAAGACAGAACCTGCATTGTTCCTTTTGTATTTAAGGTTCGACCGTCAACTGGACTTTCATCTTTAGCAGCACTGGACAGATCTTACTGGGGAGTTGTGGTGCGATACCCCTTAAAATACAGTGTACCAGCACAAACACCACATACCAACGGTCAGCATGATGGTGGAGGGCTGATGGTTCGACTTGCTTTGCAGCCAAAGAACCTCATTGAGTTGACCATGAACTCCTCCATTTCCACTCACAGCTGTTCCATTTTGCATAGTTTCTGTTAAATTGTAGAATCTGGGTGTGAATTTGTATGCTTGAGATCAGATTTGAATAATTATAGAATCTGTAAAAACTGGATCATTTTAATTTGTTCTGAGACTTAAAACTCATGAAATAAAAGAAGGTGGGCTTTTTCTTTTTGCACGACTGTACATAAAAACAATGTGAACAGAACATACATTAGAAAACAAACCGAAACAGTCAACAGCAGTCTTTCATGACGTGGATAGAAACTCAGTAGATTATATTATGTAGATTATATGACAGCTAATGTTTTTTATATTTTTGTTGACTTTAACAGCCGCCTAATGTTAATGTTTGTCTTTTCAGTTTCAAGGTTTATTAAGTACACTGGATATGGTAACGCTGCTGGTCTGCTTGCTGCAAGGGGGCTGCTTCGAGGGGGCAAAGGCCCTGGGATATACTCTGAAGATGAAGACTCTGATACAGAGGAGTACAGAGAGGCAAAGTCCCGGTCAGTACCATCAATCAGATCTCATCTCCTGTTTTGAACTCAAAATCTACTCGTATGCTGACGATACTCAAGTCTACATCAGTAGCCCTCAATAAATCACAACCCCCCCTCTCTCCCTGGTCAACTGCCTGTGGGAAATTGAATGGCTTGAAATCTACTCATATTCAACAGCAATAAAACCGAGCTTCTATTGTTGTCCCAAAGTCTTTACATGGTAAGGGTGGACATTTTCTTCTGGAGATAGAGGGGTGTTCCGTCTGTCCATCCTTTGTGGTTCCTTTATGTTGACCTGGCCTCCGTTCGCTCCTCGTACATTTTTTCCACATGAAGTTCTAGTGGGATTTTTGCATTGTTTGTTTCTTCGCATCAAGTTTTTGCATTCTTTCAGTTTTTTCAACCTAAGAAGATCTTAGTTTAAAATCTGGCGTAAAAGGCAGCAAGCAGGCATTAGTTGAAGGAATGCCACGTTTCCCTAAAAGTTTCTAAAAGCTCAGCTTTTTGTGTCTCGGTTCGTTTTTGTGTCCAGAATCAACCCGATCACAGGAGTTGTAGAGGAGGAGCAGCCCGATCCCATGGAGGGGATGACGGAGGAGCAGAAGGAGTACGAGGCCATGAAGCTGCTCAACATGTTCGACAAACTCTCCAGGTCCCACAAACACTCGACACCACAGCTGCTTTGAACTAATCCACACAGATGTTTTACCAGGTGTTTGTGTGTGCATGGTGCGTGTCTTGGATTAATACGGCTACAAACTGTAAAATATATGTAATGAAGAGCGTTTCACCTTCACATTGCATGAGGTTTAGTGTTGTGTGTGTGGACCGTACTGCAGGACCAGCGTGATCCAGCCCATGCAGCTGGACATGGACGGGAACATGAGAGAGATGACCACAAAGGATCTGCACAGACTGACCCACAACCCTGAGATCCAGCCAGGAGGACCAGCTGCTTCGGACAGCGACGACGAGACTTAGGTTGAACCTCGGCTTCTGCGTTAACCAGAATAAGAATTATTAATGTAAACGTCAAAAATGTAGTTTGAATTTCTGACGGTCTCTTCATTTAATGTCCTGTTCCCAAGTTTATTTCAATAGCAAGTATTATTCAGACGTTTGCTTTTTGTTTATTAGATGTTGGAACGCAGTATTATGTTTATTGGAGGCAGTGATAACATCTGCATGAGAAAATAAAGTCTTTCAGTTTGACTGTTTTATGAATCATCAGATAATTATACAATAATCTGGTTCTAACATGATTCAAATCTGACCTACAGTGAACTAAAACAGAGCAAAGACGTCATTTATAAAACGATATAAAAACCAAAATGTTAAAGCTGTGAGTGAAAACGTTGATTCCCTGCAGGGTTTCAGAGTCAGGAGCAGCTGATCAAATGTATTGATCAGCTGATCATCATCAGTGTGAGCTCCTCTAAAGTGAAGCACACAAGTAAAAATATTAATAATAATTATACATTTTATTTGAACGCACCTTTCGTGACAGTCGAGGACAGCGTATAATAAAAACACAATATGAAATGCAGTAAAAATTAAATGAACTATATAAACACAGGAGAGGAAGTCGGTTTAAAGGAGCAGGTTTTGAAAGTGGAGACGTGGGAGAGGTTCTGACCCGCTCCTGAGTGGGTGGAGGAGTTCTGGAGGTTGAGAGCTTTGTTTGAAGGTGAGGAGCAGGAGTTAGTAGGAAATGTGATATTTATCCGAGTCACAGAAGATGCTGCAGGGTGGGGGTTCTGGAGATGATGCGAGGGGCTGACCAGTTGGAGTTTATGGATGGATTTCACAGGTGAACCAACAAGAAGGGACTTTCAGTAATCTATACAGGATGTGACCGAAGAGTGACCCAGAACAGCAGCACTGTTGGGGGAGAGGCTGGACGGAGGCGAGCGGTGTCATGGAGCTGGAAATGGGCCGAACGAGTGACGTCACCGATCTGGGACCGAAATGATTGACGGCCCGTCAACCAGGACAGATTGTTTTATTCTGGGTCACTTGTGTCCATATCCAGCGGTGTGCGAGAGGCAGAGGACACCCTGGACATGTCTCCAGTCCATCCTGGAGACAAACACTCACCTGGAGACAGTTTAGAGTCACCATCAGCCTAACATGCATGTTTTTGGTCTGTGGGAGGAAACCGGAGTACCTGGAGAAAACTCGCATGCACGGAGAGAACATGCAAACTCCACCCAGAAAGACCCCTGGTCGGGATTCGATCCAGCGACCTCCTTGCTGAGAGGTTCATTGGGGGAGTGGTGGCGCAGAGGTTAGAGAAAGTGAACCTAAGATTGGAAAGTCGCAGGTTCAACTCCCGGTACCGTCGAACATCAAAATGTGGGTGGAAAAGGTGAAACCCCCACCATCTGCTCCCAAAAACAGGTCTCTCGTGAAAATGAGTTGTCATGAGTCAGTGAGACCTGTATAAATAAAGGTAAATTAAAAAAAGATATTCTGCATATAACCGGACACAAAGCCTTTTTTTCCTACAATTTCTCTCCTGTATTTAAATTAATGGGTTCACTTGATTTTTTTTGTTCAAAAGTTTGAATGCAATGAATGTACAGTCAACTTCCACTTTCCCTCTTGGACCCAGCGCTTTATTTTTATAATTATTAAGGTCAAGAGAGCTGCTGTCAAATCAGAGAAGAAGGTAAACACACAGAGGAGGACTTATCTTAAATGCAAGTAATCATGGCCCACCATGTCATCCAAGGCATGTTCTTGTTGTATCTCGGTGTAATGATAATAAAGTTTATTCTGAATCTGATTTAAAAAAAAAAGGTATTTTGTATTACAATGTACCTCATTTGTGCATTCTGAAAACAACAGGGAGATAAAGACACATCCCTGTGGGACACCCATGCTTAGCACAGAACAATCAAGAGAAAGTGTTGTTCGACACTCCGAGGTCTGTCTCGTAGGAACTCTGATCCAGACCATAAGGTTGCTGATCGCATTCAGATCACAGAAACGTTTTAAAATCAAAGGTCAAAGTTTGAGTTCAAGACAGGTCAGAACAAATCTGACTTGTTGGGAAGATCTGCAGGAGGAAAACTCTTTTTTCAACAAATGACTTCAGTTTGTAACATTTCATCTGATCAAGAGTTCTGGGACAAGGTCGTTCGGACACATGACACCAAAGTGGAGACATTTCTGTTCAGTGCTCTGTGATGGACAGGAGACCTGTCCAGGTGTCCCTGTGATGGACTGGAGACCTGTCCAAGATGTCCCTGTGATGG
>NC_056507.1:2056640-2059831 GCF_014905685.2 Nematolebias whitei
TTTGAATCTTAAAGTACCTCTAACATCAATATCTTGTATTAAATACAAACACAGTTTTGAAAAGACAACATTCATAACATACTGCAAAAAGTATTTAATGCTGCTGAGATGAGCAGTTGTTGAGATATTCACATGTGCAATAACAGGAAGTGATGTCAGTAACAGGAAGTGAAGACAGAGGGGAATGTCTGCATGTAAACAGAGCTACAAATGCTAACAACAGACAGGAGAGAAGAATCTGATGTTTCCTCAGATTATCTTGAGTCACGATCAGAGCGAGACAAAGAGTCAGCGTTCAAATAATGTTTCAATAAAGACCAGGAAGTTCCTCTTTGATGTCACTTCCTGTTTCACTTTGGCCACGTTGAGTTCAAAAGAAACAAAGCGGTATACTGATGTCTCCTGTCGCTGAGGATTTGAGGAGTTAGAACACGAGTGTTTTTCTGGACTGGAACTGAACAGAGAATGAAGTAAACCTAAATGTTTGTGATGCAAAATATGAATAAAGATTCGAGTGGGGAGGAGTTACACTTTGGAGAAGAACGGAGGTGCAGAGTGACGGATCCTGGCGAGTGGATCATCAATCTTATCCACCACCAGGTGCAGTGCAGGAATCAGGGGGTGGCCAATGGTGGTCTTGGCCTTGGCCACCCCCTGGTCTTAGGGAAACTTGGGCCTCCTTAAGGGCTGACCCAATCATCTGAGGAAACTATACTTTTAAGAAATATAAAACCTAGAAAGTGATTGGGGTGATCTGTTTACATGTATATAGTGGCAGCCGTCTTGGAATGTTACGCAGAAACGCAACTTTTAATAATGACTTTTCTTACAGCTAGATGTTGTTGTGAAATAAAGATTGTGTTCCTTGTTGAATCTGACTCCCACTTCTTGTTTTACTTTGAAATTGACCCACTTCCTGTTTTACTTTGAAGAGGCTCCCACAGATTGATTTCTCTGTTGAAGTCTGTTCCGGTTTACATCATGTGACACGATGTCTCACACTTCTGATTGGTTTGAAACTGGTCAATCCCATGACAGCAGGCTTGAGAGCGCGATGAAAAGTTAGTTTTTATGTGTGAAGAAACGCCCTGTTTTTAGACAAAGAAAAGTGCAGTTTCTCCTCGAAGCGGCAGCCAGACGGAGCAGAGACGGTCGACTTCAGATTCCTCCTTAACAAGGTTGTATCGTATAGTTTAATGGATGCGCATCCATTTAATTATATGTTAAAATAATGACTGCATTTAACTAATCCACTGTTTATGCTTGTGAATCTGTGACTTTCTTTGCTTATTAAATATTCGTAAACTTGAAGGTGCGTTTGTCGTATTCTGAGTGCGTGTCTTGACTCCTCCTGCAGGGGAACGGTAACAGCAGAGCTCGGGTGGAGAAATAAGATAAAAAACACAACAATGTACCCTCACATCAAAATGGAAGTGGCCACGTTGCCTATTTTTCAAGTTATCATGCTCACAAGAAAGACGGACATAAATGGCAGCAGCATCTTAGCTTTTGACGTGACAGTCCAGTTTTTGAAGCTGCGCCTAGTTGCAGCAACACATCAAAGTTAGTACCTTGTTTATTTTACAAGTTATGCTCACAGCAGACTGGACTGACGGACACATGGAGGGTATTTACAATGTCCACTCGTCGCTGCATGATGGGAAACAAATATGATAATTATGTGACAAAATTAGTAAAATAATGTGTATTATGCCAAATTTCTTGAATTTTAAGATGTTTTCTTCCACCTTTTGTATTTGTAAGATATGCATGTTTTGACAGGAAAAATAAACAGGAAGTGAAATGTGTGGCTGTTATAATAAAGAGACAGCTGCAGTGTGAGTCAGCAGCGCTCTCACGTCAATGTGAGACGAGTCAAACGTACCGTCAGTCACTGAATGTGTTTCTTCGCTGTGATTCGGCGCGCTCACACCGCTCCGTGGATCAGGGGCTGAACTCAAGAGGTCTTTCCTGGGGGACAGAGAGGGAACTGCTCCCTGCGTGCCCTCCTGGCCTCCATTCTACACATGAAGGTAAGAAACATTTTATGATACAAACACAGAATTTAAAAGTGACACAAATAAAGAAAAGAGGACAAACAGAAAGTTCCTGGAGAAACTTTGAGGGGATTGTCACGTGGCGGCCATTTTTAAATTTTGATATGACAGTACAGCAGTCCCTCGTTTATCATGGAGGATCAGTACCCTGAAGACCGCGATAAATGAAAAACCATCAAGTACAGTAAGTAGTAGTTTATTTTATATATATATATATATATATATATATATATATATATATATATATATACATACACATACATATAGATGAAAGGATGGATGGAACAAGAAAGTTTTCGTGTTTCCACTGAGGCTCAAACCCTGATCCCCCACACAAACACTGAGGTCACAGCTGTGATACAGAAAACTAGTCAAGCTGCACCTTTCAGACTTTACGTTCATTCCCCTCACCTCAACAATCAACAGACTAAAACACTTAAAGCTGATGGAGGGGTTGTGTGGGCGGGGTGAAAGGCTTTAATGCATCGTTTTGCTTATATAAATTGTGGTTGGATCCTTTCTTTTCTTTACATTGCCTAAACATAGTTTTCTCAAAGGATTTATTGAGCACACCGTTTCGTTCCACCTCATGTACCACATGTGACACGAATGACTATAAAGAATCTAGAAATTATTGGGGAGGGTCAATGTTCATTTTTCCAATAATGGGAGGGGTCCAGATCCAGGATTGAAAGAAGATGAATTTGAGTAGTTTTGGTTTTAAAATTTCTTTTTCTGAAACAATGCTAACGGTGAAACAATGCTAACGGTGAAACAGTGCTAACGGTGAAACAATGCTAACGGTGAAACAATGCTAACGGTGAAACAATGCTAATGGTGAAACAGTGCTAACGGTGAAACAATGCTAACGGTGAAACAGTGCTAACGGTGAAACAGTGCTAACGGTGAAACAGTGCTAATGGTGAAACAATGCTAATGGTGAAACAGTGTTAATGGTGAAACAATGCTAACGGTGAAACAATGCTAACGGTGAAACAGTGCTAACGGTGAAACAGTGTTAACGGTGAAACAATGCTAATGGTGAAACAGTGCTAACGGTGAAACAGTGCTAACGGTGAAACAATGCTAATGGTGAAACAGTGTTAACGGTGAAACAATGCTAACGGTGAAACA
>NC_056507.1:2059841-2066276 GCF_014905685.2 Nematolebias whitei
GCTAACGGTGAAACAATGCTAACGGTGAAACAATGCTAACGGTGAAACAATGCTAACGGTCTACTCACCAGAAATGCAGCTTCTCCTCGAGCCGGGATCTGAGATCGCTCTGTTGGGCTTCTGGAGACGGGAGCAGAGGAAGGACGAGCAGCCGGACCAGGGGCTGCAGGTTTAGCTGCAACGGTGGGTTTGGGTGGCCGGGGTCCTCCAGCGCGCTCATGGGGGGCAGGTCTGGGGTGAAGTAGGGACTCTAATCGGCCGGGATCCGCTGTTAAAAAAAAGGGGACAATTTTATAAATCTGCCTCCATTTATTAAAAACAATCATGCTATTAAACTTAAATTTGACTAAACTAAAATTAAACTTGTTTAAAGTTAGTAGTTTGCGATGCTTTGTGGCCCACTCAAGGTTTTTCCTACTTCTGGTTTATTGAAATACTTTTAGACCCTGTTCACATGAGAACGATCTTTAGAAACGTTGGTGTCTTTACAACGTTTAATGGGCAAATAAAAAAATAAAAAAAGAGGTTTACATGGAAACATTACACGTAGTTTGCATGTCACGGAGAGTTGCCAGATAAGAAATAAAGAACTATTGTTCTGTTGCTTTAAAATGAGTGTATTCTGACACAAACTGCCATCGTGCTGAGTGAGGGAGTTGTAACGTGTTGTTTTGTTTGGTGAGCATGTGCACAGAAAAGGAGGAGGTAAAGCAATGTATTCATGCTTATCTGGCAACCCTGATGCCATGATCAGCCGTGTGCAGTGTCAGCATGATTAGTTATATCCAACTTTTGAGTATAGGAACGTTCCTTTGGACCGTGGATGTTGTTGGTTTGCTCCTACGTGCTGAAAAGAGTGAGAAGCACAAAAAACGATCTGCTCTCTGACATTTATCGTAACTGCTGTTAGAGTAGATAAACGACCTGCGGAGTATTTTACACCTACAAGAACTTTCACTCTGAGACCAGGATTCAGGAGAACGAGGGCCGTTTTCACGTGCACGAATGTCCGCAAGCTGCAGTTTCACTCAAAGATGCATTGAGGGCCTTGTTCTAAGTATTCACACCTACCAGCTGCTCAACATCGCACGCCACGCTCGCAACAAAAAACACTTACATGACTGATTTATCTAAATGTTTGTCAGTAAAAAAGCAGCTGTAAGAGACCGCAAGAGTTGAACGGACACTGAATTTGTCACTTGATGCTTTGTCGAGAACAAGTTGTCACTAAATCTGGAGACAAAACTGTTACAACTGTGACACCGACACCAAAGAACTGGAGCTACGTCAGTTTTTATCCAGAGAAAACGCTTCATCAGGAGCTGGACGTGGGCTCATGAAGACCAACAACCAGCGAAAGTGTTGAGGATCAGGTCTTACCTTGTAGTTTAAGGCAGAGTGATAAAAATACTTCAACAAGAAAAAGAAGCTGACATTTTAATAGTATCTCTCCTTTTTGCTGATTCTTGTGAGTTGTGTTTTAAAAGTGGTTCAGTGCTGCATTCACTGTCTGTCATACGAGTTGAACATGTTTTTTTAACCACACCATCACTGGTGTGGATGCTTGGCTCAGAATGGGTTAATGACAGCTGATCACTGCTCTAGAAGTCTAGAAGTGAGTGCACGTTATATTTAACTGTGTTCTTCTGACTGTCACAACCCAAAAGACACTAGTGAAGATGCTTTTTAAACTTTCTACACCAAGCATGAACGGTTGCTTCAGAATAACACGGGGAAGCTTAAAGGAACCTCAGAGTAGGAACAGAAGGCTTCATTAGGTAGACACAGGTCTTCCTCTGGTTCTGGACTCAGGTCTCGGGGGGCAGCAGCTTGATCAGGAAGGTCCAGACATCTTTGTCCACACTTCTCTCAGCTCTTCTGGGAGGATTACAAGGAGTTCCCAGGCCAGCCGTGAAACAGTCTCTCATGTCCTGGGTCTTCTCCTCCGACTTGGACACGCCTCCCTAGGGAGGTGTCCAGCATCCATCCTTACCAGATGACCAAACCACCTCAACTGGCTCCTCTGGATGTGGAGGAGCAGTGGTTCTATTCTGAGTCTCTCCTGATAACTGATCTTCTCCCCTGTCTCTAAGGAAGAGTCCAGCTACCCTGCAGAGGAAACTCATTTCAACCTCCTGGATCCACGATCTCATTCTTTCAGTCTCTACCAGAGTTCATGACCAGAGGTGAGGGGAGGAACGTAGACCGACCAGTAAACAGAGAGCTTTGCCTTACAGCTCAGCTCCCTCTTCACCACGACGGACCGGTACAGCCCACAATTGTGGGCGGCCGTGGTGCAGTGGTAGTGGCAGCCGACCTCTGATCGGAAGGTTGGAGGTTTGAATCCCGACTTCCCACACCATGTGCCGTTGTGTCCCTGGGCAAGACACTTAACCCCGAGTTGCTCCCGGTGGGACTGGATGGCGCCTTGCATGGCAGCCTACCGCCACCGGTGTATGAATGTGCGTGTGAATGGGTGGATGGCTGGTACTGTAAAGCGCCTTGGGGCCCCTCATAGGGGGCTGGAAGGCGCTATAGAAGTAAGCTCCATTTACCATTTACCATTTCACAATACTGCCGATGCTGCACCAATCCATCAGTCGATCTCACGCTCCATTCTTCCCTCACTGAGAACAAAACCCTGAGATACTTGAACTCCTCCACTGGAGACAGAACCTCACCCTGGACCTGAAGACAGGCTATAGAAACAGAACCATTAAACAATATTGGCGTATCGCTGGCGAATTCTAAGGTCAGTTGGCTGTGGCAGCCATCTTGAATTTGCTCTGTGATCCTCTACAAAAACTCAGAACACACCAGAGAGGATCAAACATTCACTGGCTCTGAAAACCAAACTCATTTTTATCAGGGTCTCTAAAAACAGTGGCTCAGTTCGTGCACTGGACCTGGTCTAACACTGAAAACTTCTAAAACTCTGTTGGTTAGCTCCAGTTCAGAACTGGAGTTAGTTTACAAATTCACCTGTGAGTACTGATTGAGACAAAGAGAGGCGGAGCCAGTTCTACCTGAGGACGTTGACATGGTTCTGGGCTTGTTGAGAGTGACCGGAGGCTCACGTTGCTCCAGAATAGAACCTGAAACACAGATTCACATTTAATCCTTCTGATAAAACACATCATGTTTTTCATGTTTATCCACCAAAACAATTTGAGGGTTGCCTATCACCCGCCGACTTTTTTAAATCAGCTCATGATGAAAACCAACAAGAGACGTAGTTTTAACTCCACATGATAAGCTTTAGCTGAAAACCCGACGATTGCATTCTGAGAGTTTCATTATAATCTGTCCAGTGGTTCTTGAGATGTTTTATTAACAGAACTACAATTGAACATGCAAACAGACAAAAACACGATTGTCTTTTACCTACAATGACCGATAATAATTACACATCAAACACGTTATGGATTATCATGATTCACCACTTGCTCTTGTCAAGGGCGGACACTTTCCCCCTCCTCTCCCTCCTCCCTTTGCTTTGCTCTGTCCTGTCTCTGAAACTGCTTCAGAGCCTCCTCTGTATCTCTACGTATCTTCCAAACCGTAATTTTTTACTATGGATCTGGTCAGGTGGTCTCTCAATGCAATTGATAAAATCTTCTCGACAAGAAGACAAGCGCCAAGGAAGCATATACATTGGATTTATGATAACTGGTTTCCTGCTTGCTGGATTGGGCTGGTTCCTGGTCTATCATCAAACAAGGAAATCGTCGGCAGCCAGTTTGTCCCTGGTCAGACTGCCTGCGTCTGTCCACTTCATGTGGACGTTTGGGATTCAAGAGGACCAGCAAAGACTCAAGGTAGACATGAATCAGTAAAGTTCTGCCTGCTCCCACAACAACTGTTGCTTATCTGAATTCGGCTCCCCAGCCGGCCTTGACTGCCACCTTATCTCAGTTCGCCTGGAGGCCATGTAAATTGATGCTCTGCCCCCTCCCACCGAGGAAGTCTGCAGACCTATCAGAGGGGCCCGGCTGAATAAACATTGTGTCATCATTTCAGGACCCTCGGGTTCTCTCTGGTGCTGTTCCAGGTCGACCTCGGCACAAGAGTGTTTATGGATCTCACCAGGGGGAACTGACTGATTGTACCAATCTTATCAGAACTCTTACAGAGCTTCTGGAGTGTCCTTGACACGATCACCACTCTCATCGTCTCCCGCTCCTGTGGAATGTCTACGTTGTGATGTGCAGGGTGTTTTTTTCAATATCGGGGTCTTCCTCTTCAGTCAAGGAGGAAGAGTTTGATAGGAATTTTTTTTGTCTCTAAATCCTATACATGTGTCACTTTCATTACTTTGTGGCCGTCTAAACAGGTCTCACTTGTAAATGAGTCTTTGAGGCTCGTTGTGATTTATCTGTCTAAATAAAGGTTGAATGAATGAATGGAGCACAAACCAAGAGGTCATTTATAGTAATGATATAAAAACAGAACTTGCAGTCATGATGTCATGATCCACGTTGTTTTTGTAACGTTGTTTGTGGATGATGTTGTTCACCCAGTTTGTGTTTCTATGGGTGGTTTTCTTGTGTTTTGATCTTTTTGTGATTATTCTTCTGTCATTTCAGCTTCTCCTTCAGTCACTCGTGCCTATTATACCTCCCACACCTGTTTCTTGTATTCATTAGTTCAGCTGTCACCACGTATCTCACCACTACCAGTCTGTCAATAATCCTCCTTATCCTACGCCCTCCATGTGGTTCTGATGTTTCTCATTGATGAGCGAAGAGGGGGAATTGGAAATACCCTCCTCCGTCCATCTGTGCATGTTGTGAGCACATTAAGTTAAAAAGTAAGTGAGGTGTTGATTCCATTCTGGTGTGTGGCTGCATCTAAGTGATTGAAGTGTAAAAGAAGACACCATAAAAAATTGGGTTGTCACGTCAAAATCCAACATGGCTGCCGTCATATATATGTAAACCCACCACCCTGATCATTTGAAAAAATTACGCTAAAACAAACCCTGACACATAATTTGACACACTCACCTTCTGAGTTGGCCTTTCTCAGTTCCTCATCTTTACTCTGCAAAACAACAACAACAAAAAACACAAGACAAGATTCTGTTTTAGAAATTTCACCAGCGGTCACAGTTGTGCCAGAATGTTCAGAAGAGGAGTCGTTGGAAATGTCAGGGGAAACAACAAGCTCTGCTGCTCCAGATTTAACCACAAAGGCTGATGAAATAATCTGCACACGCCCTGAACTTAAAGTATAAAACTGTATCCAGGTCATCTGAACATGTGACTTTATTTAAAGTATCGGGGTTTCTCCTGTGTGAACAATAATTAGACTGAACTGTGTGTAGCTTTAACTACAGCAGGAAGTCAGATTCTTCACAGTTTGTGTGATTCCTTACTTTTTAAAGACTTTTGCTCTGTTTCAACCTGTAAACCACACCTGTGTTGTTACACTTGAAGGTGTCAGATTAGTATTTCATATATTTAAGGCTTCTTTTGCTCAACCCAGTTTGAATTGGAATTCATCTTTCCATACAATTTCCATTAAATAAACAACATACGACACATTACACGCTCGTCGACAAGCTATTATACAGCAATCTATAGCAACAAGCAACGACCTTGTTTGAATGACCTGGATTTGTGGCCTTGAGCTTAGAGCTGGGGTGATGAAAAGTGTACAAGACACTCCAGCCAATGATGATGCATAAGTGTATGAAGTTTTGTTAAATTATTTTGAGCATATCACAAGTTATGGGCGGGACAGGAGAAAGTTTACAGACATATGGATGGAAACAAAAAGATCATGCACCTGTCAACAGGCTGATAAAACATGACAAGTTCACACTCTGAGCTAAGTGGTGCCCAAAAGACTGTCGCACCCTTTTTACCTGGATCTTGGTGTTGATGGGTGGAGTTTTGGCCACGCCCATTCTCTGCAGCATCACCTGAAGCTTCTGTTCAAAACTAGTTGTGCTTTCTGATGCATGTTTCTGAAAGACAGAGAGCATTTAGACGAGGGGAACCACACACACACCCACACACACACACACACACATACACACACACAAACATTTGTATTTCTATCCTTACTAGTACCGTGTATTGACTTCCATTCGTTTCCATTTTTTTCTGAAGCCTAACACTGACCCTTATCCTAAACCTAACCGTCACCAGTACATATTTAATCTAACCCTAACCAACACGTTACAGTACATATCTAACCCTAACCTAACCCTTACCGGTACAAATCTAACCCTAACCTAACCGTCACGGTACATATTTAATCTAACCCTAACCTAACCAGTACATATCTAACCCTAACCTAACCAGTACATATCTAACCCTAACCTAACCATTACCAGTACACATCTAACCCTAACCTAACCCTTATCAGTACATATCTAACCCTAACCTAACCATTACCAGTACATATCTAACCCTAACCATTACCAGT
>NC_056507.1:2066286-2072278 GCF_014905685.2 Nematolebias whitei
ACCATTACCAGTACATATCTAACCCTAACCTAACCATTACCAGTACACATCTATATATCTATTCAGGTCTGTCTTGTAAATGAGTCCTCGAGGCTCAATGGGATTTACCTGTCTGAATAAAGGTTGAATGAAATCTAACCATAACCTAAGCTTAGTTCCCACATTAGTCCTAAACCTAACTCCTAACTCAAAAATTAGCATTCTGCCATGTTAGGACCAGTCAAAGCCTTTTTACTCAGCCAGTTTACAGATACTAAGCTTACATTTGATGTAGTAGTAGCTGAGAGTCATTCAGAACTCATACTCTTTACCTTTACCTTATCCTTACCCAAACCTTAATCTAAACCTCAGTAATAAACATTTTTATCTAAACCTTTGTTCACTGTTGAGTCAACGCTGTCTGTCTGCTAACAAAATATGTCATGAACCACTAAGCAAATTTTGGTAAAAATATCTAAATTGATTCACGTTTAGTGTTTATCCAATGCAAGATGTCCTTTACAACCATCTGACTTTAGTAAACATAATGTCTATAACTCAATGAGTTTTTCTGACAAGCTCAAATTTATTGTGGTAGTAGTTGAGAGTCAGTCATAAAACAAACTCCAGAATGTTAGCACATTTTGCAATACCGCATGAGACTGTGCATGACGTCACTTACAAGGTAAGAACAGCTACAAGTCCATTATTTCTCAATCTAAAATGATCTTGGTGCATGTCAGAGAAGTTTTGATCCAAGGTTATGGATGATTTTATTACTACGGCTGAGAACAAGAAGCCCAAGAAAACCATCTTCCAAGACACTATCTTATCTCTGCCCATGAACCATATGTTTGGGTTAGTGGAGAGCGCTGGGTGAGAAGGCCGCAGCTGCTCCATGGACACCTCCTGAGCTCTGTGTGAACTCAGCTGAACTGATAAGGGTATAAAAGTGAGCGCGGCACGCAGCTCGGGGCAGATTCTTCTGACTGGTATTCATGTGTGTACATTTATGTAATCTGTCCAGGAAATCTGACCTTGCAAGTGAAATCCCAGTTAAAAATCTTCTGACATCAACTTTGGTTCTTTTTGGGTAAACAACGTAAGCAAAAGTATATTTCTCCAACACTGTAACACTGACTGTTGGAGCCCATTAAGTACTGAATGAATTAATTATTTGCTAAATGATGAATATTGATCTAAAACTATGTTAAATATTACAGATTGCAGAAGAACTCTTATGTTTCTTCTTATTTAGTTGTTTATGGCGCCCCCTAGTGGGGTCAGCCGGGGCAGTGATTAAAAAGGGGAATTCAGCTGCAGCGGGGCTGATGGTTGTTTTTTGCAGTGAAGGAGAGAGGCGTGAAACACTTTTCTTTACCACACATATTGTTTAATTTTTGAGATTTGTAAGAAGTCAACTCGCTGAATATTTTGTTAAATTCAACAAGGAAATTAAATGCCAAACTTTTGAAACAAGAAATCTCTCCGCGAGTGCTTATATATTTTGTTGTGCGCCGAGAACCTCCTCCACAAGGCTATTCTGCCTCAAACTTTTGGAGCTTATGATGATGCAAGAATAACCACCACACTGACGTCAAGGCGATTGGTGATATGCATTCCTTCAAGGAATACTATACCTTTGATTGTATTTAGTGGATAGTCAGACTTACCTTACTGGGTGCACTATCCTTGTCCTCTGCCTCTGATCCTGTCAATAGTATGAGACTCTGGCTCTTGGCATCTCTCAATCTCTTGGTCATCCTCTGTCTTTTCTCCCCATATGAAGTCCCTCGCGACTGCATCTCCTGCTCAGTTAGAGAGGAAACTAATTCAGGACTGAGTCTGTGACCGGGTAAAACAGGAACGGCTGCGTCTTCCAGTTTGGGGTGGAAAGACGAGGTGAGGTCAGGACTGGTGGTGACGATGAGGGAAATCTCGAGAGGTGTAGTTTCCCTCACTTCGCTTGCTAGTTGTTGTGCAGTAGTGACCGTTCCTTCTGTGGCGGCGACTTCATTACAAATGTTAGCCTCCTCCTCTGACCCACCCACCCATTCCCTTTTACTTTCCCTTTCTTTGGTCTCACGGAGGGGTCGAATGAGATCTGCAATGGAGGTCTTTTTGACCTTGACCCACTCTGCTCCTCCTTCCTCTCCACCTCCTGCCTTGGCAGCTCGACCAGCTCGAGCCCTCTTGAAGGCGAAGAAATCACCAAACTTTTTCTTTATATTTTTGGAGGGATTTGTGGTCGTAGTGGTGGTGTTGACACAAGTGAAGATGGTGTTAGTGGAAGTTGCACAGGGGGGCGAAACATCAGGGGGTAGACATGACACATCAGACAAAACACAAGGAGGGGTGACAGTGGTGGTGGTAGAGGGAACAACGATGTCAGATGAAGAGGGAAAGGAGGTGGTGACTGAGAGGGTGGAGCCCGATTCAGAGGGAGTGGCTTGGACCGGGTTTGACTCCTCCCACCAGCTTTTTCTGCAGCAGGGAGACAGCAGAAAGAGCAACAGACAGAAAGAAATACTCAGTACTACAACTACTGGATCAAAACCAAAGTCACATGCTCCGTTCTTGTACACAAAAGGAAATTCATGCAAACAGCACACAGAGTAAAAACATCTCTAAAGTCTTCAGTCCTCTAGTCATACTTTAAATTATGATTATATATATATATATATATATATAACAACTCCAGGTTGATTTACTGGTCATGAAGCATGAACACTGCAACACTGAAGTGTCATATAAAGTAGATACATACGGGCTCTCCTTTGTTAAAGTGTCAGGTTTCGTGCTTTAAAAAAAACTGAAATCATGATAAATGGTTTCAAAAACTTTTCCTACCTTTACTGTAATGAGAAAATATAAAAAAAAAATATGCAGAGTAAGAATGAACCTTCAGCTAATAATTTGTTCAAAGCATTTTCTGATTTAATTCAAGCCTTCAGTCTTCTTTGAACATACCTGCCATCAATTAAAGTGACCGGGATTAATTGCTCCTTGACCATCACATAAATCTTTGGCCACCCCAATCATTTGAGGAAGCTGTACTTTTAAGCAATATAAAAAGGCATAGTATTACGGTGGCCATCTTGGATTTTAATGTGACAACCCAATGGGGACCTTTCATACGTCTAGATGCATCTAATCGGAGTCTGGACCTAAATCTGTGTGGTGACCTGGAGCAGACTGTGCATGAGATGTCCCGACAGTCTGACAGACTTGGACTTTAGCAAGTGGACCAAGTCCAGGTGTGGCTGCTGATAAGAGTCCTTCAGAAGACAAGGCGACGCAGCATAAGAACAGCTGGAATGAAACTGAAAGTGCTTCAACAAAGCATTAGTTTCAGGGTGGGAACATTTATGCAACCATCTTCTGCATCTTTTGTTTTTTACATTTTCCCAGAATATAATTTTCAGTTGTGCTGAAGATCAAACGCATCACAATAAAGGTGGAAAAACTTTTTAAATGATTTCCTTTGCATTACATTAAACAGACAAATAATAGAGGGTGGAGACTTTTTAGTATCCACTGATTATCTTACAAATATTCTGCAATAACAAACGTTATGTAGTGCAAAATCCCATCGTATGCTAATCTGATGCTCTATTTGAACCGTCACAGTATTGCGGCATACTCGTGCTGGTTTTGTGTGTAATAGTTTTCATTGCTTGTCTCTTTTATCCATCTCAAAAGAGCTGAATATTGTACATGTAGTGGTTTTGGCAGGTGTACCACACAAATATGATGTTATGCACAATGTCTTGTGGCTGCTACTGACGGTGGTCCTAAGGTGTAAATGAACAACATTTGAAAAAAACGGAACTATGTTAGAAAAAACGGAATTACATTAAGCCAAACAGGAAGTTTTTATTTTTACTTTATTAAGAGCATAAAACCGAACAATAGAACAATATACAGTACACCCACAACAGAGATACAGTTAGCAGGCTATCCTTTTAACTGTATCTCTGTTGTGTGTGTACTGTATATTGTTCTATTGTTCGGTTCTATGCTCTTAATAAAGTAAAAAAAAAAGCTTCCTGTTTGGTTTAATGTCATTCCATTGTTTCAAATGTGGTTCATTTACACCTTAGGGCCACCGTAGATACTGCATACATACAGTGTTGGTAGAGATATGTGGCATTGTAAGAGCACCAACAGAATGTAAAGTTCTATCTTGTCTTATTCTGCGTTTTGTGTGTACTGTGTCAGGTCACATGTCTACTCATGTCAAACCAACATTTTCTGTGTTAGTTTCACAAACATGAACCTGGAAGGAACTGCTTGAGTTGCTGCTGTTGGTTTGGTTCGGACTTCACTTGAGAACGAGGAGAACAGAAAGCATGCTGTCAGACGAAGACCTACTGGAGTAGATGAACAGAGAGAAGTAAGCAAGAAGAAGATCTAGAAGATGGTGGGTGAGGCCATGGCTAAGACATTATCACAGGCTCATGGAAGAACTGAGAGGAGAGCATGCTGCTGCTGAATGCCACAGATATGCTACAGTGACATCACACAAGACAAAACACCACAAAAACAACAAAACACATGCATCATGACAATGTAGCAAAACTCATGCTAACACCATAGTAACTTTTCCTCCTTTAGCCCAATTTGTACATACAAGATACATACAAGCAGAAGGTATCATGACCATGTCATGTACATGACAAGACTTAACCTTTACAAAATATGCTTCACTTCCTCACATTTTGATATAAAATCTTCAAAACATACCAACAAATGTATTAAAGTGCTGTATAATGTGACGGAGGTCTTATGGTGGACTTGTCAACTTTGAAATCATGTTAACTTGCTTTTAATGCGTATGAATATTTCTGTTCAATGCCCAGAGACGACTTCTGTTGTGACTTGGTGCTATATAAATAAACTGAACTGAAATCAACATCAACCCACACAACTTCACGTCCAGACATTCAGATTGTGCATTGCAGGTACAAAAACTTCACTGGATCATTACGACCGACTGGAGCTGTTTACTGATAGCTCTGCGTACAACGCCTCAACGATAAAAATCTACAGCAACACATTTGTTGTGTAGTTGACCATCCATCCATCCATCCATCCATCCATCCATCCATCCATCCATCCATCCATCCATCCATCCATCCATCCATCCATCCATCCATCCATCCATCCATCCATCCGTCCATACATCCATACATCCATCCATACATACAATTTACCAGTTTCTTTCTTTTCAGGTCGCGGGGGTCACTGGTGCCCATATCCAGCCATTACTGTGTGAGAGGCGGGGGACACTCTGGACAGGTCGCAAGTCCATCACAGTTGGACTTGCGACCTGTAGTTGACTAGATAATGTTTTTGTTTTGTTGTTGTTATTGACACTACCAACTGTTTATCCTAACAATATCCAAACACACCCACCATTAAGGTCATGGCATGCAATAAATAAATAAATCTATACAAGTGTTGGCACATTACAATTCACAGCAGTCAGGGGAGACGCCACAGCCGACAACATCTACTCTGTTAAACACTTTTTCCATATCTAGCACAATTAGAGCTTCAGATAATTTGTGGAGGGGTTGTAAAGCACATTAAATACTTTCTGGAGATTATCAAGTTGGTACACTCATGTCCCCGCGGCTGAGGGATTTCAATAGTCAATCCTTGTAGTTTTCAAGATGAGTGTCTTTTCTGAACTGGAATTGAACAGGGAATACAAGTAAATCTTACAGTTTGTGGTGCAAGACTCAAGTGAGTAAGAGATACACTTTGTATCCTTTGAGGTAGTTTTGTTTTTGCTGTCTAAGGCAGCGCAGAGTGATGGATCCTGACGAGCAGAGGGAGCAGTTTTATCCACCATGACTAGGCTCAATGGTGGAGCCAGGGGGGTGGACACCGGTGGCCTTGGACACCATACAACATTCTTCGGCCAGGGGAAGGGCCACCCCAATCATTTGGAGAAACAAACTTTAGAAAGCATAGTTTCGTCAAATGATAAGGTTGTTTGATATAT
>NC_056507.1:2072678-2077781 GCF_014905685.2 Nematolebias whitei
ATATATATATATGCCGATATAGATGTTTGGAGACATATCAGTATCTGTGATAATTAGCCCATTATGCAGTAATAATATAAACAATTCTAATTTTCCCGTGTAAAATGCTGGGAAAGAGTCGTGTCCTTATTTGCAAAAGGTGTAATTGTACAATGTATCTGGCAGAGGGTGAATGAAGACTACTTTCAAGTCATGGCTGTTCACTTAAGTTTCACTTTCAGCACAGCCGAAGCAGGGAGCAACTAAATTCTGTGTAGTGTATTTTGCTGAACAGAGCATGGTAAATGTATTTTAACTGATCTGTAAAATAAAACAACAATAATAAATTCTCTTCAATCCTCCAAACTGCTTGTCATTAGCTACGTGCCTCTCAAGTTAGCAAGCCAACGTTTATATAACCTAGCACAGGTTATTACCTTGTAAAACGTTATCCAGAACAATAAATCTAACGTAGAGGTAAAATATATAAGTTTTAGTAACGTTATCTTTGTCATCTTCATTGAAATGAATTGTTTGTCTGAAATTTTTACTTTTCTACAAAGAAAAACAAACACAGCTGCGGTCAATACATATTAGACCTTCATCATACATGACTGACTGTTTAAACATTGAAGTGGGAGATGTTTCTTTGGTTTTTTTATATTTTTGCAACACACTTTATGGGGAATAGTGGAGGAGAGAAAATGTAAACGCACGTTAGGAAGACTGTTTCAAGACTTCAAGTGTTAAGGCTTCAAGAGGCGGCTGTGGCTGAGAGGTTAGAGCAGTTGCTCTCCAATGGGACAGTTGGGGGTTTGATTCCACCAGCAGTCACATGCTGAAGTGTCCCTGGGCAAGACACTGAACCTCTCATTGTGTATGAATGTGATCTAAAGCACTGATTATTTTTTGTACAGATATAGTAGAGATCTAAAGCACTGATTATTTTTTGTACAGATATAGTAGAATGCTGAATGAGGGCACAGATTGATGCGCTTCGAGTATCATGCTAAGATAAAAATGTGCTATATACAGTCAGTACAGTCCATTTACCATTTCAAACAGGTTTGAAAGTAGCTGTTTACTTAGATCCTTGGGGGTGGACAAAGATCAAAAAGTTTCAGCCAATATATCGGTTATCAGCATTCGCCTTCCCTTCCCAATATCGTATCGGCGACAGACAAAACTTCCACATCGGTCAGGCTCTAATATATATATATATATATATATATATACATATATATATATATATATATATATTTATTTATATATATATATATATATATATACATATATATATATATATATATGTATATGGTGGCAACCATTTTGAATTTTGACCCAATCCTATTGTCAATAGTGACCTTTCCTACTCCTAGATGCAGCAATACACCAAACTGGATGTTGGTACCGCCATTATTTTATTATTTTTCAAGTTATCATGTTCATAACAAGCAGGGCTGGACAGACAGACAAAGGGTATATCCAATTCCCCCACTTCGCTCTGTGATGGGGACAAAAAAAGAGCTCTAATTGTGGATAAGCCCAGTTTGATCCAGGGATATAACTGAGGGTAAAACTGCTTCTAAGTGCCTGGCTAGCAACTTTTCCTGCAGTTTAAAGCCCACATTTAACAAGTTGAAGGAACAATATCAACCAACAAGTTTTGGATTTTTACCCTTTTTCAAAAGCAACAAGATGAATGCCTGGGTCACTGTTTGGGGAGCATGCCTGAATTAAAAGACAATAAGAGCTCTGTTAGGACTCAGGCTAGCTAACCTAAAAGGTTTTGTAGAATTCAGATGGGAAGCCGTCAGGACCTGGACTTTTACTGCCTCACAGATTTCATTCTTTATGCGTATTTGGCCATTTGGTAGTTGAGTAGAAAATCTAAAAATGCAGCGCATTCAGATAATCTGGCTAGTTTCATGCATGCAAAACTCGGCTGCACAGCTCAATGGTTGATTAGTTGCATTTAAGGAGACTACAGTAGAAAATGTGCTTACTTTATCACAATTATTTGGTGATCACTGCAGTAAAACGTCTAGCCAAGAGGGGGGAAGAACTTAATTCAGACATGAAATGTGTTTTTGTAGTTCAACAGTGAAAAGACTAACAGGAATTAAAACACAGCATCCAACAAGCAGATTCATGTGGGAATTTTGACCGTAAATATACAATCAGTTACATTGAGAGGAAGCAATTGTGTTTCTGAAAATGCAAACAACAATTGACAACAAAAAGCATATCAAATAAAAGAAGCGCAGTAGTTCCAACAAATATTGGAGCAAATGAGCATAGCAATGGTTTGCTTTGGACGGTGTGAAGAAGGAAAAGGAGATAAAGGAATGAGCAGGAAGCGGCGTGGCAACATGTTCATGGTTTCACTCAGACGGGACAAACGTTCTGCTTTCCTCCCTGAAGGGCACATCAGTGATTTTACCAGATATTAATAAAATGTGAAGATCGTACGTCAAGCAACATGAAAAATAGGAACCTTTGTTTTAGAGACGGCGTGTAAAAGTTTTCTTCAACGAGTTCCAAACTGCTTTTTTTACTTCCCATCTTACTTTTGCTGCAAGTTGATATTCAGCGAGTACAGATCGGTTTGTGTCTGTTCATGTTAGCGTGTACTTCGTGCATCAACTCACGGTGCATAGTCAGGGATGATTTTTTTGGTAAAGAATTCCTCCACACCTTCATCTACTCTGCCCAACGTCTCGGTTGCTTCATTTTTCCCCTCCAGCATCGGCTCCTGCATGGAACACAATCACACAGAAAACATCTAGTGCACTTTGAATGGCATTAACGTGGCTGTTACGACAATTTCAGGTTTTTTTGTAAAGGTCAGAGAAAAATGATAGAAAGGCTATAAGTGAAATTACAATCATAAAAAAGGAAGACCCCTTCCAAAAATCTTTAAGGAGGTTTTTTTAAATCAGGGCAGAATGAAACTAAGAGCACCAGTAATTAGATATCAAATAAAATTTTGATTTATTTTAGGAGGAAAGCAAAAAGATTTGTAAATATTCTAATGCATGATGCATAAATAGTACACAGTGAGTCCAAACTGAATATCTCTGTAATGATAGTTGTAAAGTTTTACAGTGAAAGCAATTCTGGTCTCATATACAGTTGAACAGGCGGTACGTCGATGTGTTGTTCTGGACTGGAACTGAACAGGACATGAAATAAAACTTTGTTTTTTGGTGCGAGAAACTGAAGTGGGCATGAGTTACACGGTGGAGAAGAACAGAGGTTAACATTTATTTATTTATTTATTTGCTTATCAGAGGCGGCACAGATTGATGGATTCTCACGAGTAGAGGAAACAATTTTATTCATCATCCATCCATCCATCCATCCATCCATCCATCCATCCATCCATCCATAATCTTCCTCTTGCTCTGGACTCAGGTCTCGGGGGCAGCATCTTGAGCAGGGAGGTCCAGACGTCTCTCTCCACAGCCTCTTCCAGCTCTTCTGGGAGGACTCCAAGGTGTTCCCAGGACAACAGAGAGACGTAGTCTCTCCAACGTGTCCTGGGTCTTCCCTGGGGTCTCCTCCCAGTTGGACATGCCTGAAGCACCTCCCTAGGGAGGCGCCCAGGGAGCATCCTTACCAGATGTTTGACCCAGCTCAACTGTCTCCTCTGGATGTGGAGGAGCAGTGGTTCTACTCCGAGTCTCTCCTGATACCTGAACTTCTCCCCTGTCTCTGAGGCAGAACCTCACCCTCGACCTGAAGGGAACAATCCACCCTTTTCAGACTGAGGACCATGACCTCAGATCTGGAGGTGCTGGTTCTCATCTCAGCTGCTTCACACTCCGCTGTGAACCGCTCCAGTGAGAGCTGGAGATCACGGCACGATGACGCCAACAGGACCACATCATCTGCAAAGAGCAGAGATGAATCCTGAGGTGGGTTCACCAGGTGAAATGGTGCAGCCAGGAAGTGGCCGATTCCTCAGAATATTCTGTGGTCACCTGAATCATTTTGAGGAAACTATACTTTAATCAATAAAAAAAACTAGAAAGCAGAGTTTCTTGTCATGATCAATCTTTATATTTCCATTCTTTTGGCGGCAGTGTCTGCACATTATAAATACACTGGTGTTTGAAAGTTCGTGAAGCCTTTAGAATATTACATATTTCTGCATAAATGACCTAAAACTTCTCAGATTTTCTCACAGGTCCTAAAAGTAGATGAAGAGAACCAGTTAAACAAACGAGACTAAAATATTAAACTTGGTCATTTATTTATTGAGGAAAATGATCCAACATTACATATTAGTGGTAAAAGTATGTGAACCTCTGGGATTATCATTAATCTGAAGGTGAAATTAGGGTCAGGTGTTTTCAATCAATGAAGATGATCAGGTGTGAGTGATCACCTGTTTGATTTAAAGAACAGGATCTATCATCGTCTGATCTTCACAACATGTTGGTGGAACAAAGGAGATTTCTGAGGAGCTCAGAAAAACAGTTGATGCTCATCAGGCTGGAGAAGGTCACAGAACATCTGTAAAGAGTTTGGACTCCACCAGTCCACAGACAGATTGTGGACAAATGGAGGAAGTTCAAGAGCATTGTTCCCTCCCAGGAGTGGTGGACCAACAAAGATCTATCCAAGAGCAAGACGTGGAATAGTGGGCGAGGTCACAAAGGAGCCCAGGGTAACTTCTAAACAACTGAAGGTCTCTCTCACACTGACTGATGATGTTCTTGAGTCCACCATGAGGAGAACTCTGAACAACAACGTGTCATGGAGGGTTGAAGGAGGAAGACTCTGCCGTGGTGTGAGGCTACAGATGATGTTCCTGATGCCTGGCGTCTTTTTCAGGCGAGACCTCAGTCCGGTATGAAACCACTCTGATGGGCCTGAGCAGCTTGACCGAGCAGGGCGAGGGTGTGCAGCGTGTGCAAGAATGTGCACGTTTAAATAATTGAGTTAGAGACGGTTGTTACAGAGCATAAGAGGAGAGAGTGAGGTGGGAGGTGAGGAGAGGGAGTCAGCTTTGGCAAGGACCCAGAGAAGACCACTACCACACACACACATGCACACGCACACACACACGCACACACACACACACACACACACACACACACACACACACACACACAC
>NC_056507.1:2077791-2079770 GCF_014905685.2 Nematolebias whitei
CACACACACACACACACACACACACACACACACACACACACACACACGCACGCACGCACACACACACGCACGCGCACACACACCACTGAGCGTGACTTAATGCAAAGAGAACACAAAGATGGCTACACCATAGTAATAATATAGACATATAGATATAGATAGAGATATAAAGATGTAGATGTTTCCCCACCAATCCTCTCCTGTGTTTGACTGTGCGTTATATTTGTGTGTGCGCGCGCGCGCGTGTACCTGAGGCCTGGCAGATGGAGGCTGCTTGTGTTTGCGCCGTGGCCGTGGTCGGGAGGCGGTGTAGTGCCGGAGACTCTGTCCTTGGGTGGGCAGCGGCTCCATGGGAGGACCGGAGGGTTCAGAGCTGGAGGGGGGGCCTGGGTGGGGGCTGCAGCTGGGAAGGGGGCCTCCGCAGCCAGCTGCCTCCTCCTTTGAAGCCCGAACGGGAAAGGCGTTGATGGGGGGCAAATCAGGAGGAGGCTGGAACGATGCTCCTCTATCCTCTGATTCTGCAGCATCCACTGACTCCACCGCCCCCTCCACCCTCCTCCTCCTCTGTACTTGGGGGGAGGGGGCCAAGGAAGTAGATGGGGGAGGGGCGGAGCCTAATGTTGTGAGTGGCAGCGGGGTTGCTGTTGGTAACTGTGGAAGGACACACCTCCTTTGTCTGTCATCCTCTGCAGAGGCTCCTCCCCTCGGTCTGTCCCAGATCTGCGGCTCGCTGTCTGCATCCATGAGACCTGGAAACAGGAGGAGAGGCTCACAGAAACATGGCCCTCAGCATCTTCACATCACCTGCTACCCAAGGGTCTGTGTGCACATCTATGTGTCTGTTTATTACACATAAACACAAACCAAAATTTTAGGAACCACTGGACTGATTGTAATAAAATTCTCAGAAAGTAATCTTTTAATTTACTTGTGTAGGAAATTAACATTTGAAGTACAGTTGACCCAATTCAAGATGGCTGCCACAGCCAACTGATCCTAAAAAAATACTGAAATCATTATGAATCATCAGTTATACAAAAATTGAGCCAAAATGTGACGTGGAAGTAGCTGGGAATCATGTACAACTCAACACATTGTTCTGCTTTTGTCCAAAATCTTGTATTTAATCATTAGACACAACTCTTTCTGTCTGTTAGCAAAATATCTCATGAACCACTAAATGGATTTGAAAGGCACTCTCAGGAATCAATTATTGGATGTTTATCTTTATATTCTTAACATTCACTTCCTCTGGATGGCATTAACTTGGCTTCCAGTTCTAATGTTATAAACCTTGGTGCTATTTTTCATCAGGATACGTCTTTAAAACGTCTTCAGTTGATCCAAAATGCTGCTGCCAGAGTCTTAACTGGAATTACTGGGAGAGATCATATCTCTCCAGTTTTAGCTTCTCTCCATTGGCTCCCTGTCAAATCCAGAAGTGAATTCAAAATCTTACTTCTAACCTACAAAGCTCTCAACAACCTAGCTCCATCTTATATTACAGATCTTATTGTTCCATATTTTCCCAACAGAGCACTTTGCTCTCAGACTGCAGGTTTACTTGTGGTTCCTAGAGTTTCCAAAAACAGAATGGGAGGAAGATCTTTCAGTTCTCAGGCTCCTCTCTTGTGGAACCAACTTCCAGTTTCTGTCCGTGAGGCTGACACATTGTCCAGTTTGAAGACTGGGATTAAGACTTTTCTTTTTGATAAATCATAGAGTTAGGGTTGGCTTTGGTTTCCTGAGCTATCCCTTAGTTTGCTTCTATAGGCTTAGACTGCTGGAGGACACACTGACCACATGTCCTCTCTCTGCTGCTGTCTTTACTTACTCAACTTTTCCTGTTTGTAATTATTTATATTTCAACAAGTTTTATTGTCTTTCCTCCTACAGAAAGTTCACCTGAACTATAGAAAGTACACCTGGACTATAGAAAGTACATCTGGACCATAGAAAGTTCATCTGGACTATAGAAA
>NC_056507.1:2079780-2084903 GCF_014905685.2 Nematolebias whitei
TAGAAAGTTCACCTGGACTATAGAAAGTACACCTGGACTATAGAAAGTACACCTGGACTATAGAAAGTACATCTGGACCATATAAAGTTCACCTGGACTATAGAAAGTACACCTGGACCATAGAAAGTTCACCTGGACTGTAGAAAGTACACCTGGACCATAGAAAGTTCACCTGGACATGTCATTCAGTCTGTTTCTACTTCCTGTCCTCTCAAAGCAGCTGGTTGAAGCTCGTCCTGTTCCTGGTTCTACTGGAGGTTTCTTCCTGTTAAAGGGAGTCTTTCCTTTCCATGGTCTCCTTTGTTCTTGCTCAGGATGGGAAACAAAATCTGCTGCTTCCTCACATAGAGAACTTTTACTAATTGTCCAAAAAAGTTCAATCTGGTCCAATGGACATTCAAAAAAATAAAAAACAAAACAAAGCAAAAAAAAAAAATCTATTTTTTTTGCTTTGTTTTGTTTTTTGTTTTTTTGAATGTCCAGAGGACCAGATTGAACTTGTTTGGATTTTTCTACCTGGATTATTGAGCAGCGTCAGGATATTTGTACTAATTGTGTTTTTTATGAATGTGAATGTTTCTGTTCAGTGTCCTGAGACGACTTCTGTTGTGACTTGAAGCTACAGAAATAAACTGAATTGAATTTAGAGACAAACCAGTCCAAAGTGGCCGCCACGGCCCGTCGGTCTTTACCAACACAAAACCGGTTGTAACTGTCATGTTTACTACCGTCGAGCTGGAAATTGGTGCAGTAGCAGCCAACAGTCGTCCTCAACACAAACTTAGCATCTTGTGTTGTCGTAACATTATTTTCAACATAGGACTGAATTAGCTACAACATATTTTCTTGTTATAAGACGATTTTAGTTAAAAACTGTGGTATGACAGGAGGTGGGTGACATGCATTCCTTCTGGGAGTCTTTAATTGTTGCAAAGATGTATCACAGAGCTAAAATAAAACAAACAAAAATGACTCGACCTGAAAGTCATGGGAGTTTGTCCATCCAGTCTAAATGTGTTTTGTGGACTTGGACAAGGCATTTGACCATGTTCCTCGAGGTACACTGTGGGGGGTGCCCCATGAGTGTGGGATTGGGGGCCTGTTGTTACGGGCTGTTCAGTTTCTATACACTCAGCGCGAGAGTTTGGTTCTCATTGCTGGTAGTAAGTCGGACCCCTTCAGGGTGGGAGTTGGACTCCTCCAGGGCTGCCCTTTGTCACTGATTCTGTTCATAACTTTTATGGGACAGAATTTCTCGGTGCAGCCAGGGGGTGGAGGGAGTCCGGTTTGATGGCCTCAGGATTCATCTCTGCTCTTTGCAGATGATGTGGTCCTGTTGACGTCATCGTGCCGTGATCTCCAGCTCTCACTGGAGCGGTTCACAGCCGAGTGTGAAGCAGCTGGGATGAGAACCAGCACCTCCAGATCTGAGGCCATGGTCCTCAGAGGGGGATTGTTCTCTTCAGGTCGAGGGTGAGGTTCTGCCTCAAGTGGAGGAGTTCAAGTATCTCTGGGTTTTGTTCATGAGTGAGGGAAGAATGGAGCGTGAGATTGACAGATGGATTGGTGCAGTGTCTGCAGTATTGTGGACTCTGTGCTGGTCCGTTGTGGTGAAGAGGGAGCTGAGCTGTAAGACAAAGCTCTCTGTTTACTGGTCAGTCTACGTTCCTCCCCTCACCTCTGGTCATGAACTCTGGTAGAGACTGAAAGAATGAGATCGTGGATCCAGGAGGTTGAAATGAGTTTCCTCTGCAGGGTAGCTGGACTCTCCCTTAGAGACAGGGTGAGAAGTTCAGTTATCAGGAGAGACTCAGAGTAGAACCACTGCTCCTCCACATCCAGCGGAGCCAGTTGAGGTGGTTTATCATCTGACTGGGAGGAGACCCTGGGGAAGACCCAGGACACGCTGGAGAGACTATGTCTCTCTGTTGGTCTGGGAACACCTTGGAGTCCTCCCAGAAGAGCTGGAAGAGGCTGTGGAGAGAGATGTCTGGATCTCCCTGCTCAAGATGCTGCCCCTGAGACCTGAGTCCAGAACCAGAGGAAGAAGATGATGGATGGATGGATGGATGGATGGATGGACGGACGGATGGATGGATGGATGGATGGTTGATCCAAAAGTCATAGCAATCATCTCCTGAATGCTCTTTATTAAAAGTTTGAATAGGTGCAATAAGATCAAGTGTGCAATATTAGTCGAGGCAAAAAATGTCACAGGAGGAACAAACAGGATGTCCATGGTGAGCTTTTCATGAACACTGCCAGGAGGAACACCACCTTTCACTGCAACGTTGAACTGAGATTATCTTATGATGAGAAATGACAGAGTTGTAGCCGTTTAGTCAAACCTTGTAAATAATCTCATGCAAGCTGTGGAAGCCATCTTGAATCAGGTCGTCTCATGTAAACGTACATCCATCGACTTCTTTCGTAGAACCTCTATAAACTATGTGCAGCGCTTCATGAAATATTTAGAGAACAGACAGAAAATTGAACATTTGAAACATTATTGCACTTTTACATTCGAGGGTAGGATACAATACTGTACATAATATTTCAGAAATATAACGCTCAAATGTAAACAATACAAAATAACTTAAGTTTTTTTTCTACAGAGACCTGCAGCTTTATTGTTTGTTAAAAAAACAGAAGTTTGGAGTGTTTTTGCATTTTCCTGCTCATCGTCCCCTCCCCCACGTCACTCCCATGGTGAAAGCCACTGGTGTGAAAGTAAACAGGTTCTGCTCCAGTTAACCAAATCCTGAGAGCCAGATGGACGTGGTTTTGCACAAAATGCACAAACAGGAAATGACACGTTACGAGGTTAAAACACCCGACCGCAGTCTGATGCCGACTGACCGCTGTGGAACAAGAGATCTGCACGTTGTGTCAAATGCAGATAAAACAAAATGCAACAGTTTAAATTAAAAACTGCACAAAATGGTTAAATTAAGAAAATGCACCAATAAAAAAAAAGATCATTTTAAATGTGTTGACGGATCAGAAATGTTGGAAGGGAAAAAAGTCCATAAAAGTCGGAGGTCCAAATAAAAGAGAGCAGGAGGAGCATGTCACAACTCGTTGGGTTTATTTCCAACAGGTCAGTGAGAGGACCGGGCACGAGAAGAAGAGGCGGACAGAGCGGCCCAAGGCCTCCGAAATAGAACCGGGACGAGGTTTTTAGAGTAGCTTCTTCAAACTGGAAGACTTTGAGTACGCTACCACCTACGGTTTATACAATCATCAAGATTTTAAGAATGTGTAGAAGTCTCTGAGCTCAAAGGACGAGGCTGAAATACTGGATGGTCATGATCATCGGGCCCTCAGGGGCCACTGCATTAACAGGTCTGGTTAGGGACCGTTCAGCCTGTGAGCAGAGCACAGATCAAAAGCATGCCTCTCTTATGCTATAGGGGTGCATTAGTGCCCATGACCCGGACAGTTTACTCATCGGGCAAGGCTCCATCACTTCAGAAAAGCATGAACAGGTTTTAGAACGACACATGAACCTCTGAGCTGACCGGCCTGCAGTCCAGACGTCTCACCAGTTTAAAACATTTGATGCTTCGTGGAACCAAGAGATGAAAAGAGCAGGACCACAGAACAGCTAGAACCAGAACCAGGAGACAATGTTCCTTCTAAAACCTCCAACATCTGGTCTCCTCAGGTCCTCAGGAGTCTTCACAGAGAGAAACTTGGATCTGGAACAACTTGTTTGTAGATTTGTTGCTGGCATCAAATTCAGAATTATCGTGTTTGTCCCCAAAAGTTAATTTGTTGAAACGTCTGTTAAAATTTAAACACAAGTTTCTACAAAACCACTAGATTACCAAACTAAAACTAGTCATGTCTTTGATTCCTCTTCTCTTTTGGTGCGTGGGCGTTTAGGGTTTTTTCCCACGCGTGTCTGTTAGCAAAATATCTCGTAACCGAACAGATTATTTCCAATGAAATTGAGTCGTCCTGGATAAACCTCCTGCTCGATCGCCACAGACACCTGACCCGAGTCAACACAAACAGCTGGTCAACATTCTGAGGATGAATAAACAAAAAACTGTTTTATTAAAGTTATTGATTTATAATCAACGCCGGAGTCTCACGTTTTGTCTTTGATCAGACGTGACGTTGCACACGACAGTCGATAAGAATGATCAACAAACACGGTTCATCGTTTCAGGATATTTCCAGATTTAAAGATTAAAGCCAAACATTACATCTTCCGTCAGCTGCTTCAGCTGCTTCAGCTGCGTGCACGTAGCATTTTCTGATCATAGTATTCATAAAAAAGTAAAATTACTTCAGTACATCGGACAAAACAAGCAGAGTATTTAATACATTTCTAACTGTAAACTACTTTTTGTCCTGTTACACGTAAAATGCTGTTTTTGTTTTTTGAGGATCTTTGCTGCACCTTTGTTTTGGTTTTCAACCAAAATATGAAAATTTACTGATTTTATTATTTCTTTTATTCAATCAAAAGATGAAAATAAAACTTAACAATTTAAAATCTCTTCATTTATAATCATAAAATATGTGCTGCGATTGAAATAAGCTTTTTGTTGTTTTTGTTTCTGCAATAAAAATCCAACAACTGATTTTTTTATTGGCACAGTTCAAATAAAACTGTTAACTGTGTTTAAATATTTGACTTGACGAACCCAATAACTAGGACATGATTTAATGTGAACAAACATGATGAGAGCTGTTTCTTACTTTTAATGGAAGCAGCGGGCCTCAAGCTGTTGGAAAGCACAGCGTTTCTCCAGAAGGCTGGACTGTACTAATGATGAATAAAATAAAATAAACACAAATTAAAAATGATCTCTGTCTGAGTCAATAACCTGCAGGACAAACAAAGTGTGGGCTTCCTACGTCGTCGGTCGGGAAGTCTTCGTCCATCACTCGCAGCTCCGGGACGTTCGTTCTTTGACCTGAAACTTCTTTGAGGAGGAACTCCTTCAGAGGAAATAAAGAAAGTTTATTTCATTAAACAGCAAGATGACATGTGACCTGCCGGGTCAATGCTGAGAGTTGTGTGAGGAAGAGCAGCCGACGTAAAACACTACGTCTTTATACCAGAAAATACATTATATATATATATATATATATATATATATATATAT
>NC_056507.1:2085003-2094734 GCF_014905685.2 Nematolebias whitei
TAATACATGAGAAAAGCTGCACAACGTTCTTTATTTCTACAGGTTAGTCTCATTGAGCCTCGAGGACTCATTTACGAGAGAGACCTGATTCCAACCAAAAACTGCAGGTGAGGTACAGACAACAGTAGACAATCACGTGAAAAGCATATAAAATAAAAGTAACTAGAAGAACTGATCAAACTCCACCTCAGACAACAAACAGCTACATTCTAGGGTCATGTAGAAACTAAAAACAGGAACATGTCTGCGTTGGTTTTTCCAGAAACTTAGCAGATGTTTGAAGCCACTTAGAGGTCAAGGTCGAGAGCTTCAGCTCAGAATATGTTGCCATTCACTCCCCAGACTCAGATACGTCTGTTAGCAAAACATTTCATGAACATCATTACATATATGCAACAGTTCTATTCACCATGTTCTCCTGTGCCGTTGTCAGATCCTGCAGCAGCTGCTCTACGATGCTTTCAGCCAGAGACGCAGCCAAGGTTTGTCTCATTTCACTGGGTGGAGGAAAACAAACAGGGAATTGAACCTGCGGCGGATCTTTAGGTGGTGAACACAAACGGGTCATTTAGCTGGGACGTTCTGACAACATGTCTAACTCTGAGTAAGTCGCTGCCGGAGCCAGAATTATTCCAAACGGTCCGGACGTGGACAAAGAACATCTGGACGCGTCCTAGATTGTCTGGTCCCAACATTAGCAAAATAATGTTAGTTGTCCTCCAATGAGCGAGTCGGAGGTTCGATTCCACAAGTTGGTGTCCCTGGGCAAGACACTGAACCTCTCACTGTCTCTGATTTATTTACTTATTAACCTTTATTTAACCAGTTAGAAAGGTGAGTTAAAAGTACAGTTTTTACCATAAATTTTTAGTCCTGGACTTTGTTGGGTCTGGTCTGAGTGGATCAGGTTTACTGTGATCCTAGAATCTGGTGAGTCAGGAGATCAGATCATTTCATCATCTTTGAATCGTTCCTGTCCTGCTGGGACAAGACGCTGGTTGGACAATCCTCGAGCAGGATCTGTGTTGTTGTTGTTTATTTGTAGTCTTTGGTTTTGATTATTGTGTTTACTTTCCCTTCAGTGCTTTGGTTCTGTTCCTCTTTGTCGTTGGATCTGCGTTATTCACCGATGTTTCACTCCGCGCTCGTTAGCCTCCACGACTTCTGTCCTCTGTTTCGCTGCCATGTCAGCACGTTATTTTGAAATTAAATCAGGTTTTGCCTTTATGTGATTTGAGTCCAGATCCATTTGTCTGCACTTTGGGTTTCAAACCACTAACCATGAGGGAAAAAACAAGACACCTCATTTACTGCTTCAAAGAACTTCCTTTAAAATATTATTTCCACAATAAACTACTCAGTCTTTTAGAGTTATCTCAGCCTGAAAATAAAACATCAAATTTAAATTATTTTTATTTTATTTTAATGTCTTTAGTTTTAATTTTTTTTAATATATACATTTTTATTTAACTGACATATTTGTTTAATAGCAATTAAAAATAATTGTCCTCCATTAAACGATGGGATAGTTTTTAGTCATATCCAGTCCAGAGTTCTGTGAAGACTGAGGCCTTGTTGATGGTCCAACATAATCATATCTCAGTAGTTGGACATGGAGATTTTCTTTTATGGTTTTCAATTTTTTGTTTAAATTCTTATTTTTAAAAATTATTTTTTAAGTCTACCAGTGGACAACGCCATTTTCTGTATTGTTTTTATATTTTATTGACGCAGAGAACTGTGGGAGCATTCGCTGATGACGTCCTGCTTTTTCTTACTAAACGTTCACCTTTCGACGGGCGTATAAAAATAAAACAGTCCAGCCTTAAGTTCATTATTTATCTATTTATGCTCCGTCAGAACATGGCAGAACTCAGAGATTACACCGTAAAATATAAATGAAACGTCTGTTGTGTGCTTACCGGAGTCTGGCGCTGATGATTTGCCCTGTAGTTTCCACCAAGGTGCTTCTCAGAAATATTTCTGCCTGTCTGCTTCTTTTGTACACACACTCGGACAGACGCTTGCAGACGGTGGAGCGCTGGACCACCCGCGGACACACAGACTCAGCGTATGACATCAGGCCCTGACCCAAATCCTGAAACGATCACAATTACAGCGAGTGAGACTAAAGATCCCACAAGCATCACTTTAATGGGTTTATGATGTTGGACCATTAAACAAACAGGAGCATCAGAATCAGAATAAACTTTATTATCATTGTACCGAACTACAGTGAGAATATGTTCGTACAGTCGTCCGAAAGATGGACTCGTTGCTGCTGCTCCTTGAGAGCGGGGACACTTATCCTTTTTCAGAATACTTTGTAGATAGAGAAGGGGAAAAGGCCACGAGGAGAGGATAGTGGTATTACAAAAAAGATCTCTTCACACCTTGTCCTCACCAGGGCACGATTTGAGACATAAAAACAATAACTCCACCAGCAGCACATTTATAAACACATTGCATGCATCTGACGACAAGACGGTGAGATTTGTCCATGAAGCACTTCCAGATAGACCATAGTCCTGATAAGATGTTGGTGTCAGCCGGTGAAGCTTTTGATAATTCTTTGGGGGGGGGGTTAGACAGAGCTTTTCCTTAGTTTACACATATCCCAGGAGAAATGTGATGTCAGCCTGCTTTGAGGTCAACCGGGAGAGTCAGATTCAGATAAGCCACAATTGTTGATTGCTTTTACTCGTCAACCTTGAGTCCTGCTGGTACTTTGATCCAAAATGACCAGATTAGTGGACATTCCACTGGTCCGTGCTTATTAGCCTCCTCCAAGGTCGTCCCCAACATGCTGGCGAGTCCCAGAAGCCACAGGTGGCCTGTGATTCTCACAAATTGCTTCCATCTTACGGTTTATCTTGTAAATCAACTGATTTTGAGTACTCGAAGCACAAACCAAACCTTCACACAGACTCTGCAGTTTTGCCGTGGTCCAAACTGCTGCTGTTGTCTTCTTTAATAGCCGATAACAGAAATCTGCTAATGTCAAAAAGCAGAAACCCTGCTATCATGGTTCCAGTTATATTGGACAGTTATATAAATGTGCAGCTGTGGATGAGTGGTTAGAGCAGCTGTCCTCCAATGCGAGAGTTGGGGGTTCGATTCCACCAGCAGTCACATGACGAAGTGTCCCTGGGCAAGACATTGAACCACTCATTGCCTCTGATGTGTGTCCCATCGATGTATGAATGTGATAAAGCTCTGATTAGTCTTTGTACAGATCTAGTATAGAGCTGTATGAATGGGTAAATGAGGCACAGATTGTTGTAAAGAGCTTTGAGTATCTTGATGAGATAGAAAGAAGCTGTATAAGTACAGTCCATTTACCATTTACCATAAACATCTTCAACATCCTCCTGGGACAATACAGAAAGCTCCCAAACTCCCCATGGATCCATGACGTCTCCTGCTGCGTGAGTCTCAGTGGGGCATGAGGGCTCTCCAGGACCCTGTCGCTTTGTTGAAAAGATTTTATTGATTTCGTTGAAAGTCCAGCTGACCAGATCCATGACGGTAGTTTTAGTTTTGGAAGATGTGTAAAACAGGAGCTCCGATACACAGACAGAGCAAAAAAAAAAAGGCAGGAGGAGGACAGAGCACAGGACAGAGGACAGAGGACAGGAGAAAATGTCTCCGCCTAGCACGAGAGAGAGTGAGGAAAAAAAAAAATCTGCAAAGTTGAGTTTAAAAGCTTAATATTTAAAAGATTCATGTCAAACAAACAAATCACAAGGAGTACGATGTCAACTAGAACGTTCCTGAAGAAACCATGAATGGTGCCGAAACAGGTAGAGCCTGAAAACACATCAACTTTCTTCTACAAAGCCCAACAGTTGTTCGAAACATCCGTTTGTAATATTCTACTCTGACAACCTATTTTCTTGTAAAAACTGTAAAATATATATACTATAAAGAATTTATAACTAATAATTATATGAAAAATGTTTCAGCTTTTCTCATGTTTCACCAAGAACAACGTGTTTTGGGACATTTCTCAAAATTTTAGCAGATATAGTGAATGTTGTGCAGTGAACCGGTACAAAAGTCGTAGCACAATATTTTGATTGCGGTTTCGAGACATGGAAAGTTAAAAGACTTGGCACGTCACAGTTCTGAAGAGAAAATTTTGAGCTTAAAATAATTTTTTTAGAGCCTGGGTGTGCACTCCATGAGCAACAAGTATAAGTGCTGTAGCAGTAAGAGACCCACTGGGTGAAAGGAGACCTAAATGATGCCACGAGAAGATCTGCACTAATCATGCTCCATAACTTTCACTGCTTCTGTTCTGTGATTGTGAATATTAAAACGTTCCGTGTAATAATCATTCTTGGTGTGATGGTCAGTACAGGGACAGCGAGAGAGTTTTTATTATCCTCAAGGTCTGATTGACGTGATTACAGTGACGTAACATCAGAGAGGCGTTGAGAGCTGCCAGAGCGTTCAGATACCTCGTCCTGCTGTCTGCAGCTGGGCTTCTCATGACGGCTCGACAGCGAGGGAGGAGCTGGAAGTTCTACAAAACTGATTTTTTTCCATTTAGGAGGTCAGAACATCAGACAGGTGAAGGCATCGATAAGTGTGAACTTGTAAATGCATCGATCTGTGATTACTGGATGTTCTCCAGAGCTTTGTAATAAATCTGATGAAGTCTACACCTGGTTGTTTTGGGAATCCCTTTTTTCCCCACAACCTGTTTTTTCTTCACACTCTCAGATTTGGAAACAGACCAAGGTTGTGATGAAAATGAAACAAAAGTAGTAAACATGAAAGTCACTCGCACAACGTGAGCGTCTGTGTGTGTAGGTGCAGTGTGAGAAGGTGTGTGTCTGCACCTGTAAGCTCTTTGTGGCCTCCTGGGTGAGAGCAGCAGCAGTGTCAGAGAGGATGTTGTTGACCCAGTCTCCATCAGAGGGACGCGTCCTGTTGTCCTCACACAGAGAGGGAAGCAGCTGCACAGAACGGACCCGAAACAATCGCACGTCAGACACGAACCTGTCAGTCAACAAGACTGAGCATCACCTGCATGATCCGTGGAGATGTTCTCAGTTGGTGTGTTTGTGTTCTCACGTTAATGGATGGACTTTTCTGTGTTTTACCGACAATCTGCTGTCAGACACATCACTCCTGTGATGTTGCTGCTTAAATTTTATTTGGTGCACACACCCCCCCCCATCGTTTTCAGGCGAGTGTTTTTCTGGATTGGAATTGAACAGGGAATACAAGTAAACCTCGATGTTCTTGATGCAAGACATTCAAGTTGGTAGGAGTTACACTGAGCATGAAAAAGGTTATTTTTGGTTTTTATTTTGCTTTTTTAGAGCAAAGTGATCCTGGCGAGTGGGGGGGGGGGGGGGATTTATCCACCACCAGGTGCATTGGAGGAGCCAAGGGGGTGGCCAGTGCTGGCCAAGGCTATTAATTGTTGTCCCATCTGCCTCCCCAATCATTTGAGATAATTATCCTTTCAATATATAATTTTCTCCAATGCCAGTTCTTTTTATGGCTGTGGCCATCATGAATTTTGATGTGGAAACCCAGTTATTGATGAGGACCTTCGGAGTTACGTCACTGGATGACCCACCCAGCAAAACTGCAGACAACATCTGAACCTCCATTTCCTCTCTGATCATGTCGAGTGTGTGCTGTTTTTGTTAGTTTCTGGTATCGAAGCTCCAAAAATGGTGCCGTGGACCATTGATGAGGTCCAGATCTTCCTAACTTTGTTAGCCAGTGTTAGGATTCAGCGCGAGCTGGATGGCGCCCGCATTTACAGACAGATGTCAGAGTTAGTGGCACAGCACGGCTACATCCAGACTCATAAGCAGTGCCGGATAAACTAAAGAAATTCAAGTCCGACTGTAGAGCGATTAAGAACCACAATGGAGGAGTGGCTTGAACACAATGACCTGCTATGATCTCACCCACAGAGCATGGAAACAGGTCAGCCATCACTGTGGTGGCAAATCACCTCCACCTGAGAAGCACTTATCAATGGCAAAGCAGCTTTATTAATAGATGCAGCCACACACCAAACTGGACGTCAGCACTTTATTTATTTGTGAAGTATCTACCTCACAAGACGGACAGGACGCGGAGTATATGGATGCAGCCATCTTGGATTTTAATGTGGCAACACAATTTTTGAAGCAAACCTTTCTTACACCTGGCTGTAGCCACACACCAAAATAAAAGTCAGTATACCACCTATTTTTCAAGCCATCATGTTCACAACACAGACGGGTGGACGGCCGGATGGATGGATGGATGGATGGATGGATGGTTTTTCCAATTCCCTCTCTTCTCTCCACAACGAGGGACAAACATATTAAGGTGTGTATTTCTGACTCCCTCGTTTAAAGTGTGGACCAAGAAAATCCCCATTAAACGTTTATCTTGTCAATAACACTGTTTGTTAAAAAACGAGACGCTTTTCTAGGTTTCACTACGTTAAACTAGGCAGTGTTTACCTTCAAAGAATCGCGGGCGTTGTGCAACACCTCGTGCGCAGTCACCATGTCAGCCTGGACTGCCTGGTGATTACAGTGGCTGAGCTGCTGAAGACTGTCCTCCAACTGCTGGCACAGACCCTGGACCAGCTGAAACCAACGGCAGCAGATTTTTATTAAATGGAAAGAGCAGAAGAAACAAACCCAGATGAAAACTGGAATCATGGATTGAGTCATTTTGAGTTATGAAAACTTAAATGCTGTAAAGATCACAAGGAAGCTTTTCTGTTCCTCCATAACCCAAGTCTGAACCTTATCAACCCGTCTTCAGTCAGTAAGCCTGTGGTCAACAGCTGTAATTAAACCTTTCCTTAAGAAACCAGATTTTGATTTGGGAGGTCTGGTCAATTATAGACCTGTATTCAAGCTCCCTTTCTTCTAAAAATATATTTAATAATAGTTTCTAAAGTGTATTGAAGGTAACCGGGCTGCACCTGTTGGAAACTAGTCAGCGACTTGAATTGCAAGTTGAGCAGATTTGAACCAACCTAATAAATCTTATTTCTCATGGGTATGGTTTTTTAACCTGGAGCCTTGGATGTTCTCTCCTGCGCAGGAGTGAAAATAAAGCTTGAGCTTTGCTGAGGCAAGTCGGAGACGCCTGCAATGTTTTTTTTGTTTAAGAGAAAATTTGTTGCACAAGTTTTTTAAGCCATGTTCAAAATTCCCACAAGAAGTTTGCTAGCCCCCGAGACTCGGGTGAGGAACTCAAGAAGAGTTTCAGGACTTTTTCAAGTATCTTTCATAAATGCAGTTCACAAGCTAAGAGTTGCAGCTCAATGGGTTGAACACAAAAACAATCAGTTTGAGGAGTTTCAGATCTACAGTACTACTATATTCATATATATATAAATACATAATATATATATTGATACAGGTTAATTCCACTGAGCCTCGGGGACTCATTTACAGAGAGGCCTGTGCTTGTTTGTTTCTATGAACTGTTTTTGTTTTCTAATGTGAAAATGTGTCGCCCTCAATTGGTTTCGGTCATATTTAACCAATAGGAGTTTCTGCGTAAAAATCGACAATTTTATGTCTTCCACTGCTCCTCTTCCACATGGTGTCCCCCAGGGCTCAATCCTTGGCCCTCTTTTATTTGCCCTTTACTTACTCCCCCTTGGCTCGATTTTTAGGAAGCATGGCATTTTATTTCACTTTTATGCTGATGATTGCCAGATCTATTTTCCCATGGCACAAAACAACACAGTTCAACAACTTACACACTGCCTTCATGATGTTAAGACATGGTTCTCTCTTAACTTCCTTAGTCTAAATGAGAACAAGACTGAAGTTATGATGTTTGGACCAAGTTGCCGTCCCTCTCCCAGCATAGATCTTGGCTCACTGTCATTTTATCTCAAGGACTGTGTCACCAATCTGGGGGTGAAGTTTGAGTCTGATTTTAAATTTGAAAAACAGATCAGCAGTGTTGTTCAGAAAAGATTTTATCAACTCCGCCAAATAGCAAAAGTGAAACCAATCCTAGCAAGACCTGACTTGGAGAAATTAATCCATGCTTTTATCACAGCTCGTCTTGACTACTGTAATGCGCTGTATGCAGGCATTAGCCAGACGTCTCTTGCTCGTCTGCAGCTTGTGCAGAACTCTGCTGCTCGCCTGTTAACTCAGGCTCGTAGGCGCGAGCATATTACTCCCATCCTGGCGTCCCTTCATTGGCTCCCTGTGCACTACAGAATTCATTTTAAGCTTTTGCTGTTTGTTTTTAAATGTCTGAACAACCTTGCCCCACCATATCTGTCTGAGCTGCTTCAGCCTTACTGTCCACCCCGATCCCTACGATCAGCTGATCAGCTGCTGCTGACAGTCCCTAAAACTAGGCTGAAGCTCAGAGGTGACAGAGCGTTTGCTGCTGTTGCTCCCAGGTTGTGGAACACTTTACCCTTGAGTGTCAGACAGGCCTCCTCTCTTCCTGTTTTTAAATCTCTTTTAAAGACACACTTTTATTCTTTGGCTTTTAACACGTGATCTTATCTTTTATGGCTTTTTAATACACCTGCTGTGAAACTGGTATGTGAATGGTGTTTATGTTTCTTTGTGTGTGCTTTGTATGTTTTTATTGTTTTCTTTGTTTTTATTGTTTTATTGTGCAGCACTTTGGCTACACTTGTGGTTTTTAAAATGTGCTATATAAATAAACTTGATTGATTGATTAATGAACTGAGCTGTACTTGGATTGTACTGGAAGCAGATGGTTTGGAGACAGTGAACTGAATGGCATGTACTGTAACTGGATACAAAATAAAAAGGGCTTGCCTTTTTCTTTAGCCTCCTTAGATGGATTATGAATTGGCATTAAGTGAAAAAACTAAATTAAATCTAAATTTAAGCATTACCTTCAGCATAATTCTGCTTCTCACCATTTCAGATTGTTGACTTCTCAACATGTGTTGACGTTCCGTGCTGCTGGGCTGGTTCTGGTTGTTTCTGTCTAAACTCTGCTGGATCTGGTCAGAAACATTCAAAAACAGGTCCTTTTCTCAACGTAGAATAATTCAGCAGTGATAGTTATGTGTTGTTGCCACATTTCCACCCACAAACAGAAACACTGAATCTACTGAACAACCTTGTGGAGAGCTTCTTTTGTCCGGCCAGGGTCGCTGCGGTAGCTCTGAACAACGTCAGCCAGAGGCAGAGGAACTTTCTGCAGGGTCAGGTTCCTGCACGCCAAGAAAAACTGTCAAAGTATCCTCCAGATATTCAACTATAAAATATTAATTTTAGGCTTCATCAAAACATTAGACTGCCAGTTATCAGTGTGGTGTGTTTTCTGGTCAAAAGAGAACTTCAAACCACACTAATGGATGAACCACCTGGAGATTTTGTCAGAGGGTGGAGCTACACCTGTAGACTTCAGATTCATGAAAATCAAAATTACTATAAGACGCATAAAACATGTGATCATCAGAAAAACACGTTTGATCCCTGAACGGTACTCAACCTGTCTACATGTTACTAGGTCACAGTTGCCTTTTTCCCCCATACACAGAACAGGAAGTCACTCACAGAGAACAGGAAGTCACTCAGAGAGAACAGGAAGTCACTCAGAGAACAGGAAGTCACTCACAGAGAACAGGAAGTCACTCACAGCGAACCGGAAGTCACTCACAGAGAACCGGAAGTCACTCACAGAGAACAAAAAGTCACTCACAGAGAACAGGAAGTCACTCACAGAGAACAGGAAGTCAC
>NC_056507.1:2094744-2097085 GCF_014905685.2 Nematolebias whitei
GTCACTCACAGAGAACAGGAAGTCACTCACAGAGAACAGGAAGTCACACACACAGAATGGGAAGTCACTCACACAGAACAGGACGTCACACACAAAGAACAGGAAGTCACACACACAGAACAGGAAGTCACTCACAGAGAACAGGAAGTCACTCATAGAGAACAGGAAGTCACTTAAACAGAACAGGAAGTCACTCACAGAGCACTACAATAAATCTCTTACGTCATTGTCTTGAAAGAATGTCGGCCATTTTGAATTGACATCAAGAGCTTTAGTGATTTTTTTTAGTCTTTACAAACTTCCGTCTAGAGATTTTGAAGTATCAACCTCAGACTTGCTCAGTAAGAAGTGAGGGATTTAAAGCTGCTGCCTCCCAGAAATATGGTTGCTGGTTCAAATCCTGGCCCAGAACCTTTCTGCATGGAGTTTGCATGTTCTCTCCGTGCATCATGAGTTTCCTTCGGGTACTCCAGTTTTCTCCCACAGACCAGAAACATGCATGTTAGACTGACTGGTAACTCTAAATTGTCCCTAGGTGAGAGAGAGAGAAGGTTGTTTGTCTCTATGTGTCCCTGTGATGGACAGGTGACCTGTCCAGGTGTCCCTGTGATGGACAGGTGACCTGTCCAGGTGTCCCTGTGATGGACAGGTGACCTGTTCAGTGACTGCTGAATACCAGTGACCCCCGTGACCCGAAAAGGAACAAGCGGGTAAAGATAATGGATGGATGGATTTAAAGTTATTAAAAGTGAAACTTTTCATGTCAACACGTGGGCGTAACAAAACCTCCAACTTTTCCTTTTTGCCACAAAACACTAATTTAAACAACTTGTTCAAACAGCACGAAGTGTAAAAAGATCTCTTCATATAAAATCTTTTGTATTTTAGCTTATTTCAACTTGAAAATTGAGGCGCACTTGTTTTTCTACCTCTTTAAGGCATCTGCCACGTCCAGGTAACCCCTGGAGGTCACGTTGTTTCTGTCCCACGATAAACACCTAAAAACACCGAGACAGACACGAAGTCAGGCTCAGAAAGTTCAACGTCTTGGTCAGAAACCAGATCAAACTGTGCAACACTGACTTCACATCAAGTCAGGTATGACACACAATGGTAACGGTCTCTTTAAAGGTTCGGGTTAAAAACATATGACACAAAGGTAATAATAATAAAAATAATAACAATTAGATAATGTTACGCAGCAAATAAAATAAAATACTTCAAATGTTTAGTAAATTTATTTTCCAGACACTTCCTGTGCCCGACACAAATTCTACTTGGTTTTTAAAAACAAACATGATACATTTTTATTTATATACGTTTTAAAGCACTTGTGTCAAACTGAAGGCCCGAGGGCCAAATATGACACTTGTCCTACGTGGCCCCCGGGACAAAATTTAAAAAGCAAAATCTCTTTATCGCTTCTCATCTTGCTTAAAAACTTAGCACACTTTATTTGGTGCAAACTTCTCGTGACAGGTGGACAAGAAAAACGAGTTTGAATTGTTCAGTAATTTGTTATTCTGACTGTGGAAAGAGCGACCGAGACAAGACGTCACGTCTCACTGGAGTTCTGACTGAAACGGGCCCTCGCTTTGAAAGAAGTTTTCAATTTGGCTCACACGAAAGTAGAACAAAAATAATCCTACAGAAGAAATTGACTCTTTTATGTTTTGAAAGATGCAGACCTGACTGAGCTGACAAATGGAGTCTAAAGCCTTAATAAAATAAAACCATAACTGTTCTGTTCTTAATTGGCCAACTCTTAGAGGCAGACCTTGATTTTTTATCCCATATACTTAGAGGAAACGATCAACATGTTTCTACAAAATTCTCTAAATTCTCATCTTTGCATTTTCTGGCAAGTTGCTTTAAAAATGTTGACATTTTTAAAATTTCATTTGATTTGATTAAAAATCAAAAGTACGTATGTCCACAGCTGCAGCAGCAGCAGCTTCCCTCTGCAGCGCGTCATATCTCCGCTCTGCACAAGAGAAGTGGGCGTGGCCAAAATCACTTGCAGGTGGCAGAGAGCTGAGATCATGACAGGCTGAGCTCTTTTAGAGCGTTTAGAGTTTAGAAACATTTAGAAGATTGCAAGTGTCAGAAGGATTTAAAATGTGTTTATATATATAAATACTAAAATAAACTACTACTTGGATTACTGTATCCCTACTTCACAGTTTTTCACTTATCACGAGGTGTGTGTGTGTGTGTGTGTGTGTCCCTAACACCGGTGATAAACAAGGGAACACTGTACATATGAGATATATATATATATATAAAGTATACATTATATATATATATATATATATATATATATATATATATATATATATAT
>NC_056507.1:2097095-2098926 GCF_014905685.2 Nematolebias whitei
TATATATATATATATATATATATATATATATATATATATATATATATGGTACGTCACGTTTTTCAAGTTATGAAGCTCTCAAGATGAACGGACTGATGGACGGACAGAGGGCATTTCCAATTTCCCCTCCTCCCTCCATGACGGGGGACAACAATTCTGAACTATAACTAAAATCTGTGTCCAGCTACTTGGCAATGGAGAGTTTGCGTTTGTTCTACACCTCAGGCTAGTGTTGGTCATCAGGGCTTTAGCCAGCATTTTGGCTCCCGTGTCTCCGATGTTGTTTCCACTGATGTCCAGCTCAGCCAGAGCAGCATGGCCGCCCAGCGCGCTCAGCAGGATGTGCATCCCCGCCTTCAGCTTGGAGTCGCACACTGAAAGAGACTGCAGGGGCTGCAGACACACAAGATGAGAAAATACGTTGACAGGACAAAGAAGTCGTCGTCACTAAATGTTTGGGTACACAGTGAAGTTGAAAATGTTCTGTGGACAAAAGAAGATCTTTGGGATCACATGTCTCTTGGACATTAGGGTACTATCTTGGTGAAAGTGTTCACCGTGAGGGGATAAAGTTGAAGAGTTATAGAAAGTAAATGAATACAAATAATATAGACACTCACACACTCTTCATCTTGAATGAGCTGGGCTATACGATGCAGAAGGTCAGTGAGGGCTCTGCTGACAGTCAGGACACAAAGAATTAACAAAATGCATTTAGGTTGATTTAAATACAACAGGGTCAAAGGTCATAAATGAATCAAATACAGCAGAAAACAACTATCACAGACCTCAGACTCGTTTTAACTCGTGAATCTAGCTGATGCTGGTCATGATGCTGAATTTCCTGCTCCGTTGGAGAAGTTTTTTTTTTTAGAAAATCTCTGCGTGACACAAACCACTCTTCACCTCCTTCACCTTCAGCCTTTGACTAGATTGAGTCGGTGAATGTTGCTGCTTTAAAGGACGACTTCTTCATTTGTCTTTTCCCTCTTCAGGGTCTCCACAAAGAGTCATCCTCCATCGCACTCTGTCCTCTGTGTCCTCTGTCCTCACTCTGTCCTCACTCCAACTACCTCCATGTCCTCTCTAACTGCATCCATAGATCTCCTCTTTGTCTTTATACTGGCAGCTGCATTTCTAACATCCTTCTACCAATATACCCACTGTTCCTCCTCTGGACATGTCCAAACCACTGTCCCTCCTCTGGACATGTCCAAACCAGCTCAGTGTGTCCTCTCTAACTTTATCTCCCAGTTGTTCAACCTGTGCTGTACCTCTGATGATCTCATTCCTGATCTTCTCCATCCTTGTCACTCCTAAGAAGAACCTCAACATCTTCATTTCTGCTACTTCCAGTTCTGTCTCCTGTCTTTTTGTCCATGTCTCTGTCTCCAGATCATACAACATAGCTGGTCTCACCACTGTCTTGTAAACTTTCCCTCCTTGTGGTCTTCGACTAACAGTAACATAATTTCCTCTGGTTCCCTGTTTGTCAACAGCATCGGTGGCGGTCGTAGTCAACCCGGGCCTCGACCGATCCGGTGGTTTCGCTTGGATGAACTCGCATTATAGTTTTGGCAAAAGTGTTTGATGTTGAATGTCATTCCTGACACAACCCTCACCATTTAGTCAGGCTTGGGACAATAGATACACTGGCTTGTGTTCCCTGGTGGCTGTTTTTGTTCCCTAGTTGCTGTTTTTGTTCCCTAGTGGCTGTTTTTGTTCCCTAGTTGCTGTTTTTGTTCCCTAGTGGCTGTTTTTGTTCCCTAGTTGCTGTTTTTGTTCCCTAGTTGCTGTTTTTGTTCCCTAGTTGCTGTTTTTGTTCCCTAGT
>NC_056507.1:2098936-2102794 GCF_014905685.2 Nematolebias whitei
TTTTTGTTCCCTAGTTGCTGTTTTTGTTCCCTAGTTGCTGTTTTTGTGCGTGCATGCCCACCAGTGTTAATAAAAAGCAACATTTCATCTAGATGTCCAGACTTTAATTCCTTTTAAAACATGTTTCTCACCAAGTTTGTGTAAATTCCCCTGTGGGTTTTAAAGACATTTTAACTTCAATACACTTTAACACAGAGCGTCAGGTCGACACTATTTGTGTTTATAGAGAAATAAAAAACATCACCACTGGACTTTTTTACTTGTGTTCAACACGGCTCATCTAAATGATGTTTCTCACGAAGCTTGAGGACAATAAGGTGTGGGGGTTTAAAGACATTTCAACTTTAATGCACCTGAACACACCACATCACCTGCAGCGTCTGACAGCGTCACAGTTACTGCTGAGATAAGATGCTACAGACGTAGCTCCTCTCAACATCCTCCTAACATGAATACATGTTCATGATCAACCCCCTGGTCAACCACTGCCCACACTAAGCTGCTAAACCAGCGATTGATCAACACAGAGGTGTCTCCATTTCCTGCACCTGTGAGCGATCTCTGCCGAGGCAGGAGGAGACGTAGAGGAGAAACCATAGATATCTGTGGGACATATCTATGGTTCTATCTATATCTCCAGCTGCAGGCTGCTGGAGAGTTGGAGGTAACCAGGAAAACCTGGAGTGGATTTTTTAGTGGTTTGAGTATTCTCCTATTGATCAAATGGAATGGATTTGTTCATGAAGAAAGAGAAACAGCGCAGACTGAACCAATGTTTCATAGTAAAAGTAGGGGGGGGGTTCCAAATGAAGTTTTTTAATATGTGTGTGTGTGTGTGGGGGGGCATGTCCCCTTCACATATAATGGTTGCGACGCCTATGTGGCGTGCCAAAGACACCTTCTTAGCACCAACATAACTGGTTTGTTCCACTTTGGAGTAAGCTGTTTGGGGGAAGAATAAGTTTTGTGTTGTGTGTTTCCTTGACTGATGAAGCCTTCTGGATGGAAGGTGAAACGTTTTAGCACAAAAAAAGAAACTGTCCAGATGACCTGACTGAAAATTGTTGGATTGTATACCTGGATTATTGAGCATGGACTTTGTTGTTCTTAAAAAAATTCAAAAATTTTGAACTGCCAGCAATAATGTTGGAAAATTCCAGTCAAATTTTAATTCACACCACAGAACAGTGACAGCCCTTTTAATAATTTTTAAATATTTTCCTTAAACCATTGATTCAGGAAGCTGTGCTGTTTTGGAGCTTTAAAATCATTATGCTGCTTTTGATACTGTCGACCTTAATAATAATCCCAGTTTAGATCCCACTGATCAACAGATTTTTTGTTATTTAGGGGAATGCTTCTCTTTCATTCAACCTTTATTTATACAAGTTAGTCTCATTGAGTCACGAGCACTCGTTTACAAGAGACCTGATCTTCGGCAGCTCCTCTGACTTGTGGGGTTCCTCAAGGATCCATTTTGGGTTCACTGCTTTTTAACCCGTATGTGTTGCCTTTGGGGTCCATTTACAGGAAACATGGTATTTATTTCCACCTTTTTGCAGATGATATTCAGATCTATCTGCCCATTTAGCTAGACGGTGTTAATCCACTTGAAACATGCCTGAACTGACTAAATAAAGTAAAAACCTGGTTAAAAAAAAAACTTTCTGAATTTTAATGAAAATAAGATTGAAGTGAAAAGCTTTAAACAACAGCTTTGGTAATTTCGTTGACACTCTTGGCCTTTGACTTCATACAGTTATCTGGGTGTTATTTTGTTAACACTTTTAAATCATATAAGCAGATTAGTGCAGGTGCAGGTGAAGTCAAATCTTATTACCAAAGACCTTGAAAACGTGGATCATGCTTTTGTTACGTCTCTGTTGAACTCTTGTGACTTGGTTTATTGGGTAGAACAGTTAAGCCTGTGTTTCTTTCACACCGTCCAGAATGCAGCAGCTTCTGTTTTAACAACATTAACACATAATTCTGATCCTGACTTCCTCACACTCATGTCCACGATGAGTGCATGCAAACATCTCATTGAAGCTGTATACAATATTTGGATCCGTGTGTGACATTTACCAGACCTGGACTTCATGGCAAAATTTCTTCCTAGCGCAAGGTGATGAAGCGATGGACATCGACCAACAGACAGAACCAGTGTCACCATGTCGCTCTCAAAACCTGAAAAGAGCGGAGAGTAGGAGAGAAAAACAAAAGTAAATGATGGCAACAGACTTCTTCAGGGAATGAGAGAAGGTGAAAAGGTTTAGCAGCTGCATAGTCACTGAACGTATTACGGTATCCTCATCCTGCATCCATGTATCTCCTCTGTCACTTTCCTGGCAGCTGCACGTCTAACATCTTTCTACCAGTATACCCACTGACCTTCATCTGCTCATGTCCAAACCTGCATCTACCATCCAGGACTGCTAACGCTGTCTAATTTATCTATGAGGCATCTGCTTTTACTGCTGATCTTCACGCACTCTTCTGACTGCTTAATACACAATTCTTCCACTTCTCATGTCAGCGCTGATGTCTTCTCATCTCAGCTCCTTACATCCTCACCACTGGTCTGTATGTGGACCACGTTACATCCAGACCTGACTATTCCTTCTGATACACCTTGGAGTTTTTTTTGCTAGTCAAAATACATTTTAATCCAAAAATTGTGAAGAAGTTAATGCAGAAATTCTTGTTTTATTCTCATGTTTTATGGTTGGGGGTGTGTGGTCGTATCACATGAAGAAGGCAGAAAAGAACCAGCGTAAGTATGATGGTCTCACTACCAGTTTTATGATACGCTGAAGTAATATGGATGAATATTTATAAGTATAAAGTGCAGATGATGAAAAAAATTAAAATGAAACAAAAAGTGCAGATGATGCTGAACATTGGGTGGTTACTGTTGTCAGAGATGTCCAGACGTCTGATAGCTGCAGCCTCAGAGATGTGCTCTTGTATCACCTGGGCCCCGGCTGAACGCAGCTACAGACAGAGAACATTAAAACGACATCATTACTCCAAATGTAAAAATGTACCTTACCAAATGTGTGTGAGTGTACGATCACGAGTGTATCGTTTACCTCACAGCTGCTAAGATCTAACTCCAGGCCAAAGAGACGGGTGTTGGTTGCCAGACCCTGTAGTAACAACCTAGTAGCAAAACAAAATACTTTTAGGAACTGGAAAAAATGAGCATTTCTTGTAAAAATGCAGTGCGAATATTTTTTGCTGAATGATTTTGCTGAAAGCAGAAAAAAGCTAAAGCTTACTTGAAATATATCGGTAGCTGAAAATTGTTAAGATGAAGCTGGAAAAAGCATAAAAAGCAAAAACAGCAGAAAAATAATTCCCTAACCAGAAAAATCACTGATGCCACTTTAATTGGTGCTATGTCACTGTCTGTGCTGCTGATTATCCACGCTGCTGATTTCTTACCTTAAGCTGCTGTATTCATACCCATCTGCTCACAACAGACTCATGTTCAGGCTGCTGTTTAATACACCGTATTATATTACATTATTGTTTAGCGTAGAGCAAGGCTATTCAACTAAACTGTTCAGGGGCCGATCCAAGTATTACAATGATCTATGTAATACTAATACTATGTAATACTAATAATACTAATACTATGTAATACTATATAATACAAATATTATGTAATACTAATAATCTATAATCTAGATCTATAATAAATGTAGCTGTTTTGTTAAATTATTTATATAATTTATTTTATTTGCTTTTCATTTTATATGCTTTTATAATTGTCTGTTGTTGTCTGAACCCACTCTGTGCTCTTTGTCTAAAACAGGTCTCTCTTGTAAACGAGTCCTCGTGACTCAATGAGAC
>NC_056507.1:2103194-2112146 GCF_014905685.2 Nematolebias whitei
ATGAACTCATTGGTGGGCAGGACTGAAGTCACCCGCGAGCCACTGGCACATATCTTAGATTCTTGTATACCATTTATTTTTTTATACTTCATATATTTTGCCATTTTTGGGTGTAACTGGACCTTGAGTACACAATTCCATTCCACCTCATGTACTACATGTGATCCAAATGATAATAAAGAACCTTGAATCTTGAAGGACCAACTCACTGGCAAACAGCAGAATAAAGGTCACTGAAAACTAGAAAAAGCAAGAAAAAGCTTAAAACTAGCCGAAGCAAATATTAACCAAAAACTGTGAGAAAAGGCTAGCTTGCAGCCAAAAGGAGTAAAACACTATCAAAACAAAATAAAATACTAAGATATAACCAGAAGTAGCTGGTAAAACTAAGAAAAATACCACAGTTGCCTAAAAGTTGTACTTTGCTCTCACGCTTTGGACTCCGCAGTTTATACACAGGAGCAGCTAATTCATGTTCTTTATTTAAATGACAGTATAATATTTTATATTTCATTTTGACAGACTGCCAAGCGTCCTGCAGCTGGATAACATTTTCCTTTGACACACCTGGGTGCATATACGGCTGCCCAACACACACACACCTCTTGGAGCCAGGTTGTTCTCACACAGACAGTGTGAATGCCACAGGTATTCATGACAGGTGCGACACGGTACTTCTCGCTCACAGCTCCAATTTTGTTAGTAAATACCCATAATCCCACTCTGCGACCATGTGACCAGAAGCCCCCCTAACGACCAGTGAGGTACCGTACTCAGATTAACTGTTGAAAAATCTGCTGGCTCCTTAGATATTCAACATTAATAGCTGACTTTTTATGTGAATGTTTCTTCAGTGCCCTGGAACGACTTCTGTTGTAACTTTGCGTTATATAAATAAACTGAAATAAAGTTTAAAAAAAAAAAACAAACAAACAAACTATGAGGGGAGGAGGGGAGGGGCTTGCCACAGTGCAGATTGTGACTGAAAGCCCATATGGCCCAAAAAAAAAAAAATTGCCATAGAACAACATCCATCCAAATATTTCTGTGTATGGTAAATATTGATCACAGCGAGAGACAACGGGGGAGTGGGTGTGTGTGTGGGGGGGTCCCCTCTCCCCGTGACGTTCCTATGTTCTGACACTTGTGTGCTGCAGAGCAGAAGTTGTTAAATTTATTTATAAAGGGTACTCCCGGTCACATGACCTCAGGTAGGGATTGTGGGTAAAATTAACCGTTGTGGTTATTTTTGAATAATTTTGGTTACGTAGGCGTTTAGCACCGTTCTCTCCAGTGATTACCCGTAGTGTGCTCTTAAGCCCTATTCACACGAGATTAGTTTTACCTGGAGATCACATGTAATGAATTAATTACTCCTCAACGTCTGCTTTTTATGTGGCGCATTCGCACGGGATAAACAAAGTCTGAGATTTAGCTGAAATTTACGGACATCTTCTGGATATGATGGTAAGGCGCTGCGTATTGTGTAACATCTACTTCTCTTCAGCCTTTTCATTTTTTTGGTGACGGTTACAGGTCGATAGGCTTTTGCTGGTCCGGGACACAAAAGGATATTTATGCACTCCATGCAGCCTCCATTGCCAAAAGCAAATAAAAATGCACCCAGGAAACAAAAAACGCTTAATTACATAACAGATCCCGCCCATTTCTGTCGAAATCACAGAGATGCCTATTCACATTGGATTAGTATTATCACAGGACTTCAGAGTTCAGCAACATATAGTAGGTCATTTGCAGGGGAATTTTTACTTTACAAATTACTGACATAGCCGATTCACATGGGATTAACAACACAGACAATCTTCGTAATTATTACAAATAGCATGTGGTCCCTTGGTAAAACTTGGCTTTAGACTAGTTTGTGTTCATTCTGTAGTTTGAATGGTTATTTACCGTAGTAGATTACCAGTAGCCATGAGTCAGAGAGCGACGCATCATGAAGACCCCTGTGAGAAGCTGCAGTCTGTGTGTGTTGAAGGCAAACCAACTATGAAACGCCATCTGGTGGTTGATTCTTGTACTACAACAAGAGCTGCATGTGTAGTTTGAGATATTAAACTGTGGACTCCTGCAGCTTATACACCAGCGCATCTTATTTATGTACAAAATTGTGTTTCATTTTAAATTCAGTATGTGCAACTTACAGTCAGCTGCGTTCTATAGACCGGCAATTACGGTACTAGCTAAGAGCTAGAAGTAGCAAAATGTAGCCAAAAAGGAGGAAAAAGCTATAGCTTAGAACCAGAAATAGCAAAACGCAGGAAAATGCTTGAATTTAGCTAGAAGTAGCAAAATTAAGAAAAATACTAACTATGAGTCAAAGGCCTAACTCTGGCAACATGTATAAAATTGCTATTTGATGCTTTAAAAAGCTTTAAATCTAATATTTAGAGGTAACCCTGCCTAAATGTGCAAATGTTAACGTCAAGGTACAAATTAACTCCAACCTCAGCGCTTGTGGAGGTAGTTTGGTGGCAGACAGGCCCACATATTTTAGCTCACAGCTGTGGCTGAAGAACTCCTGAACACTCCTGGTCACCTCCCGCACCTTTCTATGATCACATAAACACACACAAGCACCGTGAACTCCTGTCAGACAAATATATAAAATATGTTTTTACATGTCACTCAACAAATCATCTTCTGTCGGTTCACTACATTTCTCTCAATGTGAGCTACTCACTGCTGTTGGTCTTTTTCAGATATTTAGCCAGAAAATTCAAACTTCTGCTGCTTCTTGCAAGATGGCAGAAATATAAAATCCACACAATGAAAGTGCCAGAAGCCTAATGTAAAAATAAAACAATGAAAACGGTTTGCAAAATGAGGGGAAAATTCAATTTAAATAGTCATGGAAATCTTTCAGCAGGTTTAGAAAGATAATTTATAATCCAGGTAATTTATACCTGGATTATTGAGCATGAAGTTTGGTGTTTTGAACCACTTTGGCATGGCTGCCTCAGAGGAGCTGACGGGGGAGAGGGCTGGCCCCGGAGGCCAACTTATCACCAGCAAACTGTTTTTTCCACTCTGGGCGTGAGCTGTTTGTGTGGTTCAGTTTGTTGGTGGCTCCTCAGACTGAAGAAGTCCTTCAGATGAAGAACGAAACGTCTCAGCAACAAAAGAAACCGTCCAGATGACCTGACTGAACTTTGTTGGATTTAAATCTGGATCATTGAGCATGAACTTTGGTGTAATTTACTTCCCTTTATTGTAGTTTTATATTGTTGCATAACAGGCAACAATCAGTTTGTTTAAATATATTTTGTATCATTCACTCAAAATCCTATTATCATCAAATTAAATATTTTTCTGTCTAAGGGTTTTCAATTCTACACAGGTATTTATACATACAAATATTGAAACACTTGAAATGAAAACACAAGCTTGTCTTATTTAGATATGCACCGATCTAATAACAATATCGGTATCGGGCCTGTTATCGGGAAAACATTTCTGGATCGGGTTTCGTGACAATGTGACCGATCCATGACTGGGCAGATCTATTCACTCTGGTTCTGTGCTTTGTGCTCTGAGTGACATCATAACTGTACGGACTGAACAAATTAAAATCGTGTTGTTTGTACACGTTTAGCCAAGCTTGTGAAGCTCTTGGTGTGTTTATGTGCACTGTTCTGGTGCAGAGTGTTCAATAACTCATTTTGTATTTTGCTTTGTGTGTTACCTGTTGTTCTGTCTGTACAGCACTTTGGTTGGCCTTGTAGCTGTTTTAAGTGCTTTATAAATAAAGTGGTATGGTAATAAATTTGTAATTCAGTATGTTCATGCCAGCACTGGGTTTATAAGCTCAATCATCCAGGTAGACAACAAAAATGGCTAAATCATGTCATCTGGACCTGTTTCAGAAACGGTCCAGATGACATGATTTAGCCATTTTTGTTAATTCAGCACTGTTTTTCTGTATTGGATCGGTATCAGTATTGCCCAATATAAAAACACAGATATCGGTATCGGAAGTGCAAAAAGTGGATCGTGCTTCCCTAGTCTTTTTGTTACACACAGTGACCTTACTTCAAGCTCGGGTCTTCTGCCAAAGGCATGGGAGCTTGGGGATTGTTAGCAGGAGCTTAGCTGTTCCAGGTCTGCACTCTTCAGTACAGAGATCATTGAGGTTCTGATCTGCTGGAGCCACTTGCCCTCCACAACTTTTCCATTTTCTCTTTCAACTCTTCGTATTTCTCCAGCTGCTCCTTCTTCCTGATGTTACAGTCACTTGGGATGGCTCCATCTATCACCACTGCCTTCTTCTCTTGCTTGTCGGCCACCACAATGCCACAATGGTTAGCTGTCACCTGTTTGCCGGTCTGGATATGGAAGTCCCACAGTATCTTAAACTTTCCATTCTTCACCAGCCTTGTTGGTACCTCCCACTTTGACTGTGGGACCATGCATGACCATGTGTGTCCATGCTCAGCACTGATGTTCCTGTATATTATTCCAGCCACTTGGTTATGGCGTTCCATGTATGCTTTGCCTGCCTGGATCTTACACCCTGCTATTATGTGTTGGACTGTCTCAGGGACATCATTGTACAGCCTGGACTCTGGGGTCTTGTCTGGTTTGGTAGACTACAGCCTCTATTGTTCTTGTGCTACCATGATAGTGCCTTGGTGCTGTTGTTTAGTCCAGCCCGTTCTAAGCACTGGTAGGATTAGTTGATTTTAATCTCTTCCTCAGTCTTCTGGTGAGACATGCTGTGCAGGGGCTTGTTGTTCCAAAATAGTTCCACTTGTTCCTCGTCTTCCATATTGGGTTCCTGCTGTCTAAAACAGTCACTTAGTAGCTCAACATTGGATGCTTTCTTTCTGATGTACTCCAGGATCTTAGATTGATCCTGTATAGTGGATCTGACCCTCACTGCTCCTATGCCTGAAGACCAGCTACACAAACCTGTGCAAAGCCTGGATCGACTACAAGAAAACCAATGACTCAAAGTCACACACGTGGATACTGGAGTGCTTGAAACTATACATCAACAAGAAGCTAAGAACCTTCCTCAAGAACAATGTGAATGTGGAAGACAACTCTCAAGCCAGTTCAAAGCCAGTTGCACAAGTCAGTATCAAATGTGTCATATACCAAGTTGATGCTCTGTCCCCACTCCTGTTCTGCAAAGACCTGAACCCTCTCATCCAGAGCAACACAGAGTGGCTATGGATACTAGTTATAAAGTGGAATAATCATCGGTCACCACCTCTACTTGGATGACATCAAGCTGTATGCCAAAGATGAGCGGGACATCGACTCACTGATCCACCTCACCGGGATATCCAGCAAGGACAGTGGCATGTCCGTCAGTTTGAATAAATGAGCTTCAGTGGTAACCAAGAAAGACGAGGTGATCACAACTGAGGGGGTTGAACTGAAGGCAATGTTTCAGGAGTCAGGACCATTATAAAAACCATGGAACTGCACAGGAAAACACACTCTGTGCTCCATAACTGTAGCCACAGTTGACTGGGAACTAACTATTGATAACTTTGTAACAGAACGTCACTTTGCAAACGACTAAACTAAAGAGGCCTTCTGTGTTGAAAGCCTCCAAAACCAAGAACTGCTGAAGTTACTGAAGTGAAACTTACCTGTAGCTGAAAGGATTCCTGGCTAAGTTCAGGTGAATCAGTTTGTAACAGCATCCAGCCGAAAGGGACACAAACAACTGCAAATTAAGAGGAGAGCAAGCAGGTGTTGTGTGGTGCATTACAAGCAAAGAACCTCAGCAAAACCATGTTTCAGTGGTTCAGCATCACATCGTTCACACATAAACTCTGAAGTGTTTATTAGAGTGATGAAAAATCTGTACAATTAAACTTAACACTGAATAAAGAATCAGTGTTTTGGTGGAAGGGTTGGACTTTACCAAGTATCTCCTCAGCATACAAATAATCTTAGATCTGTCTGAACATACAAATTAAAATGTTTCCTTCTACACAGGGCTTACTTTGTACACCAAACGATGCCGGAACGCAAATAGGGGCGGGTGGTGGTGGTGGTGGTGTGTGTGTGTGTGTGTGTGGGGGGGGGGGGGGGTCTGGGGGTCATCCCACAGAGAACTCTGAATAAAGTAGATGCAAAGGTTTATTACAGCAGATTAACACGAAACAAAAGATGTAAGCTCGTTAAAATCTCTGACTGCACAGCGTCGTGAAGCAGCACGGCTGCAGCTCTGCAGGTAAGGGGCGTTCACTTCAGGACACACTGAGGTCACTGATTGGTCAGTTGCTGACATGTTAACTGGAGTGATTGACAGGTGGCGTCAGACATCCAACTACTGCAAAAAAATAAAACTCATGGATTTTACCGGCCCATTTAAGGCTGTCGTCATTTATTCCATATTTTGGTGAATCTAAGGTTCGAGAACTGTTTATTTATAAAATCTTAATGATGCTTTTTTAATTTTCAGGGGTGTTAAGTTAAAATTCAGGGACTCTTGAGCACCCCCAAAAGAGGCAAAAATCCCCCCTGAAGCCATTTCATATTTATAATTTACTTTTAAATGCTTCATGTGTGATTTATAAGCGTATTAGGTGCAGGATCATTTCTTACCTTACTAAATAAATAATGTTATTAACTGGCTTTTTATGTACTTGAATGTTTCTGTTCAGTGTCCTGAGACGACTTCTGTTGTGACTGAATTGAAGTATATCCCACACCGCGGTCAGGTGCGCCTCCTCATTCTCCTCCCTGCTCCGCACCTTGCTCCGTGTCTCGGCCTCACACAAGGGACCGGACTGAACTTGGACAAAGGAGGTCCGACCATATTGAGAACGAGCAGGTCAGAGATTTGTGCAGAGAAGCTCAGTTTGGGGTCAGATCAGATTCTCCCCCTGATCCCACACACTCTCTGTGGACACAGATCACTGCATGGGGACAGTCTATGTTGAAGAGCAGACAGAGCGACTCGACCTCAGTCTGTCCACAGAGTACACCTGCGTCCTCGGACCAGTACTGTGGATAAAGCACCTGCAGCTCCTCAATAAAACCAGCCTCTTGGCGGGCAGGTCTCCACCGTGGGACAACAAGCGCTGCTCTAAGTTTTTGGCCACACTTAGAAAAAAGTGACTAATATTTATCTCTTTGTCGCTGCTTAGAAAAGAGTTGCTCTCAATCGTCCCACTCAGTTCAGAGAAGTGTCCTGCTCATCCCGACATCGCCTCAAATACTCTGACTGCACGACAAACAGCTTTATGAGCCGAGATCATCGTCTCGTCAGAGATCCGACTTGGATCAAATGGAACCAACAAGACAGAGTTCACCAACCGTGTCCAGGGGGCAGCTGGTATCACTGAGGTCCAAATAAGACAGCGTGTTGGTGCTGGACAAGAACTTGAAGAGAAACTGTAAGACACAAATGTGTGGATTAAACAAAGTATTTAATTTATTTAAATGTTTGCTTAGAGGAAATGTTAGGGTCACAGACCAGCTGATGAATGAACTGAAAAACATAGTTCTTTATATCATCATTTTTACTTTTCTTTATTTATCATATGCTTCTGTGGTGGTACTGAGACATGAGGTTGTACAAATACATCCCAACATCATCTCCTGACATATCTGATATACTCTAACACCACAAATTTATTGCTCAAGTTGATACATTCTGTAGCATGAAAGCTCTCACTTATGTCATATATATATGTATATATATATATATATATATATATATATATATATATATATATATATACATATATACGCCACATTATCAAAACATACATAGCAGTAACCAACAATAACAGTAGCTACATGTAGCCATGCTACGCTAACCCTCTGTCTGACACAGTACTATGGCGTACTTGTGGTCCACCTGCGGGACAGAGCCTATATAAAGTATTCACCCCCTTGGACATTTTATCCGGCCATAAACTTTCATGTTCGATATAAACTCGTCTTTTTTTGACAAAAACAAACAAACCAAGAAACAAAAACTGTTCCCTGACAAAGTGAAATCAAATTTCTACAAAGTATTATTATCTATTAATAAATAGATGTAACATAAAATAAATGATTGCATAAATATTCAACCCTTTTTAGTTCCTCAGATAAATAAAGTTATTAACTTACTATATACACAGTATACACACACACACACACACACACACACACACATATATATATATATATATATGTGTGTGTGTGTGTGTGTGTGTTTCTGTTAAGAGATTACTTCTGTTGTGACTTTGGAGCTACTGTATATAAATAAAGTGAACTGAAATTAAAATGACTGTCCTAATTCAACTCAGAGAAAAGGCTTTTCAAAAGAGGGTGGAAACAAACAAATGTCCAAGAACCTAAACATCTCGAGGAGTTCTGTTAAATCCATCCCAAAATAAAACAAAATACCAGGACTTTTATTTTGTAGCTGAGCCATATCTCCACAGACACGTGGCTCAACACCAGAGAAGCAGCTCTTCAGGACAAGACTCAGCGGTCCACCTACACCTCACCTGGATCAGAGACACTCTGAGGACCAACACGTTCATATGTTGGACAGAGAAGACAGGTGTTTGAGGGGGAAGTTGAAAAAGTTTGAACAGAGAAAGTCTCAGATCGGAGCAGTCTTAGACCCTGTCCGAGACAAGAACAACCTCTGGAAATGTTCGTGTCTGTCCGGGTTTATTGGAGCGAACAAATAAAAACAAAAAGATGGTTACAAGGAAATGCTGCAGTTTCCATGATGCCAGGAAGGGTTGCCAAATAAGAAATGATGAACTATTGGACTGTTGCTGTAAAACGAGTGTGTTTTGACCCAAACGTACATGTGTGCTGAGACAGGACGTTGTGACAGGATGCGTGTGTTGTTTGAACATGTGAACAGAAAAGGAGGGGGTAAAAAAAACTATTTAATGTTTATCTGGCACCTGACACCTGGACAAGTCTCCAGTCCATCACTGGGACACCTGGACAAGT
>NC_056507.1:2112156-2124335 GCF_014905685.2 Nematolebias whitei
ACAAGTCTCCAGTCCATCACTGGGACACCTGGACAAGTCTCCAGTCCTGGAGACAAACAACTATTCTCTCTCTCTCTCTCTCTCTCACCTAGGGACAAGTTAGAGTTACCAGTCAGTCTAACATACATGTTTCTGGTCTGTGGGAGGAAACCCACGCAGCACGGAGAGAACATGCAGACTCCACACAGAAAGGTCCTGGGCCAGGATTTGAACCGGGTGCAACCTGCTCGTTGAGAGGCGGCAGCTCTACCAACTGCTCCACCGTGCTGCCGTTTACTGTAAATGTTGTTAGTGCAGAAAAACGTTTCACTGCAGCCGCATGTAGTGCGCATGTGTGGCTTCACACGTGCAGAGTATGACCCTCCCCTCTGAGACCGGGATTCAGACCTTCGGTTTCAGAGACGAGAGCTTAGAAAACGAGTCGTGTTAACGAGGCCTGTATTGTACGCAGCAGCATAAATCAGGTGTATCCTGTAAACGAGTCCTCGAGGCTCAATGACACTAACCTGTAGAAATAAAGGTGGCATGAAAAATCAGTTAGTTCCCGTCTAAAACCAGGCAGACACAAAGTCTTCACTGTGAGGAGGATGAACTTTAGTCTGCTGGTGAGGTTCCAGAACAAACACTCTCGTGCAGTTTAAAAAGTTGAATCGAGAAATCTACGATGGGAACTGAAAAGTCTTCAACCAATAAAGGAGGCTCTGTTTTTTATTCTTGTCAGATACTGAAAGAGTTCTGTGCGACCACGCTGAAGGAGTTACAAGCTGCAGCAGGTGAAATAAGAGAGACCGTGCATACAACGCAGTTCCTTTGCAGGCAGCATCAAATCGTTCTCCAGGATTTTTCCACATTTCATCCTTCACTTTACCTACAAGCCGTCCTGCTCCAACCATCAACAAGCACTTGACTGTGGAGTCTTCCGCATGTTTGACTAACTAGCTGAAATTTATTGAGACTTTTCTTCAACACACATTACCATAAAGCTTAGGCTGGTGACGAGTCGGGGAAACAGTTGCCGTATGCTCAGTCTCTCTCATCCCAGCTGCTGAAGCTTGTAACTCCTTCAGAATGGTCTCAGGTGCTTCTCTCACCGTCCTCCTGCGTGCACGATCATTCAGATTGTTGGACAGGCCTGCTCGTGCCCTATACTCCTCCCATCCCTTGATGACGGATACGACATTAAACAGCTCATTAGCTGTCGGCTCAGTCTGTGACCGAAGTTCTTGCAGTCTCTCTGGGATTTCTGCAGGCCTGAGCACGCTGGCAGACTTCCCCAACTGTCAAAGTTTTTCTGTTCTTCTCAGTCAAAAACAGTGGCTTGTGAAGAGAGGATCGTACAGATGGAGAGAGCAGAGCGTACCGTGGCTTCTTCAGTGACCAGAGATCCTGGGTTGGCCGACAAATCCAGACGTGTCAGAGAGGAGGAGAACATCTGACAGGAAGACAGCACCTGACCCAGACAGCCAAGACCTGGAAACAAATCGTCAAAGAACAAAGGATCAACACAGACAATGTTGTTTATACCAAAGAAAGAAAGAAAGAACATCACAGGGACAACTGGACATGTCTCCAGTCCATCACAGGGACACATGGAGACAAACGAGACAAACAATCATTCTCTCTCTCACTCTCTCTCTCTCTCTCTCTCTCTCTCACCTAGAGACAGTTTAGAGTTACCGCTCAGTCTAACATGCATGTTTTTGGTCTGTGGGAGGAAACTGGAGTACCTGGAGAAAAGCAGCATGGAGAGAACATGCAAACTCCACCCAGAAAGACCCCCGCCCAGGATTTGAACCGGCGACCTGCTCACTGAGAGGCAGCAGATCTACCAGCTGAACCACCGTGCTGCCCAACTTCAAAACTGATCACAATAATTTCTGCATCATCCCTAGACGGAGCGTTGCATACACTTTTCATCACCCCAGCTCTAAGGTCAAGGTCACAAATCAAGGTCAAAGATAAAGCGAGAGCTTTACTTTTCCATGCCGTTGCTATAGATTGTCATAGATATCATAGATTGTTGACGGCGTGTAACGTGCTGCTGGTGTGTATCATTTTTGTGCAACATTATATCAGTTCAAATGTGACTCAAGTGAAAGTTTATTTTCTCGTTAGTTTATTCTGCCGGGCGTCGACGGCCACAGCCAGAGGAATACAGACGTTCGTTCTCATCAGTTCCTCAGCCATGCCTACAGTGTGTTTGTTACAGCAGCTTGTCTTGTGGTGTGTACCTTTAGCAGCCATTGACACAGAACTCAGGGAGAGGTGTGTGAGTCCCTCTTCTAGATGCCGCAGCTCCTGACTGAGAGCTATCACACCTAGAACTCAAAACAATCTGTTATTCGTACTCATCTAGAGTTAGAGCTCCTCCAAACCAGACTGAGCAGAAACAAGTTGCAGGTGAGCAGGAATATATCTGATCCATGACTGAAGCGTGGAGCGCACCTTTGTCTTCGATTGGATTGCCTGAGAGGTTGATGGACTGCAGAGGAGATGCCGTGTGCTCCTGAAGGGCTGCTGCCATTTTGACTGCAAAGTCTCTGAAACAAGATTTCAAAACGTTCATTCTTCTTAAATAATACTACAACAAACGAATATAAGTACGTATACAGTTTTTTTAGTAACAGGGCATATTAAAAATGCTTAACTAAATTTATACGCAACCTCACATTAGATAAAACACGTCTTTTTACCAAACAATAAACCAAAAGAGAGCAGCTGAGTGTGTCCAGCCCCTGATCCACCAGCAGCTTGAAGAACCTCCTTCATCTTCAATCACTGGGGACTGCCTGAAGACAACACCACCTGGAAAGGGTCTTACTCTTCTGTCCAGAACCTCAGTGTACATGTAGGAACCATGACTGAAATTTAACTACTGATCTGGGTCTAGATCCAGAACGTTTTCAGCTTTTTGGAGACATTTATTCTACAAGATGCTCTAAACCCGTTTACCATGTACCCTAAAACTCAAATGAACCATTTTAAGGTGGAACCTGCTTCTATTTCCACTCAGGTGCAAAGAAACTTACACCTTCAGGCCACAGCTCTCCAACGAGAGCTCTTGGAGACACGTCGATTTGGACAGCAATGAAATCAGCTGCTGCTGGACGTGGACGGACTGAAACACACACAAAGACAAAGCCTGGAGATTTATTTTTTACTTTCTACAAAAAAAACACAGTAGAGCTGCTACTGAAACACAAAGGAATGTCCCTAAACCTTTCCTGTTTTAGGTCGTTTATTTATCTATTTGTTAAATGTTTAAATAATTAGAGAAACAAATGTTCGACAATTTTTCTTTTAGTGCTTTTTTCAAAGTTACAAATTCACAGTGAGGATGGTGTTCCCGTGTGTTTGTCTCCCCCTGGTGGTAGGTCCGAGCTACTGCTCTCCTCAGGGTTTCTCCCTCACCCGATCAGCTCCTGCCTCCCCCACCTGTTGACCTCCCCAGGTGTTTGTATCTCCTCGTTAACATCTGTATACAAGTCTGCGTCATGTGTAACGTGTTCGCTCCTGTTCCTGCCTCCCTCCGTGTCTCCCCTGAGTTCATGTAAGCTGCGGCACGTCAGCTTTTGCTTTTCTGGATTAAAATTATCTTTTAGTTTAAATCCCAAGTTTTCTGAGTTCTGCCTGCAAATGGGTTCTAAACAGGCCCAGAGTGACTAATCGGGAGGATCAGGATATTTCTCGGTGGGCCGGTCTGATGCGTGGGCTGCAGGGTCGGTGCTCCCTGTGTTTTTTATTTTATTTTTAAACTTTTTTTAATTAACAACATTAAAACACAGAACACTGCTGCCGCTGCTCCTGGACTGCCCGCCTCCACCCAGAGCTGCCCCGCCTCCACCCAGGGCTGCCCCGCCTCCACCCAGAGCTGCCCCGCCTCCACCCAGGGCTGCCCCGCCTCCACCCAGGGCTGCCCCGCCTCCACCCAGGGCTGCCCCACCTCCACCCAGAGCTGCCTCGCCTCCACCCAGGGCCAGTGGCAGCTGTTTTTTTCCTTTTCTTTTTTTTTGCACGAGTTGGATCAGCAAGTGGAAAACATTTAGATTAGGAATAAACATCCAAGAAAATTCACCCTGAAGGTCAGACTGTGCAATCCTCAGAGAGATGGGGCTTAGGTTTGCAGGATAAAGGTTAAAGGCCAGAGGTTTCCAATTCCTTTCCCCATGACTGTATACAGGATATCATGAAGACTGCTATAGCTCTGACTAAGTTCAAATCCTTTGTCAGACCATTGGTGTCATCAGCATTTGTAATGGTGGTGGTGGTGGTGGAGGGTCACCCAGATGTGGGGGTGAGGTCTGGATGTCCTACCCCAGGAAATATTAAATAAAGTGGGTGCCATTTCCTGCACTCTGGTGTATTTTAACAGGTTGTTAATCATCTACGTTTACCTCCACAAGAAAACATTTGATTCAAGAACTATTGTAGAGAGCAACAAAAAGTATCCTGACCAACAGCTCACCTTGTGTGAATAGAGCATGTCAGCAACTGTCAACACTAATGTAGTGCTAAGCTAGATGTGTGATATGCAGATGTGCTAGCTAAGATACACTATGCTTCTCTCACACATCCTAACCCCCCACCCCAGTCGACAACTGATGACACTAACGTAGCGCTAAGCTAGCTCGCAACACAGAGTTGACTCCCCCTGCCCCGTCGGCAAAAATCCCGGAAGAGATGAACACCCTGCCAAGGCAAGTGAACTCAGGAAACACGGCATCTGGTGTTGTTGTAGGTAACCAGGAAAACCTGGAGTGGATTTTTAATGGTTTGAGTATTCTCCTATTAGTCAAGTGGAATGGATTCATTCATGAAGAAATAGAAACAGTGCTGGGTGACCTAATATTTCATGGTAAATGTAGGGGGGGTGTCCAAATTTTTATAATTTTTTTATGTTGGGTGATACGCCCCCTTCATATAATTAATGCAACGCCTTTGTGTCAGAGATAAAATGAGAATGACAAGGACTGTACCAGTTTGAGTTCTTTGCAGTAGATTGTAGTGAACCACTGGTTGAAGGACAAAGCTGCCACGGCCAAGGTCAAGTCTCTGCAGGGAGCAGAAACAAGGAAGTGTAACAGAAACTGTCAAAATGAATCCACCAGTTGAGAGCAAGTTTCTCACCTGTAGTCCAAGTGGCTAAAGTCCAGTAGGTTGAACGTATTCCAGTTGTGCACGTAGTAGATGTTGTCAACATCCTAAACAAACAGCTGTTTTATTCAAATGCTGAAAGTTTTAATGATAGAGTTCAATAATTGGACAGTTTTACAGTAGCTACTTACCCACTGAATTTCTTCTCTGAATGGTATTTCATTGAAATCACAAAGAGCAGCATACATATCAGAAAATCCTCCTGCGGGGAAACACGAAACACATACAGCGCCTTGTGAAAGTTTACACCCCTTTGGCTTTTCACCCGTTTTGTTACAACTTTTGTTTAAATGCTATTTTAATCTGAACTGTATGTGATGCATCTGCACAAAGTACTCCAAGTTGGTGAAGTGAAATGAGAAATATATACATAAAATTAGAAATTAAAAAATGAAAATTGGCATGTGAATAAGTATTTACTCCTTTTGCTATGAAGCCCCTAAAAGTTCTGGTGCAATGAATTACTTTCAGAAGTCACCTGCTTACTGAAATAAAGTCCAGTCAAAGCGTCACATGATCTGTCAGTATACACACCTTTTCTGAAAAGCCCCAGCAGCTGCAACACCATTAAGCAAGAGGCACCACTAACCAAACACCATGAAGACCAAGGAGATCCAACAAGGCGGGGTTGGGTTATAAAAAATATTCTGATGATTGCCCGCCATTAAATCCATTGTCATCAAATGGAAAGAATGTGGTACAACAAACTTGCCAAGAGAGGGCCGCCCACCAAAACTCTAGACTGGGCAAGGAGGGCATTCATCAGAGAGGCAGCACACAGACCAAAGGTAACCCTGAAGGAGCTGCAGAGCACCCAAGCAAAGACTGGAGTACTTATCCATACGACCACAATACGCCGTACACTCCATAGAGCTGGGCTTTAAGGAAGAGTGGCCAAAAGAAGACTTTACGAACAGACAAATAGGAAGGCTCATTTTGGGTTTGCTCATTGGTGTGTGGGAGACTCGCCACGTTTGGAGGAAGGTGCTCTGCTCAGATGAGACCAAAATAAGGCCATTGGTGCAAAACTAACCTCTCATCACCCCAAGAACATCATCCCCACAGTGAAACACGGTGGCGGCATCATCATGTTGTGGGGATGTTTTTCAACAGCAGGGACTGGGAAACGGGTCTGAGTGGAGGGGAAGATGGATGGTGATAAATACAAGGATTTACTCGAGTTAAACCTGTTTGGGTCCATCGGTGGTTTGACACTGGGATGGATGTTCACCTTCCATCAGGACAACGGTAGCACGTGCACATCAAGCTGGATGGGGCTTCATCATGCTGCACCAAGACTTTTTCATCCATTGGGTCGGACCAGAACCGAGCCGCTTCTGTTCTGCAGAGCCCGTATGTAAAATTCAGTAGCTACATACGAGTATGTTTTTAAAATTAATAGGTTTAAATGTTTAGAACATTGCAAGAGTGTGGGAAGAGTTTCTAAAGCCTTAATATACGTATATACGTATATATATATATATATATATATATATATATATATATATATATATACTAAAATAAACCACTACTATTACTAGTGTACATACATGCCATGTACCACATGAGATGGTTAATGACAACAGAGTTTACTTGAACTTGTACTACTGTATACTTGGTGGTTTTTTCACTTATCACAGGGGCGTGGTCCCTTAAACCCCGCGATAAATCAGGGACTACTGTACTTATATAGGGGCAGCACAGTGGCGCAACTGGTAGAGCTGCTGCCTCTAAGGTCCTTGGTTCAAACCCCGGTCCTGGGGCCTTTCTGGGTGGAGTTTGCATGTTCTCTCCGTGCTGCGTGGGTTTTCTCCGGTTTCCTCCCACAGACCAAAATCATGCATGTTAGACTGATTGGTAACTCTAAATTGTCTCTAGGTGAGAGAGTGAATGGTTGTTTGTCTCGTTTGTCTCTGTGTCCCTGTGATGGACTGGAGACCTGTCCAGGGTGTACCCCCCCTCTCACACAGTGATTGCTGGACATGGGTACCGGTGACCCTTGTGACCCAAAATGGAAGAAGCGGGTAAAAGATAATGGATGGATGTACTTGTATAGCACCTTTCTATCTAATGAAGGTACTCAAAACGCTTTACGTACACTACGCTGTGCCATTCACCCGTTCATACAGCACTCTACTACGTGTATATCTCTACAAAGACTTATCAGAGCTTTGGATCACATTCATACAACGATGGGACACACATCGGAGGCAATGAGGGGTTCAGTGTCTTACCCAGGGACACTTCAGCATGTGACGGCTGGTGGAATCGAACCTCCAATTCGCCCATTGGAGGGCGGCTCTAACCACTCAGCCACAGCTGCCCCTTAATTTAAAAGAGCTGGAGCAGTCTTGCCTTGAGAATTGGGCACAAATCCCAGTAGCAAGACGTGACAAGCTCATAGAGACTTATTCAAAGAGACCTACAGCAACAGGTGGCTCCACAACGTACTGACTTTAAGGGTAAATAGTTATGCACACTGAAGCCTTCTGTTATTTTGTCCTACTTTTTGTTTTTACTTCAAGTTGTGGGCATTTCTGTTAATGATGCAAACCCTCAAATAATCCATTTTAATTCCAGGTTGTGCGGTACTGTAAGCCCTACTGGGCTTGTATGTGTTTATAACTTTAACCGAAGAGCAAACAGTTTACTTGTGAAGGGTCAGAAGCATACAATGATCTTAAGTTTCATTAGAGTAGACCTGTTAAAGATCTCATTATCGTTAACTGATCAGTTACTTCATCAGCTCCGGTAAATATCTGCTACAAGGTAAAATGTGTTTATACCACACGGGCCCGGCTGACTGTTGAGCTGCTCCTCTACGGCACCGGTCAGAGTGATGAGTCTCTCCTCGAGGTCTTGAGGAACGGTCTTCAACAGCTTTCTGAATGTTGAGAAGAGAAATGAACTTTATAAAGTAACAAACCACAAACAAAAGTCCACCTTTTATACTCTGAAGCTCGTAACTAAAGCTGTGGCTTTATGAGATTGTTCTGGACTAACTGATACTCTCATCATAGAATTAGGTTTGAGACACGCCTTACAGTATGCTGATGTTCAATACAAAGCTTTTAAACAAAGTGAACAAACCAATGGTAATGTATTAAAAACCTAAAGCAGGCTGTGAAGTTACTCACCCTGGAGAAGAATCAGGAAAGATGCGTTTTAATGAAGCAGTCATGTGACTGATCATGGCCTCGAGAGCGTCATCGTGTGAAACACTGAAAGAAAGAGTCTGCCTGTCTGTTTCCAGCACCATCTGCAACACACAAACGTTTACACCCACAAGTCCACTCGGAGTCACAGGTGTAGTGCTTCGTTTTTGTCTCAGGTGCGTTGGTGTAATCGATCTAAAATGATTTAAAAAGTAAATAAATTCATCAAATGTAGATGTAGGCAAACATGATCATTTATGATTGACTGACTGAAAAGCCGCTGACCTTCGTACTACTTTTGATCAGGACATGTCTTTTATCCCCCACATTAAAAACGTTACTAGAACCTCCTTCTTCCACCTGCGTAATATCACTAACATTAGAAACATCTGATCTAAAGATGATGCAGAAAAACTGGTCCATGCATTTGTCACGTCTAGACTGGACTATTGCAATGGTTTATTATCTGGGTGTCCAAATACTTCTTTAAAACGTCTTCAGTTGATCCAACATGCTGCTGCCAGAGTCTTAACTGGAGTTACTGGGAGAGATCATCTCTCTCCAGTTTTAGCTTCTCTCCAGTGGCTCCCTGTCAAATCCAGAATAGAATTCAAAATCTTACTTCTAACCTACAAAGCTCTCAACAACCTAGCTCCATCTTATATTACAGATCTTATTGTTCCATATTTTCCTAACAGAGCACTTCCCTCTCAGACTGCAGGTTTACTTGTGGTTCCTAGAGTTTCCAGGAGAAGAATGGGAGGAAGATCTTTCAGTTCTCAGGCTCCTCTCTTGTGGAACCAACTTCCAGTTCTGTCCGTGAGGCTGACACATTGTCCAGTTTGAAGACTGGGATTAAGACTTTCCTCTTTGATAAATCCTATAGTTAGGGTCCACTTGGGTTTCCTGAGCGGTCCCTTAGTTATGTTGTTATAGGCTTAGACTACTAGAGCAGCGATTCCCAACTCTGGTCCTTGAGGAACACCATCCTGTGTGTTTTAGTCGTTTCCCTGCTTCGACACCTGATTTGGAACAAACAGGCTTCCGTAGAACTTGATGACGTAATCAAATCACTGAATCAGGCGTGTTGGAGCAAGGAATTAACTCAAACATGCAGGATGGTGTTCCTCAAGGACCAGTGTTGGGAACCACTGTACTTGAGGACAAATAGACCTCATTTCATCAAATGAGTAGTTACACGTGAATAGTTTGTATTTACAGTTATTTCTATCTTAATGTGGTTTATGTTTTTTAGTCTGTCCTCCTAGTGAGGGACCTGCTCGCCTCCATCCTGGACCTGTCATTCTGTGTCAGTTCCTCCTTCCTGTCCTCTCAAACCCAGCCAGTTGAAGCAGATGTCCTCTCGTCCTGAGCTGGTTCTACTGGAGGTTTCTTCCTGTTAAAGGGAGTTTTTCTTTCCACTGTCTCCTTTGTGCTTGTTCAGGATGAGAGACTGTGATGAAGTGAAGGTTCAACACAATCTGAAATCTAGAGAACTTTTACTAATTGACTTTCATAACGTCTGTGAATGTTTTTGTAGAGTCCTGACACGACTCCTGTTGTGACTTGGAGCTACAGAAATAAACTGAATGGAACCGATGATGGCGTACTTGTGTGAGACTTTGAACATTGATGGAAGAGATCTCCAGGTAGCTGAACGTGCTCTCCACCTGAGACACAAAAATGAAAGAAAACACTGACATACAACCAGGACATGAAAAAAGGAGCGAAACAGAATCCTAAGGGTTTTAAATGGGTTTCTTGTGCGTCTTGTTGACATAATTTATTAATTCAAAGATGCAGAAAATTTGAAATAAAATACACAAATTATACAAAAAAATGGGAATAGTCTGCCATCACTTTTGATATTTGTACATTGCTCAACATAAAACTGGGATTTTAGTGAAACCGATTAGAAAAGGAGAACCCTTTGAGTCCGACTTCACAGAAGAAACATTCAGAGTTTAAATAGAAAGTTGGACTTTAAAGAACTCGACGGGCTTTTCCTTGTTTTAGTTTCTAATAGATAAGCTTAATGGCTTTTACATATTTTTCCACAAAATGTTCAGCTGACGGTGTCACACTCTAAACTTTAAATTGTCTGAAGTTTTAAATTTCTATCTCTTTTTAATCCTGCAAACAGTTTTTTTGGTCAAAATGTAGATATTTTCTTTAATAGACACCTGTCGTAAGGCGGATGTGATACGGTATATTCTCCGTCTGGACGTCCATAAACTTTGTGTCAGCTTCTGATCCGCTCAAGATAAAGTAACAAAGCTTCAAACACACGTGCATCGTCACTAGACGGAGTCTCTCGTACACTTTTCATTACTCCAGCGTCAAGGTCGTGCATCAAGGTCAAAGTTTAAAACGAGATCTTTGCTTGTCCGGGCTGTAACTTCTAAGATAATTCATCACATTTGAAGCTCCAATAGACAGCATGCCATGTATTATTTTCATCACCCCAGCTCTATATTCAAGGTCAGAAGTCAAGGTCAAAGGTCATACAAAGTGCTTGGCCAAGCCATTTTATAGATTGCTGTGTTTAACGTGCATTATTCTAGTTGTGCTGTTTGTATTTGACCTACCAAATCTAGAAAATGAATTAATGTGGAAAATAAAAAACATTTCATCACATCCAGAACAAGAAAATAAAAGAAGTCATGTGAAGTTCTGAGCTGGTGTTTTTACCCGAAGTGGTTGCTTGTTTGGAACCAGGTAACCTCTCCACAGACTCAGTACCTGAGACAGAAACATGGAATTAGAAGAGAAAGATGTGAAAATGAATCGTCACCTTTAAAACCTGTTTAGTTTACAATTTCCTGCAGCTCCATTAAACCCGGGACATTTACACATGTGGGAGATCAAATCATTAGATTTATTAAATTTGTTGTGGAAAAAAAAACGGTTCCCAAAACAACCAAGTGTAAGTTCATCAGATTAATTACAAAGCTTTGAACAGCCAGCAGTCACAGAAGATCATGGACAGGTTCACACTTATCATCGTTTTCACCCGTCGGAGGTTCTGACCCGTTCTGAGCTCCTGAACAGGAAAATAATCTGTTTTGTAGAAACTTGCAGTCGTTCACAGCAGAGACTATGAAACAACGGGTCCTTAGTGCTGAACATCTGCAGCTGACAACGACCGCAGGATCATCCAGCAAGAATTTTACAACCAGATTTAAATATTAACATTATGAGGCATGTTTTTGCTTGTGTGTGTATTTGTCTCGTTGTCAGCAAAATATCTCATGAACCACTGTATGGATTTAAATGCAACATTCGTAAAGTAATCACTGGATGAACGTCTACGTCCGATTCACTTTTGGAGTCAGTCTCTTTCAAGATGGCCGCCACAACTACTCGACCTCAGCAAACACTACAATGGCTTCAAGTCATCCAGTTTAAGGGGTATGAAGTTATGAAGTTATGAATCTATGAAATTATGAATCTATGAAGTTATGAATCTATGAGGTTATGAATCTATGAAGTTATGAATCTATGAGGTTATGAAGTTATGAATCTATGAAGTTATGAATCTATGAGGTTATGAATCTATGAAGTTATGAAGTTATGAATCTATGAAGTTCTGAAGTTATGAATCTATGAAGTTATGAATCTATGAAGTTATGAATCTATGAAGTTATGAAGTTATGAGGTTATGAATCTATGAAGTTATGAAGTTATGAAGTTATGAAGTTATGAAGTTCTGAAGTTATGAATCTATGAAGTTATGAATCTATGAAGTTATGAATCTATGAGGTTATGAATCTATGAAGTTATGAATCTATGAAGTTATGAATCTATGAAGTTCTGAAGGTATGAAGTTATGAATCTATGAAGTTATGAATCTATGAGGTTATGAATCTA
>NC_056507.1:2124345-2133286 GCF_014905685.2 Nematolebias whitei
GTTATGAATCTATGAAGTTATGAATCTATGAGGTTATGAATCTATGAAGTTACGAAGTTATGAATCTACGAAGTTCTGAAGGTATGAAGTTATGAATCTATGAAGTTATGAATCTATGAAGTTCTGAAGTTATGAAAGTATGAAAGTATGAATCTATGAAGTTATGAATCTATGAAGTTATGAAGGTATGAATTTATGAAGTTATGAAGGTATCATCTGGAGGTTTGGTTGGATCCAAAGTGTAGACAGAACTCGGGAATCTCGAAAAATAAATAATTTATTTAAACACAAAAGCTGACGTGACAACAAAACTTACATAACTTCGATCAGGTGACACGGAGGAGGAGCAGAACACGACATGATCAGAGGAACAACACGGAAACACACGTGCACACAGAGAGACTAACGAGGGATTAACACGAACACCTGGGGAAGGATAGCAGGGGGAGGAGCTGATTACACGAGGGAGCAACACTGACCAGAGCAGGACAATAATGGAGACAATGCTAGATTCTATTATAATATCAAAAAAGGTGTGGGAATTCAGGAAATGTAATAGAACAAAAAAAAAAGAAGATATTATTTCGAGGATGAGATTTGGTCACACGGGATTAAACAGCCCACTGATAATAATCAATAAACATGTTATGGGCTGTTGTGATCATTGTTTAGAAACAATAAAACATATTTTCTTAGAATGCAATAAATATAAAAAGGAAAGAGAGGTATCAGTGCTTAGTGTATATTTAGTTGATGTTTTTCTTAGTTCATATCTTTGATCTTATCACTGTTTTTATTTTACATTTTATTGTTGGATGTAACTGGGACCCTGTGAACATAATTTCATTCCACCACATGTACCACATGAGGTGCAACGACAATAAAGAAACTCTGACTCTGACTTAGTGACTTAAATAAAAATAAAAGTAAGTTAAAGATAAAGGATTTGCTGCAAAAATCATGAGGGGATACAATTTTTACCAGCATATTTATTTATTTGAGAAGAACAGGTAATTTAGAAAGAATATAACGTGTAAAATAATAGAGTGGTTTAGCAGCTGGGCCATACTCCAATCCAGGAGGTGGCGGTAATGCACCTGAAAGTTGTTTTCAACCGCCATAAAAAGACAAGAAGAAGAAAAAGAAGAGCAGGACAGATGAGAATCACACACACACACACACACACAGGTTTGTTTTGCTATCTTTGTGGGGCCTTTGCATTGACTTCCATTCATTTTTCATTCATTTCTATAGCCTAACCATGACCTTTATCCATAACCTAACCATTACCAGTACATACCTAACCCTAAACCTAACACATCCTCAATTCACACCTTAGTCCTAAACCTAGCCCCTAACCCACCAACGGGACTTCTTCTTATGGGGCCCGGGCTTTGGGCCCCATAAGGAGCAGATGGTCCTCACAATGTAGTATAAGTTGGAAAAATGGGCCTCACAAAGTAGCATAAACAAGGACACACACACACACACACACACACACACACACACACAGAGCGCTAACTGATCGATTGATTGGGCTCACTAGTTGGACTGATTGATTTTATTTGGATTATTAATATTGTATTTAAAACATCAACCCCAGCAGAAAACATATATAACTCACACAATTGTACATGTTGTTAAGCTTTAATTTATAATATAATACAAAATATAATCAGTAATTTCAACTGTAAAGACAAAATTAGCAGAAAACTATAACAGAATAATTCGCTGGCTACAGTTGGACCAGAAGAAACATCCATCAGGGTTGAAACGGGTCACGAACGCTGAACTTTACATGAGATGGTTGATAACATTTTGTGTTGACTTCACAGTTCACAGTGTCAACAGGAAGTTTCACTCTGCTCACGTCTTCGTGCTGACAGCCGTGAAAACTCACCTGTTGCTGAATGACAAGCAACAACTGATGGTGCCTTGATTCAAGATAAAATCCTTACTTTAGTTTGGTTTTTCAACACGTGGCGTCTTATTCTCACCTGTTTGCTAATTACTATTCTCAGAGTTGAGATTTGTCCTGCAGTAAGCTTTTTTGTTTTTATATAAACTTAAATTAAGATGTAAAATCATAAAGTAAGCAAATAATTCTTGAAATCAGCTTTTTCAACAATACATAATACTCAATTTAAGTAAAGATTTTCTACATATCAGGATCTCTTTCCTTATTATAAGTCAAATTTTCTTAAATGAAGCATAACAAATCTTAAAATCAGCTTCATCAACGCTCATTCTGTTCAAACGTTTCTTCAGGAAAACAATCTTTGCTCGTAAGAAGTGCAGTTTCCTTTAATTTAGTTTAGTTGAAAGGCACACCGTTGTTAGATTCATTTGCTGCTTTTAAACTCTAGCCAGGCAACAGATGTTTCTTATCAAAACAAGAACATTTGCTCACATTTGGCTCAAAAAGTGCTGTTTTTGTGGCGCAGAGTCAGACTTTGTTAACTCCAAGCATCATGTCTGTGAATGTCCACTGATTCAAAGAGAAAGCTTGGTGTTTGAAGGCCAACACGGGGTTATCTCCATCTCCTCGTACCGTTGCATCATGGAGAACACAGACACAAAACCTTTGGCACATAGGTGTGCTACTCACCACTAACTTGTTGGCTGATTTCCCACCTGGCTGGTGCAGAAGAACAGGCGTGAGCAGACATATCCTGTGAGGCTTCAGCAGCTCGGAGATCTGATCTGTTTGAACGACCGCCAGCAGACACAAGAACATCAGAGCTGCACTCGGACCACAGGACAGCCAAGTGTCACTTCATCAGCATTTTAAACTTTGTTTAGCCGGGAACGACCGGTGTGCAGCCACACAAACTGCACAAGGGTTCACCTGGGGCTCCGCTGCAGATCCTTGTTGGGGGCTGCCATCATCTATTATTATTCACCTCGGAAGTGTGTCTAGATTTTTATCTCCGTTAATGCGGCCCCAACCACAGCGTCTACCCCCACAAAAGTTATATCAAAACGACCGGCCCGGCTCCAGGAAGTGCGCAGATACTTTTATTGGCAATTGGAGTTACCATGGCGACGTAATTTGCTAACAAAGATGCCAAATTTCCCATAGGAAATGAATAGGAGAAAACTCTTCACAGAAACTGAGTAACGTGTGGAGCCATTTTGGTTCAACATGCAAGGAAGGCAGTGTAGTTTGTACCACTTTATTATAAAGCACTTAAACTGCAACAAGGACAACCAAAGTACTGTACAATAAACCAAGGACACAGGATGAAATACATGGATCCACAGATGTAAAGATAAGAACTAAATGACTGACATAAAATACAGAGACGTTAAAATCAGCTCTCGCAGTGACAAAATCCAGGAAATAAAAGTGAGTTTTTAAACGAGACTTAAAAACTGAGGGAGCCTGCCTGACCTGCGGTGGTAACTCAGTCCACAGTTTGGACCTGCAGCAGAGAAGGTTCTGTCACCTCTGAGCTCAAGACGAGTGACTGGAACCAATAAAACATCTGGTCAGACCTCAGAGAGCGCTGGGGGACATATGGCTGCAGCAGATCAGTGAGTTAGGAGCAGGGAGCACTTTTCAGAGCAGGGGTGTCCGATCGTGGTCCCCGAGGGCCACTGTCCTTCAAGTTTTACAGGTCCCCCTGCTTCAACACACCTGACTGAATGGTGACATGACCTCACTGTGATCTGCAGACACCTGTTAATCCCCGTTGATTCAAATCAGGTGCGATCAGGTGTAATGACCTCCCTGTCGTTAGACGTGACACCTGAGCGAAACACGAAGAGACAAATGTTCGTAAAGAAACGTGCTGCAAACTGTTTCCACCCTGACTCACATTTCCTGAGTCAGGTTTCTGTCGAAGTGGAAACATCGTCGCTCATCTGACGCTTCTGCTTCTGACTGGGACGCTCACTGAATGGAGCTGACCCAAATCAAGATGGCTGCCACAGACAACTGCCTTGGAAATCTCATAAACGGCTACAACTCAGTCCATTTTACAGATGAGCTCAAATCAGACGTTGTTGTGGTGTCAACTCTGCCTGTCTGTTAGCAAAATATCTCATGAACCACTGAAGAGATTTTAACGACGTTCCCAACAACTAATCATTGTGTGTACTGGTACTTACTGTGAAGTCACCAGTTAAAAATGAACTCTAATAATCAACTTTAGCTGAGAGAAAAATGGCTAAAGTTCTGCCACTTTCTCAGCTAATGAGCTAAAGTTTGATGTGGTAGTAGCCGAGAGTCATTCTTAATCCATCCTCTGAGTGATATGTCAGGTTCATAGATACCACTAATTTACAAGGTTTGAAAAAAATCAGAAAAAAGAGGTCCTGATGGGTGATGGCTGCTCTTACCCTGCAGAGTGTGGGGGATGGAGTCCATGTCGTCAAAGGCTGAGGAGACACCAAAGACCACCGCTGGGACCCCCTGATGGGAAGACGAGGGGCTTCGGAGGCGACAACAAGCAGAACAGATGAAGTTTCTGAAGATGAGCTGCAGAAACAGTCCAGTGGAAACACACACACCCACCTGCTTTCTTCCTGCAGCTCACATCTGATTAACCACTTCCCCCCCCCCCCCCCCCCCCACACCCCCCCACACACACACACACACACACACACACACACACACACACACTACATCCTGCACCTACATCAACTCACATCCTGTTCTACTTAGTGAGCAACAACCTGCTGTCTGGAAATGTTCACTGAGGTTTCATGAAAATTAATTAAGTTTATTAAATTAAGCTCGAGCTCATTTAAAAGACTTTAACTTTTGTAGACGGATGAGTTTGTCTTCATGTGTCAGCTGCAGCCAACATGTTATTACATCCTCTGACCACCAGGGGGCGTCAGAACCTTCTCATCCAGCTTCAGACTGCTCTACATTTATCTTGGACTTTAACAACATTAGATTTTAATCGACGCCTCAAACGTGAGCTCGAATGATGAAAATTAATAAATGAATAGTCACAACATCAAGTTCAGCGTTTCTCACATCATCACACAAAGAGTGCCCCCCCCCCCCGACGAGACGAGCGACCTCCCAAAGTAAGTAACCACTGAAGATTATTAATATAAAATACAAACCGGATTCCAAAAAAGTTGGGACACTAAACAAATTGTGAATAAAAAGTGAATGCAATGATGTGGAGGTGCCAACATCTAATATTTTATTCAGAATAGAACACAAATCACAGATCAAAAGTTTAAACTGAGAGAATGAATCATTTTAAGGGAAAAATCTGTTTCCTAATTTCATGGCGTCAACAAATCCCAACAAAGTTGGGACAAGTCCATTTTTACCACTGTGTGGCATCCCCCCTTCTTCTTCCAACACTCAACAGACGACTGGGGACAGAGGAGACCAGTTTCTCCAGTTTAGAAATAGGAATGCTCTCCCATTCATGTCTAATACAGGCCTCTAACTGTTCAATCGTCTTGGGCCTTCTTTGTGGCACCTTCCTCTTTATGATGTTCAAATGTTCTCTGTAGGTGAAAGATCTGGACTGCAGGCTGGCCATTTCAGTACCCGGATCCTTCTCCTACGTAGCCATGATGTTGTGATTGCTGCAGAATGTGGTCTGGCATTATCGTGTTGAAAAATGCAGGGTCTTCCCTGAAAGAGATGACGTCTAGATGGGAGCATATGTTGTTCTAGAACCTGAACATAGTTCTCTGCATTAATGGTGCCTTTCCAGACATGCAAGCTGCCCATACCACAAGTGCTCATGCAACCCCATACCATCAGTGATGCAGGCTTCTGAACGGAGCGTTGATAACAACTTGGGCTATCCTTGTCCTCTCTGGTCCGGATGACATGGCGTCCCAGTGTTCCATAAAGAACTTCAAATCGTGACTCATCTGACCACAGAACAGTCTTCCATTTTGCCACACTCCATTTTAAATGACCCCTGGCCCAGTGCAAACGTCTGAGCTTGTGGAGCTTGCTTAGAAATGGCTTCCTCTTTGCACTGTAGAGTTTCAGCTGGCAACGGCGGATGGCACGGTGGATTGTGTTCACTGACAATGCTTTCTGGAAGTATTCCTGAGCCCATTCTGTTATTTCCTTGACAGTGGCATTCCTGTTTGAGGTGCAGTGACGTTTAAGGGCCCGGAGATCACGAGCATCCAGTAGAGTTTTACGGCCTTGACCCTTACGCACAGCGATTGTTCCAGATTCTCTGAATCTTTTGATGATGTTATGCACGGTTGATGATGATAACTTAAAAGTCTTTGCTATTTTACGCTGGGTAACACCATTCTGGTATTGCTGCACTATCTTTCTGTGCAACAATGGTGGAATTGGTGATCCTCTTACCATCTTGGCTTCTGAGAGACACTGACACTCTGAGAAGCTCTTTTTATACCCAATCATGTTGTCAATTGACCTAATTAGTGTTAATTGGTCTTCCAGCTGTTCGTTATATGCTCAATTTCCTTTTTCCAGCCACTTATTGCTACTTGTCCCAACTTTTTTGGGATTTGTTGACACTGTGAAATTTTGAATCAACATATTTTTCCTTTAAAATGTTACATTTACTCAGATTAAACTTTTGATCTGTCATCTATGTTATATTACGAATAAAATATTGACATTTGCCGTCTCGACATCATTGCATTCAGTTTTTATTCACAATTTGTTTAGTGTCACAACTTTTTTGGAAGCCGGTTTGTATTATGATTATAAAACACTAAAAAGAAATGCAGCAAACTGCTGCACATGAAAGAATATAAAGATGAAACCAAACAAAAGATGAAAGATTAAACCGCAGCGTGGTGGTTCAGTTGGTAGAGCTGCCACCTCTCAGGAAGGTCGATGGGTCAAATCCCGGCCTGAGGCCGTTCTGGGTGGAGTTTGCATGTTCTCTCCGTGCTGCCTGGGTTTTCTCCCACAGACCAAAAACATACCGCGGTAAAAACATGCATGTTAGACTGATTGGTAACTCTAAATTGTCCTAGGTGTCTCTGTGATGGACAGAAGACCCGTCCATGTGTCCCTGTGATGGACTGGAGACCTTTCCAGGTGTCCCCAGGTGATGGATAAAATATGATCATCCAGTGATGCATGTCTCGTATCCACTTGAATATCTTGCAGTAAAAACATTTAGGTTTACTCACAATTTAAATCCCTCAGCAACGGGGACATTGGCGTACTGCTTGTCAAACACATATTTGCACTTTTTTGTTGATTAAAATGACAAAAGAAATTCATGTTTTAGTCTGAACTGATGATGTTTTGTGTTTTTTGATGGTTAAATAAAATGATAAACATTTGCTTCGTATCAGATTCTTCTGTTTGACACGTTGTTACGTTACTGAAGACATCAGGGTGCACGTGGGCTCCCACAGGAAGCAGACACTTCAAACTATCCACTAATCTGGAATATTTTAGTCCACGACCAAAACCATTGTTAGTGTAAGCCCCGCCCACAAGAAGCATCAGCCGACTCGCGTCCAGTTTAAAGTAAATTTAATAAAGAACATGTATGATCACAAGCCACAGAAATAAATCTGCTGTTTTAACGGGTGAAGCTAATAGAAACGGTACAGAAACGACATGAAGGGACAAAGACGAACGCTGAAACAAACGTCTGAAGGCAGGAAATGAGTTTGTGTTCAGAAACTAGGGAACATGAAGACAAACGGACTCCTCTGAGTCGGAGAACGACGTCTGTCGAGCAGAGTCAGGACAGTGGAGGGAATCATGATCGTTTCCTACATGGAACAACCTGCTCTTGATTACAAACATTTAAGTCTTTTCTTCTTGGTTTTGAACCGACACCCACACTGGACCTTTAATCCAAGCTACAAAGAGTCGTCGTCCTGAAAACACCGCCAGCCGTAAAGATTTATAAAACCAGTTCTCTAACAGACATGATGAAGAACATTATTCTGTACGCTCGATAGGAAAGAACACCGAAATAAATCAAACTAAATATTAATAAATCAACAAACATCAAAGTAAAACAAACTAAGCATGAGTTGTTTTCGGATCAGTAAAAGTATTTTAAACAGAGAAAGTGTTTTTTTAAGAAGACTTTGTAACGTCTGTCCGTCGTCGGCTCAAATGTTTATTAACACAAAGGGTCTTGATTGAACACGATAAGAAACTAGAAAGAAAACTTCCATTTACGTCCTGAAAGGTCACGACGTCTGCGTCCGGGCTGAGCGTGAGGAACACGAGGGTCTGACGTCCAGGAAGTTTCTGACCGAGTCCAACCAGTCTCACTGTTTCAGACCAAGTCGTTACAGTTGGAAGAGCCAAGTCCTAAAAACACAACACGGTTGTGTGCACGGCTCGCAGGGCCATAATGTAGGCTGTGCACATTATTTTGTCCCCTGACTCCGCCCACACCGTCATGTTTTATACACAAATTAAAACACTTATGCTTTGATCTACTGGATACACATTAAAAAGAAGATGAGTGGGATCAGAAATACTCTCCGTGCACGTTGTGAGCATGATAACTTGAAAAATAATTGAGGTGCAGAACTTCCGTTTTGGTGTGTGGCTGCATCGAGACGTAAGAAAGGTCATCATTGGAAACTGGGTCGATGCACCAAAACTCAAGATGGCCACCGCCACATACATGTGCAACCGACCACCCCTTATGTTAGAAGCAACTGATTTCTAGTTTCTATCTTTCTTAAAAGTATAGTTTACTCAAATGATGGGGTGGCCGAAGATTAATCTATGGGGCCAAGGCCACCATTGGCCAACCCCTGTCTCCAATTGATCTATGAGGACCAAGGCCACGACTTGGCTCCAATTAATCTATGGGGGCCAAAGCCATCATTGGCCACCCCGTCTCCAATTTGTCTATGGGGACCAAGGCCACCACTTGGCTCCAATTAATCTATGGGGGGCCAAGGCCACCATTGGCCACCCCCTGTCTCCCAATTGATCTATGGGGACCAAGGCCACCACTTGGCTCCAATTAATCTA
>NC_056507.1:2133296-2143735 GCF_014905685.2 Nematolebias whitei
TCCAATTTGTCTATGGGGACCAAGGCCACCACTTGGCTGCAATTAATCTATGGGGGCCAAAGCCACCATTGGCCACCCCCTGGCTCCAATTAATCTATGGGGGCTAAGGCCACCTTTGGCCACCCCCTGGCTCCTCCACTGCACTTGTTTATGGAAAATATTACTCCCCCCACTCGCCAGAGTCCATCACTTGAATATCGCAGGTTTACTTGAATTCTCCGTTCAGTTCCAGTCCAGAAAAACTACAAACATTCAATATTCAAATCCCTCAGCGATGGGGGGGACACGGATGAACCGCGTGATATTAATTAAAATTCACCACCGGGGTGGCTTTGAGACTGTGACGTTCAAGGCTGAGCCTCTGAAACTCACAAACCGTTATGAGCCTCAGTCAACACGTCAAGACTCCCTGATGGATGCTGACCAGTCCCTGACGAGTCTCAGCTCAGGCTGATACTGGTTTTAAGGGGAGGGGTGGACTAGGATTTGGTCTGTGAAGCAGCGACGTGCTGCTCTGCTCCTCACAGGTTAGTTTGTGAGTCAGCCCCTTCAGGTTGAACAAACCAGCATCAAGGCCTGGTTTGATCCTGAAAGCCTTCCTGACTGAAGCGGGAGTTAAACTACAGACCGTGTTCCTCGTTATGAGCGAGTGTGTGTGGGCACCACTGACAGGAAGTGGCTCTGAGTGGGAGGAAGCAGCAACATACAGCCGTATTGTTTCAAAGTGAGAGAGGCGGTGAAGACGAGCTTGGATCTGTGCGACGGACGTTTCATCCATTTGTCTGCTTGACGGACAAACGACAAATGATTTTTGTTGTTTGTAAATATTTACATACAACTTTTTGTACATCGTGTTTCTGTCATGACCATTCGAGTGATTTAAAATGGCTGCTGCTGCGACACGTGTGTGTGACAGTGCGCAGCGTTCATCGGTCCATCATGCTCAGGATCATCTCGGGGGTCAAGTCTCCGTTGGCGGCAGCAGCAGCCGTTTCCTCACTCATGGAAAGCTCCAGAGTCTCCATCCCGTCATGGTCCTCCACCCCCTCCTCCACCGTCAGGGTCACCGCCTCCGCTGGGGCATCGCCCTCCTCCTTCAGGATGACCTCCTCCACCTCCCCGGTGCTCTCATCCTCCACCTGAATGATGGCAGCAGCTACACAACAACAAACACACGGTGTGGACTCGTGAATGTGAGAAAGGTCAAACACAAGCGAACAGAAAAACCAGACTGAAGGTTCGACCTTCTGCAACCGTTTCCCTGAGACCAGCTGCCTTGGCGGGGCGCTCTTTGTATGTTCTTTGTGTGGGGAGGGGGTCAGGACAGGACGGAGACACGTCTGTGTGCTGACCGCCTGCTAGCTTAGCGCTACGTAGCTGTCGGGTTTTATGGGGGGTCGGTAGGCAGGGTGCTCGGTTCTGTTGACGGGGCTTGTATAATGGTAGAGAAACAACATCTCAAGGTCACGTATTCATATTTAATATCTGCATCGATTTTATGTCTATATTCTGATTTACTTCATTTTGTATTTTGCTTCGTGTGTTGTCTGTTGTTCTGTGTGTTCAGCACTTTGGTTGGCCTTGTAGCTGTTTTAAGTGCTCTATAAATAAAATGGTATGGTACGTGATCCACAAGGTCAATTCCAAGGTCATAGGAAAGGTCAAAAGGTTTGAAAACCTCATCAAATTCTCTTTCCAATGACACCAAGTCCGTGAAATGGACCCAGTAGTTTAATTGTTGCAGATCAGTGACCACGCCCACTTTCACCAAAATCGGTCAATTTGTGGGACCACTGGTCCGACTGACCTAAAATTTAAGATCCTGCGCTGTGGGACCATAAATAACAAATAAACCAAGTTTCATCAAATCCAAGATGGTCAGTTTAAACCTGTTGGGTGATTTGGTACCTGGAGGAAAAACTTCACCACGTTCTTCCAGAACTGGATAAATTCAGTCCAAAATGAAAGTTTACTAAACGTTTAGATCAGTTTTTGATCGCTGATGTTTTTCCATGTATTTGTTTAACTGTCTGTTAGCAAAATATCTTGTAAACTTGAACTCACTGTTGATCTACAACTGATAAACTTTTGGAATCAGCCCATTTCCAGATGGCTACCACTGCTAATCGATGCAGCAGGGACGTGTTTCCTTCAAGGAACGACGGGACATTATTGTAAATGAGCTTTAGCCACGTTAGGTTTAAAACAGTTACAACAAGCAGCTGCATGTTTTACTGGACCTGACTGAGCAGTTGAAAAAATGAAATGTGCACGTTTGAGATGGTGCCAGCATGCTTACCAGCAGCAGGTGCTCTGGCAGCCATTTTCACTGACTTGCTGGGAGCTGGAGGCTTCGGGCTGTTCTTTGGAGGTCGGCCTCGTTTCCTCTTGGCAGGAGGCTCATCAGGAGCTGGTACTGGAATGGCAGCAGGAGCTTGATCCAGTTCAATGGTTTCTAGTTCATCCTCTTCCTGTAGTAATGCAGCTTCCTCCTCATCCTCAGCTTCATCTTCATCGTCCTGTTCCGGCTGATCCTCCTCTGAGCGACAACAATCAAAGGAGACACATTAAATGACGTGACGACCAGCACAACCTGCAAACAGCACCAGAACGCACCACTGTCGTCCTCGTCTCTCCTGCTCCTCATCTTCTTCTTTCTCCCCCGCCTCCCTTTCTTTGGGCTCACCCCTCCATTCTCTGCATCCTCCACTTCACCACTACAGTTCTCAGAGTGGCGAACCATGGTGTTCTAAAAAACAAACAAATCAACAACAACAACAATAATAAATACAACACAGACTATGAGGGGTGGCACGGTGGAGCAGTTGGTAGAGCTGTTGTCTGTCAGTGAGAAGATCTCTGGTTCAAATCCCGGCCTGGGGCTGTTCTGGGTGGAGTTTTCATGTTCTCTCCGTGCTGTGTGGGTTTTCTCCCACAGACCAAAAACATGCATGTTAGGCTGCCTCAGGCCTCCCCTACAGAAGAGATCTGTGATCTCAATGGGATTTGTCTGGTTAAATAAAGGTCAAATAAAGGTCAATAACTATGGAGGCTGACTTCCACCCCCTTGCCCTCAGAGCGATTGCTGACTGTCCATAAGTTATAAACAGAACTGGTGACAACGTGCACCCAGTTGGAGTCCAGCTCTCACACCGAAGAGGTCCGATTTACTGGAGGCGAGCGGTGAATGGTCTGTAGGAACGGACCCCCAATACAATTCTTACGGAGCATCCCCCACGGTGTACCTCAGGGAACATCCACAAAACACGTCAACTGTTTGGGACAACTCCCATGTCCCCTTGAGGACCCTAGTGTGGGTTAAACAGAATGGACCAACCCCAAAGTTCCCTGACTCAGCTTCCTCCATGGAAAATGTGCTGGTCTGCAAAGTATTCGTCCACGCACCCAATGACATCACCAGTTGAGGCCAACAGTACCCCACCTTCACACACAAGGTTTGTGAAGTCCTGCTTTCCTTGCCTGAGCCGTCTGAAGGTTTGAATCTTCTTGGACTGAGTCTCTAACGTATGAAGCCTTAATGAACTACTCCCACATCCAAGAAGTCTTTATCTTAGCAGCAGCCAGGGCTGCAGCCCACCCAGTACCCCTCAGCTGCCTCTGGAGGAACTCCTTCTTCAGTGTGACAGCCCACATCACCCGGGGGGTCCACCATCAGGTTTGAGGACAGCAGTCATGAGAGACGTGACAATCTTATCATCCTGAGATTATATTTAAAAGTGGGCAAACTGCACGAGTGCAGAGGAACGTTGTGTTTGGCAGAAAAGTCAGAATGCAAAGCTTACTTTATGAGGACTTTGTCTTTAGTGTAAATAACCACTGACTGACCGTCGACCATCTAACGCAAACGTGAAGACACTGAAGACATTTTAAAACGGTAGTCTGCTGTGAGGCGGTTTTAAAAAGGCAAAGATGTGCTTCGGCCTCATGTTCCAGACAGGTGAGCACTGAATACTCCAGGTAAGACACTGACTACTGGTGACTCCACACAACACCACTTCTTTATAAACCCTCCCCCAGGTGTGTCCTCACCCTGCGTGTGAAGGTCTTGTTGCACTTGGGGCAAACAAAAGCGGTGGGGACAAAGTTGGGGTCGTGGTAGCGCTTGAAGTGCATGTCCAGGAGCTGCTTCTGTCTGAAGGTCTTCTCACACTGGCTGCAGGCGTACGGTTTCTCTCCAGTGTGTGTGCGGCGATGCATTACCATGTGACGCTCCTAGACATGACAACACATCCACAGAACAGAGCGTCACAAACAATAATTCATGTTTCGACGTCAGAGGACGACTCACTCTGTAATAACACATTTAAACTTTACGCTCGCAAAGGAAATAAACTTCAAACTTTGAGTAGTTCCAACAAAACATCAATATTCTGGATATTAAAGGTTCCACAGGGAACACGTTTCTTAAATATTAAGATGTTTTCTTCATGTTTTTGAAGTTGTACTTTACTTCTTTGGTACGAGGGTCCCTGTTCGGTACAGTACAAGAAAAATAAAACGTTTCCTAACGCCGGTTGCTTTGTTTCCTTCAAGGAAGCGGGTCATGTGCACGCAGTAATGTACGCCTTCACTAACTACTGTTACTCCAGAGAGGGATTTCTTAACAATATATTACAAAAAATAAAAGCAAAGTATGTTTTCTTCTATTAATTGGACTCAAACTTTAAGCAAAATTAAATTTGACACAAAACATGGAATAAAACTATTACTGCTGAGTCTTCTCCTTAAAATACAGGTTGTTAGAAAGAGTGCATCTACAGTGTGGACTTCCACACAACATGATGCTAATGATGAAGATGCCTTTGTTGCTTTATGGCTCGGCCAGCTCGTGACAGAAAACTTGCTGTGGGTATACCAGGCACGATGCATGAGGTGCTGTACTAATAGGATTACGATAAAGATGGTTGAGCAGCAACGAACCTGGCGGCAGCAGTAGTCACACATGTCGCACTTGAACCTCTTCTCATTCTTGTGGGACTTCTGATGCTGGATCAGAGCGTACCGCTCATGAAAAACGGCGTCGCAGTAACGACACTTCTTTCCAGTCTCGATGAAGGAGTGCTGCTTGCGAAGATGCACGCCTTGACAAAACAAACAAGCAAAAAACAAATAAGAAAAGTAAAAACACTTTTTTTGTCTCAGGTGAACAGTGTGCTTTACCCAAGTCACTCTTGCGTGCAATGACCGTGTCACAGTGTGGACAGTGGAATTTGGCCACGTTTTCCGTGTGTTTCTGCAGAATGTGCATCTTCATGGTGCCGCTCTGGGTGAAGCGGGCGTGGCAGATGTAGCACTCATAAGGTTTCTCCCCTGAAAACACACAACACGTGTAAGATTTACTATTATAGGGTTCCTTCTAGGAGAACTGACACAAGCACAAACAAATACACTAGGCACTAGTTGTATTTAGCTGCATTTAGCTGACAGCCACAAGAGACAAAAAGCAGAAGAACCTCCAGTTTTAGCTTCTCTCCATCGGCTCCTTGTCAATTCCAGAATTCAAACTCCTACTTTGAACCTACAAAGCCCTCAACAACCTAGCTCCATCTTATATTACAGATCTTATTGTTGCATATTTTCCCAACAGATTTTTTTCTTTAGAAAACAAAATAAAATCTGGAAACACAACCAAACTCCAGACTTTTACTGGAGCCTTGCTATTATCCTTGTAGAGACTAGAGCCGAACAGAACCCAAACGATATAAACTGGGGAGGAAGAAGGACAACACAATATAGTAAATGTTAAAAAGGCAGATTTGTAGCCAGTTTTGAATGTCATTAAATAACCTGAGTAGAAAAGTTGTTAAAAGAAGGTGAGCAACACGACAAGTTAAACTGAGGCTACATGAAATAAAGCAATGACAAGTTGTATGTATACACAAAAGGATGGTAGGTGACCCTCTTACCTGAGTGTGTCCTCATGTGTCTCTTCAGCTTGTATGTGTCTCTGCTGGCGTAGCTGCAAAGACTGCACTGGAATGGACGCTCACCAGTGTGGGAACGGATGTGACGCTTCAGTTTGCTCACCTTCACAACAGACATACAAGCACACGTCAAATTCACCCTTTGTCTAAAAAAACACAAGGAAACGAGAACTGGTTTTACCTCCACACTGGCGTAGTCGCACATGGAACATTTGAAGGGTTTCTCATGCGTGTGTTTGTAGCGACGGTGACGGACAAGCTCTCCGCTGGTCACGAACGCCATATCACAATCTGTGCATTTGTGTGGTCGAGTTCCTGGATCAGCAAAAATGACGTAGCAGTTAAAAACAAAAAGCCCATTCTTTTGTAGTTGACGGCTCTCTGGAGAGTCAGGACGTACCCGTGTGTGTGTTGAGGTGGTTTCGGAGCAGAGTCACCGTCCTGAAGGCTCGTCCGCACAAGTGACACTTGTGCGGTCTCTCGTCGGTGTGGCTCTTCATGTGCCGGTCCAGGTTGGAGCGGCGAGGACACGTGTAGCTGCAGAGCTCACACTGAAACGTCTTCTTCACTCCTGACGTGAACAGACACACAAACACGGTCTCAACACGCAGCTTTAACAAACATTACCGTCTTTAACTCACACTTCCCACCCCGTTCTATTTAAACAGGATAGTTTTTCAATCTTTCAGCTGACTTGTTCCAAATCAGACAACAATAAGTTACATGCGTTCAAGTTTATTTCATTGTGTCGAATAAACAAGTTCAGATTTCTTCCACTCAAAAATAAAAGCACAAGAAGTAAATGTTTTTCCTCTGTCATGTGCATCTCTACAGAAACTCTTGTGGAAGTTATCAGAACCAGAACAAGCTTTATCATCAATGCACCGAGATACAACGACAACATGCACGTACAGTCGTCCGAAAGAGGACGGAGTGCACGTAGCTGCTGCTAAAAAGCGCGGCCTTCTTATCTTTTTCAGAATACATTTTTAGATAGAAAATATTATTATAGATTATTAAAACTAAACGAGCTGTACGTCGATGCCCCCATCGCTGAGGGACTTGCACACTGAATGTTTGTAGTTTTTGAGCCGAGTGTTTTTCTGGACTGGAGGTGAACAGAGAACGAGGCAAAGCTTAAAGCCGTGGAGAAGAGCGATGTTTGTCTGAGGCAGCACAGAGCGATGGATCCTGAAGGGTGGAAGGAGCAATTTTATAAACCACAGAGTGCAATGACGGAGTCAGGGGGTGGGCAATGGTGGCCTTGGCCCCCAATGATTAATTTTAAGGGAAGAACAATCCCAACCATTTGAGGAAACTATTTTTAGGCAATATAAAAACTAGAAAACAGTTTCCTCAAATGATGGGGTGTTTGGCTTACACACACACACACACACACACACACACACAAGTTTCAGTGGGGTGGGGGCAGGATGCGTGAGAGAACACACACACACATACAGTGTTTCTGCTACCATCATACAAGCAGGGCGCCCCACCCTGTCAAGAGAACTGAGCGCCCTGCTACCGAACCCACCCCCACCAACAACTGCCAGCACTGATGTAGCTAAGCTAGCAGCGCGCAGTACAGAAGTGCTAGCTAAAAAGCTCAGTTTCCCTCATGCACAGCAGTCTCCACCCCCCCGCTTGAAAACTGTTGGTACAAACGGCGCACAACACAGACGTCTCCACCCCCCACCCCATGCACGGATGGTATTTCCAGTTCCCCGTCTTCAGTCCAGGGAGTGGGAGACGTCAAAATCAGTGTAACCTGTAGCGTGCCGTCTCACCTTTCTTCTTGATTTTGGTAGGCTTGGGGGGCTTCATGGTACCAACAACCTTCTCTGCGTTGACCTCCGACAAAAGACCCTCCTGCTGTTCCTCTTCAAAGTCGTAGACACTGACATCCATATCCTTATCACCTTCAGTGTAACGCAGATGGCTCTTCTTAGCCTGCATGAGCAGCAAGTTCAGTCAACCTGCGGAGAACAACCCCCAGCCCCCCCAAAAAGAATGAGCACACATTACCTTTTTGGCCTTCTTGATCGCTCCTGAAGGAGTTAGAAAGTCTGAGTCTTTGGACCAGCTTGTGTCATCATTCAGAGACTGAACGGGCTCATCCACGTCTTCTTCCAGCATCTGGCTTCCCACCTCCTCAAGCTCCCCCTCTTCTTCAATCGGGGCTTCTGCTCCCTTTTCCCCCTCCACTGTTTCCACCTCCCCATTAGCACCAACCTTAACCACCTACAACAACAACAGCAGTTTTTTATTTACTCGCATAAACATAACAGACTTCTCGAGAATTCCCTTTAAAAATCCAAAGAGGAATCACAAATTAGTTTAGCCTAAAATATACAATTATTTCCAGAAACGTGATCAGCATGGAGTAGGTGTGGAAGGGTTTGCTAAATCCACCATCGCTGATGTCCCCCGTCTCTGAGGGATTTGAATAATGAATGTTTGTAGTTTTCAAGATGAGTGTTTTTCTGGACTGGAATTGAACAGGGAATGTAAGTAAACCTAAACGTTTTTAGTGCAAGATATTCAAGTGGGCACCACCACTAGGTGCGATGGGGGCCTTGGCCCCCACAGATTAATCTTTGGCCACCCCAATCATTTGAGGAAACTTTACATTTAAGCAATATAAAAACAAGAAAACAGTTTCCTCAAAATACTGGTGGCAGGTTTAAATACACTGATGCTCCCATTTGTCATGAGCTGAACTCAAAGATCTGAGACTTTTCTTTGTACACAAAAAGGTTTTTATCTCTTAAATATGGTTCACAAGTTCATGTAAATCTGTTAGTGAGCGCTTCTCCTTTGCCGAGATGATCCATCCACCTCACAGGTGTGGCAGATCAAGATGTTGATCAGACGGCATGATTATTGCACAGGTGACCACAATAAAAGGTTTTATCACGCAGCACGATGACACAGATGTTACCAGATTTGAGGGAGCAGCAGTCGGCTGCTGACTGCAGGAATGTTCATGCTCAGAGGATTTGTCAGTACATCCTCACAGCCACAGACCACATGTAACCACGCCAGCCCCCGTGTTCGTTGTCCATAACATATGACTGTCCATACCATAACCCCACCACCACCAACTCTATTCACAACCTGTGTGTTCCTCATGTGCAAAAACTAACAGGATCCACACGTCCTGAACACACAGGTGAACCAAATCCCCTTTTTTCCTAAAACCATCCCATCCCAAATATTTAGAGCTCATTAGGTTCCCCTTTAAAGACAACTGGATTTCTTCTTTTGATTCTTGAAGACTTTTGAGATTTCAGATGATCTCAGCCTCAGTAAGATTCTTGAGAACAGATATCTAATTTGCCTCCTACTCTGTGATTAGGATCCTCCTGTCCTGGATGACTGAGAATCACCTACACCTGAGGGTACCCAAAATGGAGCTTTGTTAAGAAAGTAATTTGTTGTATGAGCTTTCAGTGGTGGGCAATTCATCCCTTAAAAAACTGCACCAGTGGATCCCCAGTCAGTTAAAAGTATTCCTTGGTAATGGCTCAGCTGCTGATGGTTGTGTTCTCTGCCTGTGTACCTGAAAGCCTTCGGGAAGAGGCAATGTGTGACAGATGACTGGGTCTCCATCCTTTGGCATTGAGGTGGTCTCTACAAACGTGCCTTGCTGCAGGGCCTCAACAGTAGTGGCAGAAACCGGCACCTGGACCAGCTGGAGTTCCCCCAGGCCCAAGGCTGCTTGCTCTTTTAAGTTTACCACCTGAGAACACAGAAAACTGCAAGCTGAGGCTTTGGAGACATTTACCAAGACCGACTGAAAACTGTGGAATCACTGAACTTCAGAAAAGACCCGGATCATTCAAAACGAACACTTACCTGTAAGGTGATGATCTGAGTCTGGTCCACTGTTGCCATGGCAGCCTGATGAGCAGCGCCTGCAACTTCTCCAACTAAGCCCATTGTAGCCACTGACCCAGCGAGTGCAGGATCCATTACCTGTGGAATAAACTTCTGTCATCTTAGCAGGATGTACTTAGTTACTTTCAGCTACAGGTTAATCCATTTCAAAATCTACAACAGCTCTATGACGTCTGACCAAAGCCCGATTACATCTGGGACTCTGACAGGAACCCGGAACGTGAAGCTGGACTGGGTTCAATCCTCCCCGTCAGCTGGTTCCACTACAAGTTTTAAGTCTGTCCTAAATTAACCTGAACTGTCAGATGTGCTGAGCAAAGATATTCTAAGATGAGGTGTGTGTTGTGTTTGTTGAACATGTGCACACAAGAGGGGGTAAATAAGACATTTTAAATTTATCTGGCAACCTTCATCACCCATGCAGCGTCTGCATGACACTTAGTCCAAACTGGTGAAGACACTAACGTCTCTTTGGAGCCTGGACTTTATTAGTTTTGCTCCTACATGATGGAAAAGGCTGAGCAGCACAAAAACACTCTCTGACATTTATTATAACTGTTGTTATTTATTATAACTGTTGTTATTTATTAT
>NC_056507.1:2143745-2156051 GCF_014905685.2 Nematolebias whitei
ATTATAACTGTTGTTATTTATTATAACTGTTGTTATTTATTATAACTTGTTATATTTATTATAACTGTTGTTATTTATTATAACTGTTGTTATTTATTATAACTGATGTTATTTATTATAACTGTTATTTATTATAACTGTTGTAATATTTATTATAACTGTTGTAATATTTATTATAACTGTTGTTATATTTATTATTACTGTTGTTATTTATTATAACTGTTGTTATTTATTATAACTGATGTTATTTATTATAACTGTTATTTATTATAACTGTTGTAATATTTATTATAACTGTAGTTATTTATTATAACTTGTTATATTTATTATTACTGTTGTTATTTATTATAACTGTTGTTATTTATTATAACTTGTTATATTTATTATAACTGTTGTTATTTATTATAACTGTTGTTATTTATTATAACTGTTGTTATTTATTATAACTGATGTTAGAGTAGAGAAACTTTGGACTGCAGCTGCCTGGAGTGTGCATGTGCCACTTCACTCCTCCGTGGGGGGTTCCTCTGAACATGTCCACTCTGAGACCTGGACTCAGAAACCTTCAGGTTCAGAGAGGATCAGGACGTTGTCTGTAAATGAACGTTTCACGTCGTGTAAACGAGGCTCAGACTGGCTGCCCTGCCTGTCAGTCAAGAGACACATGTCAAAGATAGAAGATTAGCTGATGTCTAGTTTTAATGACATCTACCCAGAATACCTTGGAGCTCCACTGATAGATCGTGATTGACGTATCGAACACCCCTGATCAAGTGTTAAGGGAGCTTACCTCAGTCTTCACCTGCATCAGGGTTGAATCCAGGGAGTTCACAACCATCATCTCAACTCCAGCTTCCATCAGTTCCTGCTGGGACTGGGGAACAGTTACTAATCCTTCCACAGGAGCTGAAATACAAGATTAAACATTAAAAGAGTTTTTGGTTGTTTTATCATTTTACTAAAACACAGTTTGACCAAACCTTGCTCCAGTAGGATTCCAGCTTGTTGCTGCACTACACCCTCAGCAGCTTGCTGAAGGAGATCGGCCACTGTGGGATCCTGGCTGTGGACGGAGTGAATCGATGGGAAGTCTTTGGTGGAGACATCCACCACTCCTTCACCATCAGCTGAGCCACCATTCATGCTGTGCAACAAAAGAAACAGTGAAAACAAACGCTCTCTGACCGATCCATCAGGAGAAACATCACCCCCCCCCCACACACACACACACACACCCCCACAACTAAATATCCATTAAAAGCTAATAGACAGGGAACAGAACACTGCTTTACGTTTATCATAAAAACTATATCAACACTCTCAGAGTATATTCAGTTAAAACAGAAAGAGTTTACATACACCTCACTGAAAACTGTGTATTTTCATAAAGTCTTTAACATTTTATTATGAACATGAAGCAAAATTCAGTCTCTCCTCAAAAATAATTTTATTTAGTGAACGTTTTAGGAATTGAAATCAGACAAAATCGCAGATGACTGGTGAGACTCAAAGGAAAAAGAGCTGTTGTGTAGAAGAGCTTTCTAAGAGCTGTCGTATTTACACGATGACCTGGAGTTGCCATGACAGGCAGGGTTGCCAGATAAGACGTGATCACTACTGTACTGTTGCTTTAAAATGAACGACTTCCTTCCTTGTTCTCTTGATTTGAGAGGAGTAAAGGAGGCCATCTTTGTGAAAAGAAACCGTCCATCATTAAACAGGGGCGGAGCCTCCGAGTTCAACAGCCCCCCTCTTACAATGCTAGTATCACTCAACCCCCTGTGAATAGTGTTGGATTTCATATTTTTATACCTTTTTATCAAGCATTCAAATGTCATGTTATATAAAGTGTGTGCGTGTCTTTCTTCCAGGGTTGAACTATATTTATAGAAAATGTTTACTAATTCTAACTAGTTTACCTTTACATATAATCTTATATTAGCTAATGACATTTTACAAGTTCACATATGATATATTACAAGCAATCAAATCATGCCAGATAGCAGACTGATTAACATAAATAAAGCTAGAACACATCTCTTTAATTTAGACTTAATATAGTTTGACTAAGTAAAATCCAAATAAAACAAACTAAAACAGAAGCATAAAAAGGGATCAAGTAAGAACACGCAAACATGAGTTAGATAATAATAGTTATTAATTATTCCTAGAAAGAAACTAACTTTAGAACAGAATCATGTGGTATCACTAAGGTATAAGTAGGTTACACTGAAACGGCTAAAACAAAGAGCCGATTTTCACGCAGGTCGTAATAGTGGCTTATCTTATCTAAAGAATGTGCCAAGTCCCCGGCCAGAGCAGAGTAACCATGGCAACCTTTCGGTTAAACCAATCAGAGAGCCCGAAGTGTATAAAACACAGCCACCAGAAAAATACGGGTAGCATTTGCTGGAGAAGCGTCAGATCAGGTCGGTTTTGGTAAATGCTCCTGTATGCATACAGATTTGTTGATTTTATGAACTCTGAATACTTGTAATCTGTTGTCCAATAAATCTTTTGAACTAAGGTGGACTATATCAGCTGTTTGAACACCATTAGTGGCCATCTAGCCACAACAATAGCAAGCAGCCACTAACAATCATTCATTAGGCTGATGGTCCTCCTGGATCATGTGAACAGCTAGTTCTGGACGTCAACAACAAACTGGTTGATCCACCATGAGAAGGTGCTATTTATAAGACTGAGTTTGCTGCAGCTCCTCAGACTGAAGAAGTCCTTTGGATAAAAGACAAAACATTTCAACAAGTTTTTATTTTTTGCAGCCATCTAGAGGACCTGACTTAACTTTGTTAGATCAAGAAAAAGTTACATGTTTGTGAATCATTTCAGAAATGTCTTTGATGTCTAAGAGTTAAAGTTAATGCCTAAGAAATGCTCCTTTTGAAAATTGGGTCGCCACATCAAAATTCAAGATGGTCGCCACCATAAATGTCAAATCCGGCCTTAACATCTCAAGGATCAAAGTAATCACAAGACTTCTTTGTTCTTTCTTCTTCTTTCAGCTGCTCCCTTCATCAGGGGTCGCCACAGCAAACTGAGTCGCACGAAGACTTGGCAATTGTTTTTACGTCGGATGTTCTTCCTGTCACAACCACAGACCACCGAGCTACCACAGCCCTCTGTGTGGAGCGGGGAGCTGCTATCTAGGGCACCCGGGGGAGCAGATGAGGGGGGGCCCTGCTCAAAGGCCAAGAGAGAGGCAAATGAGGGTGGAGACAGGTGTGGGTGTTTCACCTTTCCCACCCACATTTTGATGTTGTCAGTACCGCGGGAGTTCTCTAGCCTCTGCGCCACCACTCTCCCAACTACCAAATTAAAGGTTGGCTGTTTAAATAAAACAAAATTAACACTAAAAGTAACCCAGCTCCACAGTTTGTCTTCATCTAAAACAAGCTCTTGTCCGGTTTTAGCTTCTCTCCATTGGCTCCCTGTCAAATCTTACTTCTAACCTACAAAGCTCTCAACAACCTAGCTCCATCTTATAGTTCCCTATTTTACTAACAGAGCACTTCACTCTGAGACTGCAGGTTTACTTGTGGTTCCTAAAGTTTCCAGCAGCAGAATGGGAGGAAGATCGTTCAGTTCTCAGGCTCCTCTCTTGTGGAACCAACTTCCAGTTTCTGTCCGTGAGGCTGACACATTGTCCAGTTTGAAGACTTTCCTTTTTGATAAATCCTATAGTTAGGGTCGCTTTGGTTTCCTGACCTGTTCCTTTACCCTTTGCTGCTATAACCTTAAGGCTCTCACATACTTGGGCAGACAGTTGAAGCAGATGTCCGCTTGTCCAGAGCCTGGTTCTGCTGGAGGTTTCTCCCTCACGAGGGAGTTTTTCCTTTCCACTGTTGCTTCTGTGCTCGCTTAGACAAGAGACTGGGACGAAGTGAAAACTGGCAGCGATCTGCTGGCGCCTTAGATAAATATCGTTATTAACTGATTTTCATGTGAATGTTCTGTTCAGTGCCCTGAGACGACTTCTGTTGTGAACTGGCGCAGTACAAATAAAGTGAATGTGATGTGTGACCGTGCACTGCAGCACAGCTACACTTATTTGTGTATTTCTGTAGCTCTCCGAGCCGGGTCGTAGAGGGAGCTCTCTGCTGCAGAATATATTGCTGATGCTCTCAGGTGGGGGGACTGGAGCAACATCCACTCAATCAGACTATGCGACAGGCAGACGGCTTGATATGTGGGAGATGGAGGACTTGAGAAAACAACGGACCGTGAATGTATTGCCTCCGAGCAGCCGTGGGAGGATCGTTTCACTGAAGTCGTCCTCGGTCCATTTTGTTCCGTGCTAGCTAACTGTTAGCTTGCAGCTCCTTGATGTGGACGCTGCTGCTAATCAGGATGAACGACTCGGATGAATTCAAAAAGCGTCCAATACAAAAACTCGACTCGGATGAAAGACAAATTAAACTCGACTCGGGTTATTTTTGTGTTATTCGGAAGGTTTTTTTACATTTAGAGACAGTAGCGAGGCGTGGGCCTTACACCTGAGCTAACGCTAACTACTAACACGGCTGTTAGCATTGTTAGCTTCATGCTAACCGCTCACAGCCGACAAAACTGCTGGAGCTTCTGGAAAACAGCTGAACAGATACGACTGGTTGTCGGTAGGTTGGAGTCTTTAGCTGTATGTTAGTTTTGGGACCTAGCGCAGGCTGCTTTGTGTCTTAAACGGGCTCCCTCCACGTCGGTCCGGCTGTAAAAGACGGGAGACAAAGACGAGGGAAAATGGACGCCTCGGTCCGAACTCCCCAACCAAGTTGACAAATTATCCCCTTTATTTCATCGCAGGTACTCGATACTTTATATTAGACCGACAGTGCATTTGTTGCGCCCACGGACATTTAAACGCATTTCGACAGGTTTTTCAATAACGATAGAGGGAGACAAACACTCTCCCGAGAAGCTACCAGGACCCTGAGCCCCATCGTGACACCTAGAGGCCGAATAAAGATCCTGCAAACTCCCCCCCTTGTCAGAAAAGTAGTGATACGTTACCTGTTTTATTGTGTTTCTCCTCCCGGTGAACCCAGCTGGAAGCACAGAGCCTGTGCTACAAAGTTGAACTTGTAAAAAGTGCGGTCTTCGCCGCAGTTTCTTTTATTTCCTCTCCCGCTTTAGCGGAGTAGCAGCTTATTCCACAAAATGGCAGTTGAGGGCTCAGTGCGCCTGTGCGGCCGCTGGGGGGTGGTGTCGAAGCCGCTGTAAGGCCTCTGATTGGCCAGCAGGGGGCGCCCCGGAAGTGCTCATTTAGACAGAAAGAATTACTCAATCTGCTCACGTGACTTTGGTTTAAAATATCAAACTTCAGGACTTTTCTCAATATATTATCGTTTAGAAATTAGAAAACCCCATTGTGGAACAACAGATACGTTTTTGTTTATAAAAAATGTGTATAAACGAGACTTTTCCGAAGTTGCACACATCCATCCATCCATCGTCTTCAATTATTCAACAATAGATTAAAAGCAGCACAGTATCTTGTAAAATTAAGGTTTGAGAAGATCTCTTGCGTTCAGAAGTTACTGAAAATATTAATTGTACCAAAACCTCTCCTAAATGTCCCCCTGTCAAACATTGTATAATTTGGAACAGAAAAAAATATTTAGTCAAAACATATTTTTTACCCTATTCTTCAAATTCTAAATTAAATGTAATTATTTTATAAGGCAGAGTTTCAAAGCTATTTTCTGTGACAGAGATCAGTTTGGTTCATCTTTTTCCAGTTTAATCCTGGAGGGACATGGAGCTGCAGATCCCCACACTGACGAGGAAAATTATTCTAGTAGGATTTTTAAAATATAGAGTTTTAGTTACTAATTTAATATTATTTGGGAAATTCTTTATTCACAAATGTACAGTTAGTGTTTCAGTTTATTCTAAAATCCTTAAGATCTTGTGAAAGCTGCAGTCTTACCCTTGTTGCTCATTAAGTATGGAATGCAGATGATCCTCAGCTACTACCACTTTAAATTTCAGACGAAAATCTGAAAAAGTGACTGACCTGTGTGGTTAGTAGACTTTGACGGCCATCTTGACTTGAACTGAGTCCAAAAATTAATCAGCTGTAAATGAGCATCCATTACCTTTAGGGAGTTTTAGTTAAATTTGTCCAGAGGTACATGATATTTTGTTAACACTGACACGTTCATGAAAGCACAGACAGAATCCTAACTGCATTTGGTGGTGGGTGATAATGTACATCCTGACCCTAGTGCACTCAGCTCAGGGGACACACCTGAGATCTTCGCCTCATGGAGCCACACGCCAAAATAAACGGGACAAACGAGCCTTCAAATAATAAAATAAATGTTTAATATATTGTTTACATTTGACACAAAAAACTGAAAATATGTGAGGGTGAGGAAAACTTCTTGGGCTCAACTCTGCACAGTTTACTCTGCATAAAGAAAGAAACAGATTGTGCTGATTTTGTTTTAGTTTTGTAATGATCTTAAATTCATCTGGATCTGTGAGGCACTTCTGTGAGCTGCAGCTCCACGTCTGCTGTCATTCACAAACTTTACAGATGAATGAGAAGAAAAAACACCAGTTAGATCCTGCAGACAAACATCCAGACAGGACATATGATGCTCCTCAAACAGCTCAAACTTTGCACCACACCAACTCACAATAATAATAATACATAATGATACATTAATAATACATTGATCATGTGTAAAAAACAACTGAATCCCTGGAAGTTGTTTCATTTGGAACATGTTGGCACGTTACACACCAGCTGCTCTGCTCTTTTCACACTTTAGATAAAAAGTTCAAAGCTCACACAAGATAAACCACAAACTAAAAAATCGTTCTGTGAGGTTATTAAAAGGCACAGCAGCGTTCAGAGCCAGCAGGGATCAGTGTGATGAACTCATGTTGACCTGATGATGGCGTCGCTGGTCTTAGTTCCTCCTGAACAAACAAGTGGTACTGATGTCCCCCCCCCCCACACCCCAATCAGTGAAGGATTTGAACAGTGCATGTTTGCACTTTTTCACATGACTGTTTTAGGTGCAATATCCAGATGTGCAGGAGTTACAATGTGCAGAACAGAGGTAGGTTTTTTAAAGGTCCGAGGTGGCACAGAGTGACGGATCCTGGCGAGCAGAGAGGAACTTTATCCACAACCAGGTGCAACGGCGGAGCCAGGGGGTGGCCTTTGGTGGCCTTGGCCCCTCATAGATTAATATTTGACCACCCCAATCTATACTTTTATTCAATATGAAAATTAGAAAGCATAGTTTCCTCAATGGGTGGTCAGTTTACATATATTGTATATCTATATCTATCTATATATCTATAACGTGATGAGCAGCTGTGCCCGTGGCCTGATTTTACCTGCACTTGGTCGTACTAGTGAAGAGAAACAACGCTGAGGGTTACACGTGCACGGACAAAAAGAGCGTATTTCCAGTTTCCCCTCCAGTCGGCGACGGGACAACAAGGTCGTGTGAGGCAGACTGGTTGGACACATCTGTCCAGCTGTGCTATCAAACGGTCAAACCCAAATGACCGTGCAGCTGCTCAATTTCAGCCTAATGTTGTTTTCTTGGAGGCACTTTTCGAGTCTGTTGATAAGCTGCCAGGCACCAGAACCAACCTGATCAGGCTCCAGAACCAACCTGATCAGGCTCCAGAACCAACACCAGAACCAACCTGATCAGGCTCCAGGTAGGACAATGGCTCAGGGGGCCACGGTTAATGAAAGCCAAGAGCTCCGGGGCTGGACATCCAGCTGTTATTCTCTTTAAGTAAGGTTGTTTTACAATTTAAAATCTAGTTTGATTTAAAAATGAACCCATTGGTGGGCTGAACTGATTAGGCCCCCGGGCCACCAGTTGAATACACCTGGTTTAAGATATGGGACAACACTGGTTTTGTATGGTTGCCCAATAAAAACCAGTCGAACCCTACAACACCACCACCTGCTGTGAAGTCTACGTAAGTTCTGATAACCAAACGATTGGAAATAAAATATCTATGAAAACTGAAATCTTATTTTACGATTACAAAAATAAAGTTCTGATTGTGAGGCCAGTTTCAGCCGCTTCATAAGAAGAATTCACGAAATAAAGAGCTCCTCCTGATAAATAATGTTAATTTCTGTGTATTGTGTGTGTTTTCAACTATTTTAACTCTTTTTGCTAATTTCTCTTATTTTCAGTGAACCTCTTTACTGCTGAGCAAGAAATCTTCTAAAATTCATGAACTAGCATGCATCAGATCTAATCTAATCAGATGATTTAAATTTTTTGTCTCCTGGCAGAAAAAGACGGAGCTCTCATTGGTCAGGACTTCACTGTCAGGACTGAAGGCCGAGCTCAGTCCGAGTCTCTCCAGAATGGGTTTGTTTGATGACTGACAGGAAAATTAACCAATCAGAATACTGATGTAGAGTGGGTGGGACCAAAGCACGGGACTCACGACTTCGTGAAGGCCTGGCAAGTTTTTTTTTGTTTTTGTGGGTTTTTTTGGACCATGTGAAGATTTGTGATGAATTCAGTTGTAGTTGCTCTAAAAATGTGAGGTTAAATATCACACAGGTTACATCAGTAATTTTCAATATTAAAGTTGTTTTCTGGTTTCATTACAAAATGGAATTTTATACAAACAGTAAGTTATGTGGATTTAAGTTAAAATTCAGTCAAAATAATTAAAATTATATTTTGTACTTGAACGCAAGAGGCTGGGTGAGCTGCAGGGCCTTCTGGGTAATGTTGGGACAGAAAGGTTGGACTTTTTCAGGTTCTGTGTTCAGGTGGGTCGTCTGTTGGTTCTGTTCAGGTTGTTGCTGGTGGCTATAAAGAAATGACATCATCAGTCACATGGTGGACCTCATGGATAAAATATGGAGAAGCCCCTCCCCTTTGGCAAGTCACTTCATTTTGGAACTAAACATAAAGATGACAACTCTACTGTGTCTCCAAGGTGAGCATTTGGAAGGATGGCACGTCCTTCATGAAGGCCCAGCGCTTATAGTCATGGTTCACCATTGGTGTGTGTGTGTGTGTGTTCAGTCAGAAGGCTGTGCTAGCCATGCTTCCCGGAGCAAAGAGACTCGGTAAGATGTCCTGAGAAATCTCCACATGTCTGTGGGCCATCTTTCCTTCTTCACCTGCTCCAAACAACAAACAAACAAACAAACAAACAAACAAACGAAGAAGAAAAAAATTAAACTGAGATACGCTCAGAACGTCATCTCATTATTGTTAGACAAAAACAACAAAAATAAGAGCACATGCATTTCTTCTAAAGCAACACAAACATTTACAAGCTCAATTACCCCCAAAACTTGGGATGTTGTGTGAAATATTAATAAAACAGACTGCAATGATTGGCATATGTCATAAACCCATATTTTATTCACAATGGAAAATAGTAAACAAGTGTTTACTAAGAATTAAGTTAATTAACCCTTGTATCGTCCTTTAGGGAAAAATTGCCACACATTTTTATCTTTTATGTGTTTATTTATTTTGGTGCAGTCAATAAACAAGATTTGTTTAATCTGAAAAAGCCTAAAAACTTTTCAACTTTTTAAAAATTTTGTCACAATGTTTTCAACTGTTCTCATAATCTTGTTACTGATCTTTTGATTTTATATTATTCATTCAATTTTTACTTCTACAGGTTAATCCCATTGAGCCCCGGGGACAGACCTGAAGCCCACAACATGTTTCTCCGCCTTCTTCTGGAAAAAAAAAGATCTACTGGGCTGCTTCTGACAGGCTGGAGTCAGGTCCTCTGGATGATTCTTCTTCTTGAAACGTTTCGTCTTTTATCCAAAGGACTTCTTCAGTCTGAGGAGCTGCAACAAACTCAGTCTTATAAACATCACCTTCTCATAGTGGATCAACCAATTTCTTGCTGACATCCAGAACCAGCTGCTCACATGATCCAGGAGGACCATCAGCCTAATGACTGATCGTTAGTGCCCTGATGGTCACCTGCTACGAAGGCTCCGCCCCCGTTTAACGATGGATGGTTGCTCTTCACAAAGATGGCTTCCTTCACTCCTCTCTATCAAGAATGTGAACGTCTTCATGCCTTGACACCTGATTTACTCTGACCTGCAGGCCAGCGGTCGCTCTCTCAAAGATGATGTTCACATCCTTCATAGAGAGGACCGTTCAAGAGGAGTAAAGGAGGCCATCTTTGTGAAAAGAACCCGTCCATCATTAAATAAGGGCGGAGGCCTTTGTGTCCAGTTCAACCTTAGATTACCTGGAAGAGTTACGTCTTCCTCAGCCAGAGTCGCTGTGGAGTCTCGCCTCTCATCCCGTCCGATAAAATCGTTTTAGTTTGAAAGTAAAGCAACAAGTCACTTGTGTGCACAGGTGAATATTTAGTACTAAAAGTCTGATGCAGGCTGCAGAATCAAGCGCTCCGCGGCTGACAGCGACCGACTGCCGTCGGTTTGTCCAAAGGCAGGAAGTAGTTACCGGGTGTCGTGTGCACTTGTAGCTCGCTTGTATTTACGGGTCAGTTCAGGAGAAAAAAGCAAAAAAACAAAAAAAAATCTAGCAATTCTATCATTGGCAGTGGTTAAAAAAATGATATAAAGAAAACAATGAAAAAACCCCTCGATGTTCGAAGACGACTGAAAACAAAGCCTCGTTTTCATCTACCGATTCTGAAAGGTCCGGTGGGATTATGTCAGGCTGAGATAATTAAAAAATTATATTTTTTTATGGGGAAAAATATTTTTAAATAGTATTTTTAAAGAAGTTAAATAAGGTGATTTTTTTTTTCCTTAGGGAGCATGAATGGGCATAAAGTTAAAGGACGAATCAAGGGTTAAATAACAAATTAACTAGAAATAACCATTAAAAAAACTAAGAATTTTAAATTTCAGAGCAACAACTTCTGAAAAACAGCTGAGAAAGGAGAACACAAGTCTGTCAAATAAATGGGTAGAAATAAGAAACAGCTCAGGAGTGTGTTAGTTTAACTGTGGACCATTCAGCGACGTGTGAAGCCTGAGTGAGCAGCATGAGCGGAACATTACCCAACTCCAGCAGAGCTCGTTTGGCAGCGTCTCGAACTTCCTCCTTATCCGTCTGACAAACATAAACCAGCTGCTCGATGCTTTCTTTGGCCTGGAGCGACAAACAGCAGGAAACATGCCGTGATTATATAAATGACACCCAAACAGCTTCTGAAGCTGGTTCAAACAAAACAGCTGAAATGGTTCAAAAAACTGAACGACTAATTTTCTCTGAAAGTCTTCATGGTCTCTCTGTGTGATCTCAGTTTAATTTCTATTACCAGTGGTAGAACGGGTTAATAAAGACCAGACACACTCAACAAGAAAAGCATCAGCATGAAGTTTTATCAAATATAAAACTGGTAAAGTGGTAAAGACAAACAGCTCCCGTGGTCTGCAGCCTCTCTGAGGGTGAGAAAGTGCAATGTGCATCATCTAGAAGACTCCTTTGTTTGTTTGTTTGTTTGTTTGTGTCTCCCTCTCTCCCTCTCAAACTAAAAAGAAAAACACTCAGGAGAAGCTGCATGTTTTACCTTTAGACACGCTAATGCTTTGCATCCACACACTCTGACGTCCAGGTCATCGTCTTCCAACATCTCCAAACAGTTTACCAGAGCCTGGCAACAACGAGAAGGACAGAGAATACACGGATTACTGTCTTTCATACAAACTCAAGGCCCGGGGGCCAAATGTGGCCTCCCTGACATCTCATCTGGCCCCCAAGATGTTATGTGAAATGTAAAATACTTCTATCTCTTGATGTTTTCAGTAATCTTTGATTATGATGTTGAAAGCACAACAGAGAAAAGTGAGACCAATCAAACTCTTGTTGAGGAACCTGACACCAAGAAAAGATGCTGGAGTTGATGCCGATTCTGAAACTGGTCCTTAGTTTGAAAAAGGTTTTGATTTTTGTCCCTTTTGTAAGTGGGTTTGACACCCCTGTGAGTATTAATAGCATGACAGTCTTAATTATTAAAACATGTTCAGTGTAAGGACAGTGATGACAGGAAGTTCTGTCAAAATAAAAGTCTCTCTCACTGACATCCTGATTCTTCCATGTCCGTTAGAAAATGTCTGATCAACTTTCATTGTCGAACACTGAATATTACTAATATTAATGAAAAATAAACAGATCATGAGTTTGTTTTTAAACACACAAAAACTGAATTTAAACATCCATCCATCCATCCATCCATCCATCCATCCATCCATCCATCCATCCATCCATCCATCCATCCATCCATCCATCCATCCATCCATCCATCCATCCATCCATCCATCCG
>NC_056507.1:2156151-2159316 GCF_014905685.2 Nematolebias whitei
TCCATCTGTCAGTCCATCCTTCCATCATCCATCAAACATCCATCAACTATCCATCCATCCATCCATCCATCCATCCATCCATCCATCCATCCATCCATCCATCCATCCATCCATCCATCCATCCATCACCTGTTCTCTCTGTCTGGGTTGGCCAGCCAGGGTTCTCAGTACAGCGTGTGCAGAGGCCAAAACTTTGCTCCGTGGATCTTTTAATAGTTTTGCCACAGCCTGAAGTCCTTCCCTCTTCAAGCTGCACTCTGCAGGTCGACGTAGAGCATTTATGATCACATCCTGGTCTCCTGACGACAGGTTCTGCACCAGCCACACTGTTAGAAGGTAATCAATCATTGTATCGTTTTTGTATTGAACGCTTTTTGAATCAATCATTGTGTTATTTCATTATTGTTCTGCATTCACTTACAGTGCTGGACAGTGTAATGAACAACACAGGACTGTGCACAAAATAATTAAGACAGAGGCAGACAGATGGACAGAGGCAGACAGATGGACAGAGGCAGACAGATGGACAGAGGCAGACAGATGGACAGAGGCAGACAGATGGACAGACTAACCAATCTCCCTCAGAGGACCAAAAAGTCTTTTTCTAGTCTACTCTTCCACAGTTTGGGTTGGCTTGGATTTCCTTGGTTTTTGCTGCTATGGGCTTAGACTGCTGGAAGACAAACTGACCACATGACCTCACCACATCTGTCCTCGCACTACGCTCCATATTAATATTTCTAATCTGTCTCAGATAAGTTTCACCTGGTCCAGTGATTCTGAAGGTCCACTCAACCCGCAGCAGGTTGAGGCATGGAAGGGAAGATTCAGTGAAACTGGTGGCTTTTTTCAACGTACAACTTGTGTGACATGTTTTAATTCACTGAGTTTGACTTTATTTTAACTGTAGTGAAACACAATGTATGTAACTGGATGTGAATCTAAATTTGTTTCAGTTTTATTTGTTCATCTTTTGTATTGGAATGAATAATCTGGGATGGACTGATGATCGGCGGCACGATGGCACAGTTGGTAGAGCTGCCGTCTCATACTGAGAAGGTTGCCGATTCACATCCCGGTCCATGGTCTTTCTGTGTGGAGTTTGCATGTTCTCTCCGTGCTGCGTGGGTTGTCTCCAGGTACTCCAGTTTCCTCCCACAGACCAAAAACATACATGTTTGACTGACTGGTGACTCTAAATTGTCCCTAGGTGAGAGAGAGAGAGTGAATGTTTGTTTGTCTTGTTTATCTCTATGTGTCCCTGTGATGGACTGGAGACCTGTGCAGGGTGTATCAATGACTGCTGGAGATAGACAGCAGCTACTGAACAAGTAGATAATAAAATAGAGAGATTCTTGTAATCATGAGGGTCAAACTTTCCTGCTGGCATCGCAGCTTTTAGCATGTGTTGTTGTGTAATTTCATGTGTGTACCTTCTTCTGCTAGCTCAGCAATGTGCGTCTCCAAGTTCCTCACGCTGTTGGACTCCAGGTAACTCCACAGCTGGAACACTGTCACCATCAGTTTGTTCCAGTTGCCTCGCCGCAGAAACTTCTGGTCCAGAACTTTCTCAACCAGACGTGAGAGCACTGGGGAAACATGCACACATTTGTAACACAGCACACACACCAATACACACACACAACACATAGAAGTTGTTGTACCTGGGTCCGCTCTCTCACACAGCATGCTGGAGTAGATTTTAGACAGTGTCATCAAAAAAGTGTCAGCAGGGACACAGTACGTGGTGCCATGCACCCCACATATCTGCCATAAAGACACAGCCCCAAAACACAGAGCCAGCTCTGGTACCACTGCAAGACAGGACGTAGATCAAGACTTTATGAAACGGCCATTTTGATTTGCTGTGAGCTATACAATGAAGATGCTATTCAGTGGAAAACTTATGAATCATTTTCATATAACAGTTAGTCACGGAGTTCCTCAGGGTTCAGTGCTCGGAACAATAATCTTTGCATTATAAATGCTTGAATTGAGTAAAATTTTTAGACAGCAAGAGATACATTGTCATTGTTAAACTGATGATACATAGTTATATATTTATTCATGAAATATGATGAATCTAATCAGTTACTTAAATTACAAGCTTATCTTAGAGGCATAAAAACCTGGATTTCTCTTAATTTTCTGCCTTTTCAGAGGTCGTGGTTATTGAGCATTTTAGGAATAAACTTTGCAGCCTTTCACTTCTTCTGGGTGGCATTAATTTGACCTTCAGTTCCAATGTAAATAACCTTGGTGTTATTTGTGATCAGGATAGGCCTTTTAATTTCCACAATAAAAATGTTCTCAGCACAGCTTTTTTCCAAGTGAACTATTTCACTAAGATTGGAAACATGGTGTTCAAAAGTGATTCATTCTTCCGCTGCATGTGCTGGACCCCACCACCGTCTGGCTGTACCTTGCAGCGGCGGCCATCATGGAACATTCCAGCCTGCGGCCCCTGATTTTCTTGTTCCTGCAGATGCCAGGGGCATTTCCTGAACCTGCGGTCTCTCTGTAGCTACAGTTGTTGACACAGTGGCCCACAGCATTTTACTTCGTCGTTAGAAACAATGGGGGGAGGGTGTCAGCAGTACAGCGCAGGACTGGTTTAGGCCTTCCGTAGCTGAGCATACGTTCTGTGTCTGCCTTGCTGATCACGTGTCCTCCTCTGCTCCTCTTTTGTGTGGGGTCCCGCAGAGCTCAGTTTTAAACCCCCTCCTTTTCACGCTGTACCTGCTCCCTCTTGGCTCTATTTTTAGAAAATGTGGGAAGTAGTCCTCGCTACTTTGCAGTTCATTTTTTTTGCAGACTCGCTCTATCATGGTTTTTCAAAATAAGAATGGACACGACACATTGAGCCACACGATTGGCATGGCATTTTTATTTAAAATAAATGATTTTAAACTATTTAGCATCTGTTGCATGTTTGTGCAGCCCATACTGCAGGAGAAACTTCCTCCTGCAGCAGATCAGCTGTTCTCCGTGCAGAGCGGAGAAGTGGGCGTGGCCAAGAGCGCTTGAAGGTGACTGAGTGCAGTGGAGGCACAGAGCTGAAATCATGACATGCTGTGTTATTTTAGAGTGTTTAGAGTTTAGAAACATCCTTTAGAATATTGCAAGAGTGTGGAAACAGTTTAAAACACCTTCATATATATATAT
>NC_056507.1:2159416-2166843 GCF_014905685.2 Nematolebias whitei
CAACAAATAATTTCCCTCTGGGATTAATAAAGTATAATTGAATTGAAATACAAGAAAGGGTTAAAACAACCAGATTTAAAACCATTTTATTTTGCATTCTATGTAAAAACACACTTTAAATATTAAATATGGACGGCTGTGGCTGAGTGGTTAGAGCAGTCGTCCTCCAATGCAAGAGTTGGGGGTTAAAATCCACCAGCAGTCACATGCCCAAGTGTCCCTGGGCAAGACACTGAACCTGCATTGCCTCTAATGTGTGTCCCATGGGTGTGTGAATGTGATCTAAAACACTGATTAGTCTCATTAGAATGATTTGTTCAGTTAGCTTTGTAGAAATCTAGTAGAGCTGTATGAATGGGTAAATGAGGCACAGACTGTAGTGTATCTTTGAGTATCTTGATCAGATAGAAAGGTGCTATGTAAGTACAGTCCATTTACTATTCCTACTTTGCGGTTTTTCACTTATCGCGGGTCTTTGGGGTACGGCTCCCCGGCGATAAACGAGGGACTAGTGTATACCTTTCATTGTTATGCAGATGATAGCCAGATATCTGCTAAAGAAAAAGGACTCCAACTCTCTGAGCCTTCAGTTTTCATGTCGGAAGGACATACAAGCCTGGATGACTGTGAACTTTTTAAATTTTAACGAGAGCCCCTGTGTAGATGTTAGTTCCTTTGCCCCGTACATCAGGCCAACTGTTACAAACGTACGGTTCAAAGTCGATGCTGGACTAAAGTTAGAAAATCACATCAGAGCTGTTATTAAATCCAGATTTTTTTTTCCATCTGAGGCAGCTCAATTAAAGCCGATACTTTCTCAGCAGCGTTTTGAAACAGTAGTTCATGCCTTTGTGACCGCTGGGCTGGACTACTGTAACACACTCTATACAGGAATCAGTGAGTCGTGTATCTCTCAGGTTCAGAGGGTACAGAACGCTGCTGCACGACTTTCAACTGGCAACACGAAAGTTTGAACACATTTCTCCTGTTTTAGCCATGCACTGGCTGCCCGTACATTCTAGGATTCATTTAAATATTCTTTAATTTGCTTTCAAGCTCTAAATGGACTTGCCCCGCCCCATCACATCTGTACACACCCTCTGGATCCCCCAGGTCATGTGACCAGCTGCTCCTGAGTGCGAGCTCAGAGGAGACCTTTGCTGCTGCAGCTCCTAAACTGTGGAACGACCTTCAATGAACATCAGACTCTTCCTTGTCTGTTTTTAAATCCTTCTTAAAACCATCTCTTCTCCCTGACCTTTGACACCATCTGAGGTGTTGACATTTTATCATTTTTTAATTTTTTGTTTTGTTTTTCATCTAGCCCATTTTATTTAATTCTGTCTAATTGGATGATTGTTTTGTTATGTGCACAGGACTTGGTCCTGCGGGTGTTTAAAGTGCTCTTTGAATAAAGCTGGTGTGTAATGGTATGGTAACATCACATTTTTTAGGAATATAAGATATGCACATGTTCAAACTTTTAGTCCCTACACGCTGTTCTTGCACGACATCAAGCCTGGAGCAAAGTTGAACGGCTGTGTATCAGTACATGTTTTAAATAAGACTTCTAAATAAATTAAACATAATTATAACAGCTGCGCAGGTATTTTTTAAACTCCTAATAAAAGACACAGGAGTCACAGACGGACTCTAACATACCTTCAGCAGGTTGTCTCAGACGAAGTGGATTGTCCCTGATGATGCGACGGATGATTTTAAAGACATGAGCTTCTCTCAGCAGTTTGTCCAAGGCGTACATCTCCCGACACCGCAGAGGACCAAACATGCCCAGGTGCTACACACAGAACGCTACAGGTCACTTCACCTCAAAGAGGAACATTTACAAACCTAATTCAAACAACAACTAACTAAATAAAACATGTTCTATGTCAACTATGTTTGTGGTGTACCTCAAGGTTCAATACTTGGTTCAGCTTTATTTAAACTTTGTATGCTTCTGCCTCTGCTTGTCATTCAGAAACATAATATAAACTATTAGTATTGTGCAGGTGATTAGCAGCTGAACATTCCCTCATATTTTCATGTGACAGAGCACCTGTACAGGTGCGTCTCAAAAAATTTAAACATCGTGAAAAAGTTCAAATTTATTTTGTCAATAACTTCAGAAAGTGAAACTCATATATTATAGACTCTATATATAGTATAGAGTCTATAGTCTTCGGATGAAGGACGAAATGTTTGTACTTTTTTGTTTTGTTATTTGAATGTCCAGAGGACCAGACTTAACTTTTTTAGATTTTTCTACCTGGATTATTGAGCATGCATCAGGACATACATTATACAGATTCATTAAACATAGAGTGAAATATATCAAGCCTTTATTTTTTATCATTTGGATGATTATGGCTTGCAAATAATGAAAAAACAATATTCAGTGTAATTATTGGCTCTGTTCTTGGACAGGACTACATTTTTCAATTATAGACATGTATTATAACAATACACCTTGTGTCCTCTACGTCTGTCGTCGCTGAGAACTGAAACTAACAGGATCTGGTTTACGTTTCCAGTTGGATCTGGTTGTTGGAAGCACAACGGCTCAGTGGTTAGCACTGTTGCTTCACAGCAAGAAGGTCCTGGGTTCAATCCCTGGTTGGACCTGGGGTCTTTCTGTGTGGAGTTTGCATGTTCTTCTCGTGCTTACGTGGGTTTTCTTCAGGTACTCCGGTTTCCTTCAAAAACATGCATGTTAGTCTGCCTTCAGGCCCAGGCCTCCCTTGAATGAGAGATCTGGGTTCTCAATGGGATTTGTCTGGTTAAATGAAGGTTAATAATAAAATAATAATAACAAAGGCTGCCAAGTTGTATTTTTGGACCAGTGTCTGTGAACAAGGTACATGGAGATTTAAGTCCTACCTACTCCAGCCCAATGTCCCGATGATGACTTGTTTCTTTTTTTTTTGTTTTTTTAAACAGTACTTGTTAAATTTTTCCATATTTTCAAATAACTAACCACCTCCACCTTGGCACTTGCACATAAATTAATGACAGACAAATATTGGGAAACAAAACAAATAAAGCGGTTGAGATCAAATGAATAATGTAGACATGAAAGAAGGATTACATACAAGTTTATATACACGTCAAGCCACAGATTCAGCTGACAATCTACACCTTAAACATGAGACCGAAGGGGATTCCAGGTCTTACCAGCCAAAGTCAGCCCCCCCAGTTTAAGATAAAAAAGGACCTCTCCCATATCTGCATTATGTCCTGTTTGTCTCACTTTGAACTGAGCCAGTCAACAATAAAATGTGATTATGTTCTAAAGTATAAAACTGAACATGTTCAGATATTTTGCAGATCCAGTCTTTTCAGTGTGGAACCACCTCGTTCTGTCAGAAGGTGCAAGAAATGTGAGACAACTTTGTGAGTCTTGGTGAGCTGTGAAGCTACACTGTGACCAGTTAGAGACAACAATGAGAACTGGACTTTACAAATGTCATGTGACCCAGACTGGAGGCTGTTGGATAAAAATATCCTCCATCTTACCTACTCAAAGAAGCCACACTCGAAAGGTTTTTAACTGGTGTTACTTGCAAAGGTAGACTTTCACACCAGGTTACACAGATGTAAAGTTACATGCACGGAGCCCAGTTGTCAAGAGAATCCAGGTAAAGGTTTATGGATGTTTATCACTGCTAATGCTAAATTAATCTTACCATGTGAGGTCAGAGTTTGTTTTCTCTGTCACAGAAGAGCCTGCACGCACCTGACACGGTCTGGAGGATGCATTATAAAAACACTTCCTGCCGCACTGTCCGGTGCAGATTCTCATGACGAGGCTCTAAGTAACTTTGAACATCTGTAAAAGACAGTTTCATGATCGTCTGCCCCTTCAAGTAAACTGGGTTAAAAATCTTCAGGCTTTGTGTGGCTCCTTTTTGGAAGTAGATAATGAAAGAATATTTTTTATCCAACACCAGTCATGAGAATCTGCAACGGGCAGCGTGCGAGGTTTGTTTTATAAGCCCATCAGCTCCCGGCTCACAGGCAGACTGGTGTCCATGGCCATCCAGCTGCACATGCAGCATCAAATCAGCTCCTCATTGAGCTCTCTGACAGAGAAAAGAACTCTCTGCTAACTCAAACACATGGTTCATGGGCAGTTAACATTCTCAGCCATAGTAACAAAAAACATCCATAAACCTTGGCCAGAGTTCCCTGACAGAGACCTGCTGCAGCCTGGTCCTCATCCTGCAATGACCCACGAGGCCTCAGCTTTAAAACTGAAGTCTCACGGGCTATTTTGACCCAAGGGCAGCAGGAGGGTTACTGGACGTGTCACATCACTGGTGCACAACATTCTCATGACTGTTAAGTCACATGTGTCAAGATTCAACAGATTTTTGCTGAATGTCATTCAACAACAGCATGCTGTTCTGTAAAGTCTAGGCTGAATTTACCTGCATTTGTGTGACATTCTTGTAAAATACACAAAGTGTCATTTCAACTTCAAGAGAAAATGTACAAATCTTCCCACAATGTTGAGTTTCTAACTGTTTGCCAGCTGTGGCAGCCCAGTGAGACCATAATCTAAGAGATAAATGGTGCAGGACACGTACCAACAGCTGAGCGCTACAGTTCTTCAGGTGGACGACCAGAGAGCTGTCCAGAGTGGTGCAGCCAGTGGTGGGGGGCGAGGCGGGGGAGAGGTGGCTGTCCCAGCCCCCATCCTGTCGAGGTCTAAACACAAACAGAACAAACGCACCGTGAGGGGAGGCTTCTGATGGCGCCGCTCTCTGCTGCTCTACGCTTCTTGGTTTCTGAGGACAGCTGAACCGACTGCAGTTCAGTTTGTGAAGAAGTAGCTCTGTGAAAAACTAAACTGAAGGTTTCAGGTGCTGCTACCAAATAAATAAACAAATAAATAAATAAAGCAAAAAACAACATCAACAAAAAACCCTGCAGAACTCAGACACTATCACTGTTTCACAGTGTGATTCAAATAGCCGGAAAATTTACACCTGCTTTAACAGAGCTCTTCAGTTAACTTCAGTGTTTCCCCTACCATTAGACAAACAGGGTGCCCCCCCAGAGAGGTGGTGTTTCTTAAGTCAGGGGGTAGAGAGTTCCAGAGATGAGGGGCAGAGCAGGTGAAGGCCCTGCTCCCCATGGTGGAGAGGCGGGCAGAGGGTACATGGAGGTGTAGTGAAGAGGAGGATCTGAGAGAGCGGGAGGGGATGGAGATGTGTAGGAGGTCAGATAGGTACGGAGGGGCAAGGTTGTGGAGAGCTTTGAAGTGAGAAGAAGAATTTTGAAGACGATGCGTGATTTAACCGGGAGCCAGTGGAGCTGCTGCAGGACTGGAGTGATGTGGTTATAGGAGGAGGTTTGAGTGATGACACGGGCATCTGAGTTCTGGACCAATTGCAGCTTCTGGAGAGATTTGTTGGGGAGGCCATAAAGAAGGGAGGTGCAGTAGTCAATCCGAGAAGTCACAAGACTGTGAACAAGGATGGCTGTGGAGCGGGGTGTGAGAGAAGGGCGGAGACGGTTAATATTTCTGAGATGGAAATAGGCAGACCGAGTGACGTTGTTGATGTGTGAAGTGAAGGAGAGAGTGGTGTCGAGGATGACACCGAGACTCTTGACCTGAGGCGAGGGGGATAGCAGAGAGTTGTTAAGGGGGATGAGAAGATTTTCTGATTAGTTCATATCTTTGATCTTGTTACTGTTTTTCTTTTACATTTTATTGGTGGATGTAACTGGGACCCTGTGGACATAATCTTGTTCACACCCCATGTACCACATGTGGTGCGAATGACAAATAAAGAACCTTGAATCCTTGTCAAAGGAACTGAGCGCCTGCCTACCGACCCCCCCCCCCCCCACACACACCCAAAGTAGATGCCATTAGACGTTAAACATTATGTTTTACCTACATAAATAAACACTTGATTCAATAACTATTTTTGAGAGCAACAACAAGTAGCCTGACCAACAGCTCTCCTTGTGTGAATAGACGGTACAAAGAGTGTGCAACAGACATGTCCACCCCACCCCTCCGGGACAAAAATCATAGAAGAGATGAGTGCCCTGCCAAGGCAAGTAATCTAGGGGAAACACTGAACTTTTACTTATTTCTGTAAATTCAGTAAAAGGTCACGACAGAGACAAAATGTACAGAAAAGCAGAAGATAATTTCTGCACCGAGCAGTTTTCTTCAGTCCACACCGACCTGCCGTTCCTGCTCCTCACACCGTTCTGGACTTCGTCCTCTCCTTCACAGTCTGATGTGTTCAGGAAGTCAAAGCTGCCCAAAGCTGATTCCACCGAGAGGCTGACCGTGCTGGATGAACGCCTGTACCTGCTGCCCTGCACACACGCACGCACACGCACGCACGCATGCACAAACGCACACAGAAGTTAGTCTTTCTATCTTTATGGGGACTTTGCATGGACTTCAGTCTTCTTCCACTTTTGGTTCAATGAGTTTTTCAAAACGAGTTACAGTTTTTGCACAGAGACTGTTTCTTTGAGGCTTACTTTCTACTCAGCTTTTGGCTGCCTGTCTTATTAAGAGTGCTGTCAGGAAGTGGCAGCCATAGATGTGCAATTATCATGATGAACTTAATTAACCTCTGGCAGCAGAATACAATAATGTTGAACTCCACACTCCTGCAGTTTCTACATCAACGCACCTACATTTTGTCGGCTCCACCTTTCCTCAGTGATGGACCTCCTGTAAAATCTTTATTTTTTAGCTTTTTAACCCCCCCCCCAAAAAAAAAATAAATAAATAAAAGTTTCATCCTATTTTGTTGAAATTTAAAACTATTTTAGAGTATTTCTGGATCCATCCAACCATTATCTTTACTCGATTCTTCTTTTCCAAATCATGAGGGTGGCTGGTGTCCACGTTCAGGAGTGTGTGGGGGCAGGGGACACCCACACTTAGGGACTAACGAGACAAACGATCATTTACTCTCACTCAACTAGGGACAGGTTAGGGTGACCCCCTGGCCTAACACGAATGTTTCTATTCAGTGGGAGGAATCTGGAGTAAAAAAAACTCATGCATGCATGGAGAGAGCATGTAAACTCCACCTAGAAAGGTCGCCAGACAGGTTTTGAACCAGCAACCTTCTCATTGAGAGGTGAGAACTCTATCAACTGTCCCACCATGCCGCCCACGGTATGTATAAAGAGATGAATTCAATTGTTCAATAAACTACACATGTATACAAAACTAAAAAAGTCATGCACCCCCTGGAATACCTTAAAGTTTGCCAGCAGGTGCTCAAGTCCTGGTTTTAAACGTGCCTTTATTGACACCTGTTTAGCAGGTAAGTAAGTAAGCCAGTCAGTCAGTCAGCCAGTCAGTCAGTCAGTCAGTCAGTCAGTAAGTCAGTCAGTCAGTCAGTCAGTCAGTCAGTCAGTAAGCCAGTCAGTCAGTCAGT
>NC_056507.1:2166853-2185003 GCF_014905685.2 Nematolebias whitei
AGTCAGTCAGTCAGTCAGTCAGTCAGTCAGTCAGTAAGTCAGTCAGTAAATCAGTAAATCAGTCAGTCAGTCCATCCTAACTCACATCTTCCTTTGAGAGTCACGTGTCTATTTCCAGGAATCACTGTAAAAATGTTAGTGCATCTTTCTTGTTTGTCATTCTTACCTTCAGCGTCACCTGCAGCAGCCTGAGCTCCTCTTCCAGTATTTGTAAATCGGGGAACTGTCCTCTGTAATCATCTAGACAGGAAAGTAGAGTTTCCAGAGCATCCTCCAACCCAATGTTCGCCAAGCCGTCTCCCTCACTGGGAAGACTTTGTGCTTCCACGTATGGCTCATCTTTCTCTAACGACTGAGCATTTCGGTCGTCAGTTCTGGGAGACGTGACAACAGATTCACCTTTTGGATGCTCCAGTAGGAGTTGATCTGCACAGAGCCCTTCTGGTGACATGTTGGTATGTGAGGCACTTGGACTGGGAGGCTCAGGAGTTGTGCTGGGCCACTCTATCTCAATGTCACTGACCGAGGTCCCAGACACCAGAGAAAACCCATCCCCTGATTCACCAACAGATTGGTCCGTCAAAGCACTTCCGTCAGCACTACTCTCACTGATGTGGCTGAGAGACCTCAAGGGTGGCCCTGTGGTAGGACTGATGGTTCCCGCTGTATCCACCTCTTCATCACTGGTTGCATTTTGTATCGTCACCTTTTTGTCTCTGCAAATCAGTTCACACAATTACTCATGTCACTAACTGGGCCATTTAATCTAACAACATGTCAGTTAGGCCCCCTTCACACTGGATGATGACCTTGCTACAAGAAAAACAAGCAATATGCCGATGCTGAGGGATTCAAACTATGAATGTTTGTAGTTTTCAAGATAAGCATTTTGTCTGAACAGTAAGTGAACAGGGAATGTAAGTAAACCTCAACATTTTAGGTGCAAGATACTTAAGGGAGTAGGGGTTGCACTGTGAATAAGAATCAATGTAGGGTATTTTTTCTGCTTGTCCAAGGTGGCGCAGAGTGACGGATGGCAAGATGAGGGAGAAATTTTATCCACAAACTCGCACAATGGAGGAGCCAGGGTGTGGGTAATGGTGGACTTGGCCACCATAAATTAATCTTTGGACACCCCAGTCATTAGGAAACTACTTTTAAGTCATATAAAAACTAAAAAGCATGGTTTCCTCAAATGAGAGGCGTGGTCATTTTACATATATATATGGCGGTGGCCATATTGAATTTTGACGAGGTAGCCTAATTTCTTATAGTGACTTGTTACACCCAGATGGAGCTGCACACCGAAATGGAAGTCGGCACATTGCCTATTTTTGGCAGCTAACCACCTGCCACTGTCCCCGGAGCGGGTCAAGCTGGCACTGTCCGAGCACTTGACACCACTCGGGGATCAACAGATAATTGAAAAAAAAAAAAAAGTAGTACCGTTTTACCATTCCAGACCTGGCGTAACTGGTCATAGAATACCACGAGTTCTGACTATACCTGGGATTAAAGGGATTTAGGCTAGATTATACTCTGGGTATACTATGACCTAAGTCTATTTATACTCTGGGGTATAAATTGGCCTAGGTCTATTCATACCCCTCAGCCAGATTATATCCTGATGATATCAGTAGTGTTGAGTCATAAACTCAAGAAATGCTTAATTTTTGTTTATTTTATTGGGGTTTCAGATTTGTCAGGTAAGCTAAGCAACAAATCTAACTGACTTAAATCTTAAAACTCTGAACATAAGTTAATTCATACCTCATAGGCCAGATTTTGAGTATAGATTGTTATATACTGGTCTGGAGTGGTATAGTCTGGCCCAAGCCATTTTACACCCCAGGCTACAGTTTGTCCGAGGACAGTTTATTCCCCCAAGGAGGACTCTGGCCTGGGCCAAACTGGACCTGGGTTTAATCAGGGCAGGAGTTAATTTGGCCTGTTACACCAGATGCCCAAATCTAAAACCACCCAGAATAAAAAGAACGTGTAAAAAAACACCAAAACAAACTAAATGGATTCAAATCTCCACATTTGTGATTTAATGTACTGGAGAAATAAATAGAAATAAAGAGGCAAATCTGCAAAATTTTTAACAAATAATGTTTATTGGAGACTGCCTAGTAAAGCAGCCACCTATTATTATCCACCTAAGATCATCAGGTGTATCTCCAGATTAACGTTTGGAGCCATTTTGATTCAAGATGGCTGCCACAGCTACCTCAGCAAACACAAAATCGACTAAAACTCAGTCATTCTTTGAGATATTGAGCAGAAATAACAGTTGCAGCTGAGAGCGAGTTGCTATACATTCCTAATGCAAATCAAATATATCCAAGATGGCCGCTTTAGCTAAACTCAGCCATTTTTAAAGCTATTCAGCTGACGTTTGGTGTGTTGTAGCTGAGAACGACCCCTAATAGATTCTGATTGCAAATTAAAAATTGGTGTGGTGGCAACTGAGAGCAATGCACATTAAATACTGAATTCAAATTTAAAAAATGCAAGATGGCCACCAAAACGTTTATGGCTTTCACTCAGCTATTTTTACACATTTAGAGCTGAAAGTTGGTGAGGCTTTATCTGAGAACGTTCCCTATCACGTACTGAATCCAAATCAAAGATCCAAGGAGCCTACCATAACTTAAAGAAAAAATGATTTGAATTTTTGCCATTTTGAGCTGAACTTTGGTAAAATAGCTGAAAACGAACCCCAGCACATTCCTGTCAAATCAAAATTTTAAAGTGGCAGCAACGTGGCAGTCCCCATCAAATTGTCTCCAGGAACATTTTAATTATAATTTATGCTCAGTCTAGTTCTTAGACCTGTAGCTCGAGACATTTTCTGTCATGAGGACAGCTCTTGTGCAGGAATTAAAATAATGCTCTAGTTTTCTAGAACTATGGAAACTAGATTGAGACAGGTTTGAGAAAACTCTGCAACCATTCAGAAACAAAATAGCAGCATCACACTGAAAGAGGTTTTATACATTTGTTGAGATCAAGCCACAAGTTGCAAATCATGGAGAGCAAGGTGGAGCCTTCATACCGTGAAGTCAGGCCTAACAAACTAAATGTTCATAATGAATAAACAGCCTTACTGGGATCTGAGGAAACTGGGAACCTCAGAGATGTTGACGGACGCCTTTTTCTCAGCGGGAGTTGGAGTTGAGCAGGTGAAGCCTCTGGAGCTTTGTGAGGACGGATCTTTTGGACGTTGAACCTCCGGTGTCATTCGTAGGTCCTACAGTAACAGTGGGACACGAGGACTTACCCCCTCACCAAAACCACCCAGTCATGCTGGATCCGTTCACACACTTTTACCCCCGACTCACTGCTTTTAACATGTTTACATGCAATCAAAAGAAATCACACAAACTTTTGAAACTTTTAAAACATATCTGACCAATTAAGCGAAGTAATCTGGACGGATTAAAAAAAAAAAACTTGTTGAAATGTTTCGTCTTTAATCCAAAAGACTATAAGAGCACTATTATGGTGAGTGGACTTTAAAATGAATCCAACTCCGAGTATGTCCCACGTTATAATAAACAAAATCACATTTTATTTTTCTTGTCTTCTGCTGAAAATGATGATCTTTTTGCCTTCGTATGTGTGTGTGCAATGTTATGTTTTTATGTAAACAACCAGATAGAGTTTAATGAAACTTTCAATTTTTTTTATTATTTTTGTTACAGTTTGTTGCTGATTAAATGTTGAGCCTGGTTCAAAACGAGCCCACAGCTAACGAGCCTTAATAAACACACACGGCTACAGCTCGGCCAGTTTCACAGACACTCAGCTGAATCTTGATGTGGTAGTAGCTGAGAGTTTTTCACAACTAATACCTGATCAGGGGAGACGTCACTACATGTATATCAAACAATAATAGTGTTTTCTGAGTGTGAACGACGGTCATTTATTATCATTTGTCTAAAATTAGTCTCAGTCTAAAAGTGACACAAGAAGTGGCGAGTGATATTTTACACTCGTCTTGTTGAGTAACTCCTAATTCTTTGGTTTACAATATAATATGTTATGATTTTTTTAATCTTACATTTTTGATGTAGACGTTTAAATACATATAATTGTAGTGGTAAAGTGTATTATTAAGAGCCTGTCTTGTGTTACCTGCTGAGGGGGCGAGACGTGCAGCGCTGCGATCGACAGCAGAGGGCTGGAGAAGTCGTCCAAAGACTCAGATGAACGAGACCACAGTGTCCCGTTAGTTGGATGTTTGTTGGATGGAGTCGAGCTCTGCAACAGAACAGAGACCAGGGGACACACCCCTGGATGTTACAAAAAGACAACAGGAAGTTGTGGGCAGTCCCTCCTGGAGAAAACACTTGTAAACACAATCTTCTATAAAACAAGAGGTACGCTGATGTCTCCCGTCGCTGAAGAAAATAAAAAGTGAATGTCTGTAGTTTTGAGATGAGTGTTGATTTAAACAGAATGTACTGGAAAGTAAACCTTTATGTTGTTGGTACAAGAGATTCAAGTATGCAGGAGTTACACTGTGGAGAAGAACATGGGGAGGTTTAATTAGTTTGTTAGTTTGTCCGAGGCAGTGCAGAGTGACGGATACCTGGGACATGAGTGAGGAACGTTATCCACCACCAGGTGCAGTGGTGGAGCCAGGGGGTGGTCAATGGTGGCCTTGACCACCATAGATTAATGTTCAGCCACCCCAATCATTTGAAGAAACAATACTTTGAAGCAAAAATTCAAACTAAAAAGCAAAGTCTCCTCAAATGATTGGGGTGGCCAGTTTAAATTTATATATATGGTGGTGGCCATCTTGGATTTTGACAAAACAACCCATGTTTTGACAGTGACCTTTCTTATGCCTAGATGTAGCCACACACCAAAATGGAGGTCGGTACCTCATTTATTTATCAAGTTATGTTCACAACATGCAGGGATGGATGGAAGGACAAAATTAGGATTCAGCGTCTCAGGAGGTTGAAAATGACGTCTTGTTTTTGGACAAACTTGTTACAGTCTCTGTGTCCCAACATGAAGGTTATTTTCCAATCATTTTTTAAATTAATTTAAGACCTGAAGCTCTCGACCTTTGACCTCTCTAAGTGACTTTAAGAATCTGTTGGACTCCTGGCAGGGACCAATGCAGACATGTTCCTGTTTTTAGTTTTCTACATTCGCCTTATAATCCAGCTGTTTTGTTACTGTATTTGCCATCTTATTTGTAAAAAAAAAAAAAAAGAAATCTGTATGCTTTTTTATAATTGTTTATTGTTGTTGTTGTTGTCCATTGTTGTCATCTTTCTTTGTTGAATTCAGGTCTCTCTTGTAAATGAGTCCTCTGGGCTCAGTGGGATTTACCAGTCTAAATAAAGGTTGAATGAATAATTAATATTTTTTAACTCTACCATAGAAGAAACGCTAATTTCTGATTCGTCTTTAGCTTTTACTGAGCCAGATGCAGCAGCAAGCTGCAGGAGCACGGTGCGCCCGCTAATAACGTCCTGCGTTGAGGGAAACCAACGGCAGTCGGTTGTTTTCTGCTGTGGATCATCTGATGCTGCAGCCTACATGCATGCAAAACCAATTTTTGTGCTAAATGTTTACTTGTTCACATTACAAGTGAGCTTTTGCTCTTTACATCCAAACTAAAACAGTTTTGTTGGACGAGATGAGAGGCAGGACTGCGCAGCAACGTCCAGAGGGAGCTGAAGTCTGTCACGGTAGATTATTACAGAAGCTCTCCAGTTTAAAAGCAGCACAACATATACAGAGCTAATGTAAAATCTACAGTATAAGGATAGAGGTAAAAAGAAAAAACATAACTGAGAAATGAATTATTTTATAATATGTTAATAATATGTTAGTGGGGAGTGGTGGCGCAGAGGTTAGAGAGGTGGGCTTGTGATCCGAAGATCGCCGGTTCACGCCCCGGCCCCGACAACATCAAAAAAAATTGTGGGTGGGGTTGGTGAAACACCCACACTTGCCCCCACCCTCATTCGCCCCACTCTGGGCCCATGAGCAAGGTCCTTAACCCCCACCATGTGCTCCCTAAACAGGTCTCTCTTGGAAATGAGTTCTCGTGGCTCAATGAGACTAACCTGGATAAATAAAGGCTAAATGAAAAAAATAAAAGCTGTTTTTTAATGTGTCGACACATTAAAAAAACATTAAAAAAAAAATCAGATCTGATCCTCTGTCATAAAGTTACTGAGAGGTTATGAGAGCATCTGAAAAAACTGTGACAACGTAAAAAATAGATTATTTAGTCTTGTCAGAAAAAACTGCTGTTTATTGACTGCACTCAAATAAATTAATAAATAAAAACACACAAAAATAAACGTGTGGCGGATTTTTCCTGAAAAGACGACCGAGCGGTTCAGGTCCTCCCAGAGTCAGATCTGTTGGTGACTAACTTTGTCATTTGAGATGCATGAAGGCCACTGTTGTTTTGTTTGTATTTGTTTGTGTTGTTTGTATGTTTCACGGTTTCTTTTAAAATTTCTATTTATTTTGATCACTTCATCCAAATCCTTCATTAGTTTAAGAAGTTTCAAACCAACAGCGCAGTGAAAGATTTACACTTTAATAAAGAGACGGACTTACGTAGTTTGGGTTGTTTGGAGGAGGCGTGTCAGGCGGACTTGGGTTGGGGATTCTTTGGATTACGTTGAAAGAGCCTGGAAATAATCCTGATTCGTCTTTATCAAAAGGACTGAGGAGGAAAGAAACGAGTCAAAGAAAACCAAAACAGTAATAAGCTTCAGATAAAGTTATGAGTTTATCTAAAGATAGGCTAACTAAAGAAAACGGCTATCTACTAAACTTACTTCCAGGCGACTTCAAGGTTTAGTTTAATAGTTCCAAGATCGTTAATGTCCACAGCAACCATCTGGGGGAGAGGAACAAACAGGTCCTTGGTTTCACAGGACACGTTTCCTACCACCACGTGATTGGCCAGGCTCTTCAGCTCCGTCACCTGGAAACCACAGGAACGTTGCTTTATCTTCTGGCTGGAGACTTCAGTTTGAACCAGTTAAAACCTACGCACTGTAAAACTGCAACACAGTTAGAGCTAGGCCGGTCACGATAACAAATTTTGCTGGGTGATTAATTGTCTCAGAAATTATTGCGATAAATGATAATATTGTTTGAAATTTGACAATAACTAGTAATTATTATCAAATTTTAGAAGAAATGTTTAATTTGTTTTGTGTGTAGTACCTTTTTTGACCACTGGATGGTAGTATAAGACTGTTTGAACCGAAGGATGGATAGTGAGGGAGCGAGCAGCGTGTCTCTTTAAGAAAAATAGGAGGGAGGCTCCTTGACGTGACATGGGCTGATATGGTGACATGGCGGACGCTCGGTGGTTTGAGCTCTTTAGCATTTTTCACTCAAAGCTTTTAATAAAAAATCAGTAAACACGTTCTCAGCTTCTTTTTGCAGAGAAAAACAACTTTTTACACGAAGGCACGAGTTTCAATCGTGAGTTTTGGAGCTTCGACGAGACGGAGGGTTTTTCCCCCCCGAGGTCGGCCTGTTAGCTCGTAGCTTAGCTTCTTAGCTTAGCTGCTTTTAACGATCCAAAAACACGATTTTGGACGTTTTTTAAAGAGAAAGGAGAAAGGGAGGGGTCAGTGAAGAACCGGAGTTGAGTCTTTTGTCCTCCAGTGTCTTCAGTAGAAAGAGAGACACGAAGAAACGATAAAGCTGATAAATGAAAATGAGGTCAATAATTTTCATTTATCATGCGATTAATTGGTTTATTGTTTATCGCGACAGACCTAGTTAGACCAGTCATTACCCTTACTGGGTGCTTCAGGCGAGAATGCTTCCTGTGAGTAAGAGTCCGAGTCTTTTTCTGGACACTAACCTTCACAGACAGAAACTCGTTGATGAGTGGGAGGAACACCATCCCCTCGCTGTCCCACACTTGCTTAGAGTTGATTTCTATTCTTCCCCGGAGTTTCCATCGCTGTCGACCGTACTTCATGAAGATCTAAACACAGATGAGTAAATTATGAAAAACTGACTCGGAGCCTTTTTTGTGGCGGCTAAAGATCAGCTGGAGAAGAGAAGGTAGAGACAAACCTCGTACTGATCACCAGCACACAATCTGGCAAACCCAGCAAGACCTGACGAACGAGCGGAGAAAACACCTTAGAATGAACTTTACGGAAACAAGAAGAGCTGAACGCAGCTCCAGCATCAAGAACCTTACCTTTCATCTTTATGTGGAACTTCCCCAGCTGGTTCTGTAACTCACTCTCCAACGCACACATGTTCTACAAAAAGACCAGGACTCGTTCAGAAAGCTGGCGATGATGTACTGCAGCACTTCTGCAACTTCTCATACTATGTCCACCTTTTCACTCAACAAGAATAAAACTAAATCAAATTTAACTGTAAGCATTTAATATCCAGTTTATACATATACAGTAGATCTTCTTCTTTCTGCTGCTCCTTCTTCAGGGGTCTCCACAGTGAACCAACTCACACGAAGACTTGGTGATCGTTTGTACGCTGGACGTCCTTCCTGACTCGAGCACAGACACCGAGCTCCCACAGCCCTCTGTGTGGAGCAGAGGGCGCTCGGGGGTGCAGATGGTGGGGGTTAAGGGCCTTGCTCAAGGGCCCAGAGTGGGGCAAATGAGGGTGGAGGCTGGTGTGAGTGCATCACCATTTTCACCCACATTTTGATGTTGTCGCTCTGGGGAGTTGAACCAACGACCTTCCAATTACAGGCCCACCTTCTGTAACCTCTGAGCCAACACATATGGACGTCACATCAATATGAACTCCTCTGCTTGAGGCAGAACTTCACCCTCGACCTGAGGACAGCAATCCTTTTCTGACTGAGGACCGTGGCCTCAGATGTGGAGGTGCTGGTTCTCATCCCAGCCGCTTCACGCTCGGCTGCGAACCGCTCCAGTGAGCGAAGTAACTTTACTGGGGGTTTTATTATAGCGAACGTTTCCTCTCACCTCCGTGTACTCCTTGTGTTCTTTATTGGCCTCCACCAAACTCTCCTTGGCCTCTTTGCTTCCTGGAGAAGCCGTGAACGCCTTCATCATCTTGTTGGCTCCGTCTCTCAGTCTCCTCTGAAGACAGTAAGCTTCATAGAGCTCCTCAATCTGCGACAAGGACAGAAAAGGTTACGTCATCAAATATTCTTAGACGGTACGGTCAGTGTGAGCATGACTAAATAAACTGAACCGGTTGAGGCAGGAAGAGATTTAATTTCTGGCTGAGGTGTTTTATGCACAAAACTTGAAGTGCCAGAACACGAGTACCCGTGGCTCAATGGGACTACCTGTATAAATAAAGGTTAACTAATAAAAAAAAATAAAAAAAAATCGATCAATAAACTTTACAACTGAAAGTTATCAGATCAATACATCAACTGGAACCACTGAAGTTATGTCCTAAAATATAAACAGCTCCAAAAAGTATTTAAAGTAAAAAATAAAATGTTTACAATACAAAGGTGGAAAACAACAAATTATATAAATGAAATTAATTCAATAATCGATTATGGTTTCACCATAAATATAAACACCTCATTGTTATTGTAATAATTTTTTTATCCAGTCTTGAGGATATTTCTTTACTGGTCCTAACTGGTTAACTACAACAAAATGGCCGACATTTTATTGTAGAAATTGTCAAAGAAGAGAGAAAAGACCCGACTGATAGAAATGATAAAGCTGCTGCCAGATGTTCATTAGGGTCCCCAGCACTCCTACTGAGTCAGGCAGACAGAAACTAAAGGGAACAGTTGTCCTTCAGCTGCTGTTTGAAAATACGAGTTAGTTCTTTAAAGGTTTGTGAACGCTGAGCACCAGAAGACTCCGACGGTCACATGAAAAACCCGTTTGTTATGCAGAACTGTTGAGGCTACAGAAACTAATACCAAAATAATTCTCCGTCTCAGCGTGACGTCATCCGTCACGTGATAATACACCATCATTTTCAGTTGGGGAACTGCACTGTTGTGGACCGCTGACAGACGAGTGAACTGGAACATATTCCTTTAAATGAGTGCATGAACTTAGTTACAACACTTTTCATTAAATGTTAAATATGTTCAGAATTCTGCTGTTTATAATTAATAATAATGGCAAAATATGATACTATCAATTAACACAGATTTGAACAGTGATGCCGTTTAATTTATGTAAAACAATTTAAGGTCAAATAAAATTTTATGGGTGGTACGGTGGTGCAGTTGGTAGAGCTGTTGCCTCTCAGCGAGAAGGTCGCTGGATCAAATCCCAGCCGGGGGCCATTCTGGGTGGAGTTTGCATGTTCTCTCCGTGCTGCGTGGGTTTTCTCCAGGTACTCCAGTTTCCTCCCACAGACCAAAAACATGCATGTTAGACTGATGGTAACTCTGAACTGTCTCTAGGTGAGAGAGAGAGAATGGTTGTTTGTCTCGTTTGTCTCCAGGTGTCTCTATGATGGACTGGAGAGACATGTCCAGGGTGTCCCCGCCTCTCACACAGTGAATGTTGGGCATGGGCACCAGTGATCCAAAAAGGAAAAAGTGGATAAAGAATGGATGGATGGATACAAACAGCTTTCAATAATATGGTATACATGGTGATCAAAGTGTCCATCCATCCATCCATCCATTCCTCTTTTTCTGGACTCAGGTCTGGGGGCAGCATCTTGATCATGGAGGTCCAGACATCTCTCTCCACAACCTCTTCCAGCTCTTCTGGGAGGATTCCAAGGTGTTCCCAGGTCAACTGAGAGACGTCTCTCCAGCGTGTCCTGGGTCTTCCCCAGGGTCTCCTCCCAGCTGAACATGCCCGAACCACCTCAACTGTCTCCTCTGGATGTGGAGGAGCAGCGGTTCTACTCTGAGTCTCTCCTGATAACTGAACTTCTCACCCTGTCTCTGAGGGAGAGTCCAGCTCCTGCAGAGGAAACTCATTTCAACCTCCTGGATCCACGAGCTCATTCTTTCAGTCACTGTAGACTACACACTAAACAGGTCTCTATAGAAAATGAGTCATCGTGGCTCAATGAGACCAACTGTCTAAATAATGGTTGAATGAACTACCCAGAGTTCAGGACCATAGGTGAGGGTAGGAACGTAGACTGAGAGCTTCACGTTACAGCTCAGAGCCATTTTCACCACAATGGACCGGCACAGTCCACAATACTGCAGATGTTGCGCCAATCCATCTGTCAATCTCATGCTCCATCCTTCCCTCACTCGTGAACAAACCAGTTGATCAAAACTGGCTCTTGGGACATGGAACGTACCTACAGCAGCGTTCCATTTTCCCCTTCCCGGTATAGCAGACGGAAAAATTATATATTTTTTGTTTGGATGTTTCTCCTTGTTAGACGTGCAATCGTTCACTGCAGCGGCTCACCAACTGGTCAACTTTCCCCTAAAACCAACATGTCCGCCTCCTTGTACCTCTTTGTATGTTCGACTTTGAGAATTACGGTTTTGTTGCACGGTATTGGCTTCATTTATACAGAAACACAGAAAAGTTTGGCTTATTTTCATGAGATTGTGCGACCCCAGTGGAAATGTGCTCATGATCTTTAAACCTTTAACCCCAACAGCTGCAGCCCTGTGAGGTTCGACCTGCCCAGTTACTCAAGTTAAATCTACAAAATGTGTTTGCTGATGGTCTTACCTTGCTGAGGTGAAACTCCAGTCGCCTCACGTACCTCTCAATCACTTTAACTTGCTGTCAGAGGAAAGCAAACGTAGACTTGTATAATTTGGTCTGCAGACTCAGCTGTTTTCACAAAATGCTTCTTAAAGTCCAGTCTGCCTTAAACTTCCTTTGCTTTTAAACATGTGACAAAATAAACGTGTGAGTAACTCACCTTGTCTAAATCATAAAGGAACCCCTGAGGAGGAAAGAAACACTGAGTCAAACGTGCCATTTCATTTAATATAAATTAATATTTGTCTGGTTTAGATTCTCATTGTTCATGGAAAATCTTCTTCAAACAAAAAACACTGCAGCTACACTTCTGTTCAGCAGTGCGAGACATTTAGCTTCCCATCCAGGGAGCTCTACATCCAGAGTAATCTCACAACGGAGAGTCGTTCGAGTTTTTGTTAGCCTGACTCGCAGAAAAGATGCTGTAGTCCCATACCATATCTCAACAAGGACCACAACATGACATTGTGCCAGCTGACAAAGGAAGTCCTCAACACTTATGAATAAATACCCACTTTATGAGACAGCACCTTGAAGAGGGACCCGACAAAAAGATTACAACCTGCAAAAAACTTCAAAAGGACAATCAAGACATTATTTTACCACAAATGAAATCCAGGGTCAGCCGCTCCATGTCTATATGGACTGGCTACAATACACAAACAACAGCACAGAGAGCATCATCATCATCAGCATAAACTCATGCAGGTGCATCTCAAAACAATGAGAATATCGTGAAAAAGTTCATTATTTGTCCATGATGTTGTACAGTGACTGCTCCGGTGACTCGGAAAGAAAGAAGCAGGTACAGATAACGGACGGATGGATGAAACTCGTATATTACATCTCACAGTGTGAAATATTTCATTTCCTTTATTTCTTGTAATTTTGATTATTAATATTACAAATAATGAAAAACTACAATTCAGTGTCTCAGAAAATTAGAATATTGTGATATAGTGTCTTGCCTGCTGAGGAGACAAAGAACTGGACTGTGGCTCTGTGGTCCAACGTCCTCTTGTCAGATGAAAGTAAATGTTCAACTCAAGGTCAAAGAGTCTGGAGGAAGAGTGGAGAGGTCCAGAATCAACGTTGCTTTAAGTCCAGAGTGAAGTTTCCACAGTCAGTGATGGTTTGAGTCCATGTCCTCTGCTGGTGCTGGTCCACTGTATATGAATACTTCTCACCTCAATCCAGGTAAGATGCTTCTGATGTTCTCTTACTCAGGAGTGACACGACTCGAGGAATGAGACATTTGTAGCTCTTGTCTAGGAGTTCATCAGCTGATTAGGGTGTGACGAGATCTTCACAATATTCTCAGTTTTTGAGATGCACCTGTTTTACGAAACAGCTCACTGGTATTTCAGCTCTTCTGTTAGGAAACACTACATCATATAGACACTGTCAAGGACTTCAAAGTTAAACCTGTGAGTTTCTCCAGGAGAAACATTTCACTTTTCACTTGCACATCAGAAGCAATGGAAACCATCAGGAAACGACTTCAACAAGATAATGGACCAGTTTCACCCCAGAGCAGATCTGTACCTGCTGGACCTCTGTCTTTCTACAACTTATTTAAAGTTTAATGACAGTATTTACAGACAGGAGCATGATTGTGCCATTGAGTCCCCAGTGTCACTGACAGTGGTGGATCTCTGAATCTGGAACAGAGAGCACTGGACTCTGAGCTACTGGTTCAGATGTGTGGACGATCCTGGGTCAACATCAAAGCTAAGCAGTAGAAGTGTTCACCAGACATGTCGGCTCTGTGGACAACATCCTCAAGTTCACCAGAGGTGACGCCATCGACAACAAGCTGCCTTTTCTGGACTGTTTGGTGAACGTGTAAAAAGATCTGAACCTTCTGTTTGACCCACTGGAACACAAACTTTCTGTCATCAGAATCCACTCCATTGGGCCGAACATGTCTCTACAAAGACAGAAGAGATGGAAGAGCAACAGAAACACAGAAAAAGCTCTTCAAGCCCGTGGACATCCTGACTTGGAGTTCGTCTGATACCTCATAGCTCCTGCAACTTCAAACAGAGGAGGAGGTCTAAGATTTCATCTTTCTAAACTCTACATTTGACCAAAACATCTCTCTGGCAAACAAAGTCCTGAAGGCCCTTAAACCAAAGGGGAGTGAGATGAATGCATTTCATTTGGAACTCCACACTCCTCAGGTTTTATCTGAAAAACCTTCCCAGAAGACAAGTGGAACATCTTCTACTGCAGTTGTGCTTTAACTTTTGGGATGGCTCTTTCACTGCAGAAAACCACAACATACCAGTCTGGAGTTCCTTTTAGATTCTTTTATCTGTTTGCTGAGGTTATTCAGGTCCATCTGATAAGTCTGCAGGCAAGACCTAAAGACACATTTACAGAGCCAAGTTATAAAGATGTTTACATACCTGTAGAGAGGTAGACATCAAAACGCTCCTTCAGAATAAAAGACGAGGCTTCCTTTGTAAAAAAATAACCACACTTACTGAAGGCCTTTCTTCAAGGCCTCATAGGCTTGATCCAGCTGCTCTGGTTGAGGAACTTTAGGGGTCAGGCTGGACTTGGTGGACATGCTAAACATCAGACTGGCTCTGCTGGACTTCCTGCTGAGACCAGGAGTGCTGAACGCTGACAGGTTCCTGCAGGTTTACAACACCATCATTAGTATGCACCCTGATGAGGACTAAAGTGTAGATATCTACTCTGCTGTAAGATCCAATCATGTCCCAGAGTGTACCAAACATCATGGACAGATTCTGTCCAAGGTGAGTTTATCATTAAGATGGTAAATGGTAAATGGACTGTACCTATACAGCTCCTTTCTATCTGATCCAGACACTCAGAGCTCTTTACAACAATCTGTGCCTCATTTACCCATTCAAACAGCTCTATACTAGATCTCTACAAAGACTAATCAGAGTTTTATCACATTCATACACCGATGGGACACACATCGGAGGCAATGAGGGGTTCAGTGTCTTGCCCAGGGACACTTCAGCATGTGACTGCTGGTGGAATCGAACCCCCAACTCTTGCATTGGAGGACGACTGCTCTAACCACTCATCCACAGCCGCCCCAAGAAAGTAAATATCATCCATCCATCCATCCATCCATCCATCATCTTCCACTTGTTCCAAAAAAAAAAAAAAAAAAGGTAAAGATCAGAGGATTTTAACTTGTTTAACAAACATGAACACATTTTTAGGCAAGAATATAATTTTGCACACTTTCAGAATAGAGGACTCCTAGTCCATATTAAAAAGCTTATTTAATGTTTTTGTCCATGTCGGTCTCTTAGCTGAATACCTCATGAACCTCTGGTTGCTTTTTTCATAAAACTCTAAAAGTAAATCATTGAATATACATCTGCATTTATTATTTTTTATAGTCAATCCAATTCAAGATGACCACAACATCTAAGTGACCTTATCAATACAAAAATGGCTACACTAGGTGATGAACTAAAAAATGATGTGGTGGAGGCCAGGGCGATGTAGGAAACCCACATTTGTAAATCATGTTGCACAAACACCAGTTCAGCCAGTTCAGGGGCATTAGCTGCCGAAACATTTTGAATGTGCAGCTGGTTTGTGTACCTGTAGGCTTTTTCCTGGATGTTAACTCCGGTAAAACTCTGACTCCTAGTGATGGATCTGGAGGCGACACGTCTGACCGGTCGAACCGAGAGAGACATGGTGGACAGAGTCCGCGAAGGACTCCCTGTACGAGACAAGAAACAAAAACAACAAAAGAATTAATGGACTGATTTGTGACATACACAAATATGTTACTTATTATCTTCTGGTGTAATTTAATGAGGAGAATGACATTTGTTCAAGGAGAAGAAACTGCGTTAAAGCTAAAACAAACAGAACACAAAGGTAGCATTACCAAAAAACATCACTTCAGTTTTTTCTCATTTAAAAAATAAAGAGAGACAACCAAGCCCAAATCTCATTAAGGTAGTCAAATAAGGGTCTGGCAGACAGGGCATCGTTTTATTTAGAGCCAGATAAATCAGGCTGTCATCAGCATAGCAGTGAAAGGAACACTGTGCGTCCTGAAAATGGAGCCAGGACAGAGCAAATAGGGGGAAAACAAAAGAGGTCTCAAGATTGAACTCTGAGGAACTCCACACACGAGAGGCAGATGAAGATCTAAAATCACAATGGTTGACCCTCTCAGATAGGATCTGAACCACTCTGGTGCCACTCGCCCACTGTTCTAAACGAGTGATTACAATGTTGTGATCCGCCGTATCAAATGCTGCCGTCAGGTCTAAAAGCATAAGCGCCACACAATCACCAGAACCCATAGCTAAAAATATGTCACAAAAAATTCTTCAAAGAGCAGCAAAGATTTAAAACCGGATAGAAAACCCTCAAGAATGTTTTGTCACTCCAAAGAAAAACCATCAACAATGGCAGCAGCACTGCTTTTATGAACTTATCAGAGACCACACCAGAAGACAGGCTGCTATTAAGAACTGCAAGAACAAACGGTCCCACAAGACCTCTTTAAAAAGTCGAGGGGGTCAGGGTCATGTGAGACCCTGAGCGTTTTAACTGACCCACAATCTTTTGCAGCTAAGATGAAGTCCCTGCCCCAAATTGATCAAAGACAGCAGAAGGTAGGACCAAAGTTGAAGGGTCATGTGCACAAGGTACAATAGAGGCCCTAATAGAGGCAACCTTATGGATAAAACAATAAATCGTTACAGATGGTGAGCCTCAGGGACACAGAGCTGACTCCGCTATACTGTACAGAACCCATGGATTATGGTGATTTTATGACAGAAATGTTTTCATTTATAGAACTGTTGTTAATTTAATCTGATACAATAATTATTTTAGGACTGTAGAGGACTTCAAATGAGTAGCAACCTTGCACATTTTTGTCCACTGTCGCAAAGTGAAGACGAGGAATTGGAAATACCGTCCATGCATGTTGAGAGCATGATAACTTGAAAAATAAGTAAAGTACCGACTTCAATTTTAGTGTGTGGCTGCTTCTGTGCAAGAAAGGTCCCTATCAAAAATTGGGTTATGTGTCAAAATCCAAGATGGCAGTGTATGTGTAAACCTTGTATCGGTGTGTGTCGGTTTTATTCCTTGAGTTCATCTTTTAGTTTAATTTCCTGTCTTTTGAGTTTCTTGTCTTGCACTTGTCCTCCTTCAGTCCTCCTCCGTGTTTTCTCTTCCTGTAGGCAGCTCCTGCTCCTCCCACTCTCACCTGATCTTTGTCTCCTCGTCTCCCCAGGTGTTTGTCATTTCTCCCTCAGTGTCCTGTTATATTCAGTCTCTGGGCTTTTGTTCCCCGTCCTGGTGTTAAACTTTAGAAACTGTTCATGGTCGTTCCTCCCGTGTCGTCCAGACTTTTCATTGCGAGTATTATGCTGCCATTATGGTGTACAGTAGTCCCTCGTTTATCACAAGGGATCCGTACCCTGAAGACCCGCGATAAGTGAAAAACTGCAAAGTAGGAGTAGTAGTACGAGTAGTAAGTAGTAGTTTATTTTAGTATTTATAAAAATAAAGGCATTTTAAATCCTTCCCACAATCTTGCAATATTCTAAATGGTGTTTCTAAACTCTCTAAAAGATACAGAATGTCATGATTTCAGCTCTCTGCCTCCTGCAAGCGCTCTTGGCCACGCCCATTTCTCCGCTCTGCACAGAGAACAGCTGATCAGCTGCAGCAGGAAGTTGATTCTGCAGTAAGGGCTGCACAGAGGTGCAGCCGGTGCTAAAAAATTTACAGTAATTTATTTTAAATAAAAATCCCATGCCGATGGTGCGGCTCATCCATCAATCAGCAAATTGTGCGTCATGTCCACTCTTATTTTGAAAACCTGCGATAGAGCGAGTCTGTGATAAACGAACCGTGAAATCGCGAGGGACTTCTATAGTATGCAGTCTATAATAATATATAACGCAGTCTTTGTTTGTTGCTTCTAATAAATGAGGTTTTCTTATTTCTACTTTGGAGCTGTTAGTTTGTTTGTTTGTTTCCTCTCGTTTAACCAGCATGTGAGACTTTGTTGCCTGGAGCAGCTGTAAACCTCAGGAAATCATTTCTGTCAGTTCGTGCAGTGTTTTTCCAGCTGTGGCCTGTCCAGTGTCATGCTTCCTGTTTCTTCAAACAGCTGAAGGGTCCCCCACCCCCCACAGCACAGGAAATGTCCCCATCCTTCAGGAAGTCAGATGGACTGCTTCTCTGAGTTCAACAGAGACCGACAGAACTCAGAGCTGAGAGCAGGTTACTCTGCTCCAGCTGAAATAAAAACAATTCAATAAAAAATCTTTCATAAATAGAACAACAATCTTTTTGTGCATTTATTTGTAAAATAATTTGCTTTGAGGTAAAATAAATTGGTTACCAGTGGCAACATCTACTGACAGAAACAACAAAATAAGTTGTACAATTCTGATGGGGGGGGGGGGGGGGGGGG
>NC_056507.1:2185103-2188233 GCF_014905685.2 Nematolebias whitei
TGATGGACTGGAGACGTGTCCAGGTGTCCCTGTGATGGACTGGAGACGTGTCCAGGTGTCCCTGTGATGGACTGGAGACCTGTCCAGGTGTCCCTGTGATGGACTGGAGACGTGTCCAGGTGTCCCTGTGATGGACTGGAGACTTGTCCAGGTGTCCCTGTGATGGACTGGAGACCTGTCCAGGTGTCCCTGTGATGGACTGGAGACCTGTCCAGGTGTCCCCCGGCCCCGCCTCTCGCACAGTGATTGCTGGACATGGACACCGGCGACCCCCGTGACCCAAAATGGAAGAAGCGGGTAAAAGACGATGGATGGATGTTGTTTTCATGCTTTGTGTTTGTTTGTAGTGAAGATTGTTTTGCTGACGTAGAAGAAATTATTAAAAGATTTAAATGTTTTCTTCATTTTTGTGAATATCAGGAAGTGTTTGTGTTTTAAAGGTCCTGATCAGATGAAAGTCCACACAAAGACGGTGGAGCTAGAGGAGAGTACGGGATAAAAAAAAAAAAAAGAAGAAGAAGCACAAACGCAAAGTCAGTAAAACAGTGAGGTCATGGCGGGTTTGTGGCGTTTCCTCGCTTCCTTTTTTATTTCCTTCAAAACTGTTGCACAATGTTTATAGCTGTTTTAACTAGGAGCTCAAATCTGGACAATTCAGGACTTTTGTTTAATTGTCTACAGGGCTGTGGGGGCTGTGGGGGCTGTGGGGGCTGTGGGGGCCGGGACCCAACTCCGGGGGGTGGGGGTGTCACGCACCGACCAGGTCACCATTCCATCACAGGGACAATAGACATGAGACAACCGATAAATCCACCTCGGACAAACTGGACATGGGCACGTATGAGATCCAGACAGTTTGATAGTCTTGAATAAAACTCCACAACTTCCTGGTATTAAAACAAACAAACAAACAAACAAATAGCATTACATAGTGCTTTTAAAAAAAAATTAAAAATCACCTACTTTTACTGTTACAACTAAATATAACATTGTAGTACTTGTAATTTAATAATTTATGTATGTATATTATAGGGGGAGTGTATAATAAAGTTAATATTTTGTCTCATTTGTTTAACTGGGTTCTCTTTATCTACTTTTAGGACTTGTGTGAAAATCTGATGTTTTAGGTCACATTGATGCAGAAATATAGAAAACACTTCACAACTTTCAAACACCACTGCAGAAGGAAGCTGCTGTTAACACATAAAAGAGAAGAACAGCTTCGATCATAAAACAAGTTTGAACATTTTCTTGAAAGTCATATGGAGATAAAAACGTCTAAACTTGTGATCAAAATGCATACGTGCATAAAATGAGCCGTTTCACAGGCACTATCAGTGACATGCAGATTTCTTACTGCTGCCCTGATCATTTATTTAAAAAAGAGCTGCGATGACGAAAGGATATTTGCTAAAATCACCACACAATTCTTAAGATTTTTTCCACACTGATGTTTAAAGGCGAATCACAAAGGGACAAACTCCCGCCCTACAGGCCCAAAGGATGGCTCTGGGTCCTGACAGCTGAGGAGACGAGGACAGAGTCGTCAGCGTATTCAGTGATGTGGGGCCAACACGATGACTTCAACAGTGATTCATGTAAAAACAAACGAGGGAAAAGGACACACCCCTGAAGGGAACCGGGAGATGAAAAATAATATTTCAAAGTAAAAAAGTTAAATAGAAACTCGTAAACCTTTCTGCTGAAATACGGGGGCAGATGGAGTTAAAAGTAGAAGAGAAATAATTAATAAAAGGCCAAAGGACCTGTCTTCCTGCAGATGTTCAGAAAGCAGGTTTAAAAACACATCTAGTGACTCATCCACCTTCTGTCTGCCCTGCAAGCAAAGTGGAGAAGGTCCAACTTGTCCGGAACAGAGATCAAAAGTGCATCTTTAATAAGATTTCATAACACGAGAGTTACACAAGACCTAGGGGTCAGAAATGGGTTTTAAAGAAGCAGCTGTTGACTCCTACAGATGTGCAGCAACAAAGGCCGCTGGAAGATGAAACTAAACATGTCTGCCAGTTACAAGGCACCATTCTTCAGAACACGACCTCCAGTACCGTCAGGTCCAGGGCCTTTTGTTTCTTGGCACCACAGAAATTATTAAGAACTGTTAAATTAAATGGGGCGGCTGTGGCTGAGAGGTTAGGTCAGTTGTCCTCCAATGCGAGATTTACCATTTACCAGTAGGTGTCTCTTTAGGACCTGTTTGGAGCAACCAAAGATTTTCATTTTGTGGTCAGAAAAACCAAATGGGGCTCAGGCGAAAAATTTCCAAGCCTTTTTGACTGTCTCAGAAGAGAGGTCTAAGGTCTTGGACGTTACAGCATGATGGCACACGGTTGCCTCACAGCAAGAAGGTTCTGGGTTCAATCTCTGACTTGGACCTGGGGTCTTTCTGGGTGGAGTTTGAATGTTCTCCTTGTGTTTGTGTGGGTTTCCTCCCACAGTCCAAAAACATGCCTTTTTAAGTTGCCTTCAGGCCTCCCTTGGAAAATAGATCTGTGATCTCAAAGGGACTTGTCTGGTTAAATAATAAGAATAATTTGTACCTCACTTTACATTTTTCAATCTCAAAGTGCTACAACATAAAACAGCTAAAGAGATTGAGCAAAAAACAAAAGTAGCAAGATTAAAAATACATTTAAACACTAAAATCTTTCATAAAAGAAGGTCTTCAGTCCTTTTTTAAAACTTTCTGTAGTCTGAGGTATCCTTAGATGGTCGGGGAGGGTGTTCCACAGACGAGGAGCAGCACATCAAAAAGACCTGGCACCCACAGTGCAATGATTAAAAAAAAAGTTTAGTAATAATAACAAAGGCAGCACGGTGGTTGAGTTGGTAGAGCTGCTGCCTCTCAGCAAGAAGGTTGCCAATTCAAATCCTGGCCCGGGGCCTTTCTGGGTGGAGTTTGCATGTTCTCTCCGTGCTGCGTGGGTTTTCTCCAGGTACTCCGGTTTCCTCCCACAGTCCAAAAACATGCATGTTAGACAGATGGTAACTCTAATTTGTCCCTAGGTGAGAGAGAGAATGTTTGGTTGTCTTGTTTGTCTCTATGTCTCTGTGATGGACTGGAAACCTGTCCAGGTGTCACTGTGATGGACTGGAGACCTGTCCAGGTGTC
>NC_056507.1:2188243-2193895 GCF_014905685.2 Nematolebias whitei
TCACTGTGATGGACTGGAGACCTGTCCAGGTGTCACTGTGATGGACTTGTGAACTGACATTTGGTGTGTAGACACAAACAGTTGTAACAGAGCAGGGAAGCCACCCTCTCATCCACCAGGGAAAACCAACACACAGGCACCAAGTCGGGGGCTGAGAGTAGACCCACACCAGCTTGACGCCTCTCACCATGGGCAACTCCAGAGTGGAATAAGGTCCAGCCCCTCTCAAGGAGATCCGTTCCAGAGTCCAAGCTGTGTTTTGAGGTGCGCCCAACTATATTTAGACGGCACCTCTCAACCTCATGCACAAGCTCAGGCTCCATCCCAGCCAGGCCACATTCCATGTCCTAAGAGCCAGCTTTGGTAAGCCAGGGTCAGACTACGAAGGTCCCCGCCTTCGGCCACTGCTCATGGCATCATGCACCCGACTTTGTGACCCCTCCTGCAGGTGGTGGGCCCACAGGAAGGTAAACCCATGTTTCTCATTCAGGCTGAGTCTGATCAGGTCCCATGGGTAGAGACCCGGTCACCAAACGCTCGCTGATAAACCCCTCCCCCAGACTGGCTTCTGAATGGGGCCCCGGTAACCCACATCCAGGCAAGGGACACTGAGCTCCTTGTTTTTTTCCTGTCCATACAAGTCTTTGTAATCACTCTTTATCAAGCTTGTCACCTAGAACCAATCTACCTTTGAAGACATTATCAGGGGAACATATAATTGTCCCCGACAGCATAGCTCCTAGAACCTTTCAGGCGCACAAACTCCTCCACCACGATAAGGTGGCGATTCAAGGAGGAGTCCACTGATTTCAATAGATAACAGTGCAATGGGCAAAATGTTCAAACAGCCTTTGTTGGACTGTGATGAGGGGAAAAGCTAAAAGGGGTTGCTATAAACATGAGGGTGAGTTACAGCTTGTTGCAAAAGGGAAGGGAGGGGGAAGCAAGTATTTGTGCATCAAGGAGAAACAAACGTTACTGTCCATGGTTCCCACTTGCAGGCGTTTAAACTGCTACAGCAGTTTGAACAAAATGTAGTGGTTTTAACACAGTGACTTTTAAAACTGTGGCACCCTGTGACTGGAAATTGTCTCGTATTGTACCACCGAATTATGCAGTGGCAGAGTGGACAGTTGTGGGGCTGCACAGACTGTTCATTATCATCAGTCAGCAAAAAGTGTCAATTCTCAAACAACTGAGTACAACACAAGAACAGAATGAGAAAGTCATGTCTTTGTAGAACGGGGAAAAAATCCACTAAAGACCCAAAACATAGGGCCTGCGACATGCACCAGCTTTCATTCAGACAATTCAACGCATGGAAGATTTTCTGCAAACAGCTCTTTAAAGTTTAAGTTAAAGTCCTATTTTCATGCCAAACTGTTATATTTAGTATTTTAAAAAAATGATCTAAACACGAGCAAATGTCTTTGTCTTTGTGACAGGTTTCTGGTAACAAAGAGCCTTAAGATCTAATTTATTTTTTAGTTACCTGTTATGTGGCAACAAAAACAAGTGCTCTTTCTTGGTATGAAACCATCCTGCTGCTCACAGATAGTCACCTCTCGTCTAAGTCCAGCTTCCACAACTCTCTCCCAGATCTTCATCTTAATTCCCCTGTAGTTGCTACAACTCTGTACATCACCCTTGCTCTTAAAAATGGCCACCAGCACACTTCTTCTCCAGTCCTCAGATGTTTTCTCACCCTCACTGAATCCAAAGCCTCACTGCCATCTCTCCAAGACATTTCCATACCTCCACTGTTAGGTCAAGTCCTGCGTTCGCCTTCGTCATCCTCTTCAAAGCTCACCTCTCTGGAAGCAAACATATCCATCTTATTCCTGACTGCTGTCTCGTAGAACTGGTAGGCGCAGCTTCTGGTAAATAGGAGACGTAGCAGTAAAGCTGCTTATCTTAGTGGGTCAGTAGTCAAGAGTATTTGTTTAAGGTATTTATCATGGAAAGCCAGAGGGTAAGCAATTCAGCTTTAGCCTTTTGTCTGTGTTTAACAGGGCTGCCACAGCCAGCTGACCTTGGAAGACACAAAAATGGCTACAAGTCAATCAGTTTTACAGACATTGAGCTAAAATTTGATGTGGTAGTAGCTGAGAGTCACCCCCTATATATCCCCACAGAACTACACATTGCAAATGATCTCAACTAAACCAGTGGCATTAACTGTTAACAAAATATCTCATGAACCCGTGGACAGACAAATGAAACAGTGTCAGATAGAAATCATTGGATGTTCATCTACAACTGTTTGATCCTTTCAGTTTTTATCCAGTTTGATACATTTAGTCAGCCTTTTGACATTTTTCTTTAAGGTTGTTCTCACCTGGTTTGATTTTCTTGGTATGAATATTGTTTTTTCTGACTTGCCCCCTGCTTTGGTTATTTGATGCGCTGTTCGCAGCTCGAATCACAACGAGACAGAGCTGAGCTTCAACTGGTGCATTATCTGAGAATGAACAGAGATTGCTCTCATGACCACAGGTTCACAATTTTGTACACTTCCTGGCCAATAAAAAAGTTGCCACTAAAAAAAGGTCACACACTAATATTTTGTTGGACCGCCTTTAGATTACGTCGTGCATTCTCTGTGTCATTGTTTCGATAAACTTCTTCATTGTCACAAGATCTATTTCGTCCAGTGTTGCATTAATGTTTCACCAAGACCTGGCATTGATGACGAGACACTAGTCATGATGGTGCATCGCTTCACCTGCCTCTCTTCTTACCCTGATGTGCCCATCACTCTGGAACAGGGTCAATCTGGACTCATCAGACCACATGACCTTCTTCCATTGCTCCAGAGTCCGATCTTTATGCTCCCCAGCAAATTGAAGCCTTTTTTTCTGGTTAGCCTCACTACACATGGACGGTATTTCTAATTTCCCCTCTGAGCTTCACGATGGGGGACAATAATTGGTGTGGTAGTAGCTGAGAGTTATTCACAACATATACTCAAAATGCTAACAGATCACACAATATGGTGTGACATCTCACAATATCACACATAATGCTTTTAAAGTTTAATAGCTATTAAACCATAATTTCTCAAAATAAGGCTATCTTTGTCCAAACTGCTCCTATGGGCTCCATCTTTCTTAAATATCTGTGACGACCGTAACTTGTTTCCATTCACTCCAGTTAGCGAGTTGAAAAGGTCATTTCCTGTTTGCCTCTGCCGTTCCCCACTCAGAGCGGTCTGTTAACGTCTTACCTTTGATCACAAACTGCCGAACCGTCTCCAAAGTAACGACGTCGTCATTATTAGACTGACATGAGGTAAACCATTTTCTGGTTCTTCAGCTGTGTGAACACTGGAGATATTTGTCTCCCTACCTGATGCGTACAGACCCAGTGACACCACCAGACTCACAGCGTGGCCCTTGTTATTGATCATCCTGTATAAACACGGGAACATTCAGCCGTTCATATTCCTCTGTGGGAAAGGAATGCGTGACACTGCCTCTTTTATTTTTACTGTCTGACCTCTCTATTCCAGACCATTCTGCCTCCACACACACACTGCCCACATCTACCACGTCTTTACGTTACCATCAGTCAGCCGGCTATGCTACATGGTATTCTGAAGGATAAGTTGTACAAAGTGCCATTCATGTTTTTATACTATATTATTAAATGTTAGAGGCATGGTATGAGTGTAATGTACAGAGGTTCACACTATCCATTAAAACATTTTTTGGCTTTTCATGTGGGATAAGATAGCACAGGAAACAGGTCTGGTGAAGCAGCTTTTCCCTCAGACCACCTTCAGAAGTGGTCCACGTACTCAAACGGTCCTGTAGGACCTCCTGCTGAACCATCGTGACTCCAGACAAGCAGCAGACAACTGGAGTCAGGAATATAAAATGAATATATTTAATAAATGGTCCAATCAGCTGCAGGCTGATTAAAGATAATGAGCAGTACGTCAATGTCCGCCATCACTGAGAGATCTGAAGAGCGAATGTTTGTACTTTTTGAGATTAGTGTTTTCTGGACTGGAATTAAACAAAGAATATAAGAAAACTTTAATGTTTGTGGTGTGAAATATTCAAATGGGGAGCAGTTACACTGTGGAGAAGAAGAGGGAGGTTTTTAAATTATTTTCTCTTGTCTGAGGCAACACAGAGTGACGGATCCTCGTTAGTGAAGGGCGCCATTTTATCCACCACCAGGTGTAATGGAGGAGCCAGGGGGTGGCCAATGGTGGCCATGACAACCACAGATTATTCTTCACCACCTCAGCCACCAATCACTTGAGGAAACTATACTTTTAAGCAATATGAAAACTACAATAGTTTCCTCAAATGATTGGAGTGGCCGGTTTAACCCCCCCCACACACACACACACACACACATGCATGATGGTGGTGGCCATCTTGGATTTTGTCATGGCAAATCAATTTTCAACAGAGGCCTTTCTAACGCCTACATGCAGCCACGCACCAAAATGGGTGAGTGACCCTTCGTCACTCTGTAATTAAACAGCAATCTGAAATTTGAAATATTCTGAAAGATCTTTGTTTTAGCTACAATTTTTAACAAACTTTGTCAAATTTTTTCTTAATATACTGGACTGTGGAAAAAGTGTTTGCTCCCTTACAAATTAATTTTGTTTTTGCTTTTATATCACGTTACACGTTTCACATCGTCAAACAAATGGACAAAAATAATCTGAGAAAAAACTGGTTGTGCCACCTTCGGCAGCAACACGTGCCGTCAAGCGTTTGTGATGACAGATAACTTTCTCCTGGCTGTGGAGGAATGTTGCTCCTCTGCTTCAGATCGTCATCCAGCTGCAGAACCCAAAAGTTCTTGAGCTGAAGTCAGAAACTGATGGCCGGACATTCTCCTTCAGGATTTTCTGGTAGAGAGCAAAAATCATGGTTCCATCAACTCCAGCCAGTAGTCCAGGTCCTGAAGCAGCCCCAGACCAACACACTACCACTACCACTTTTGACTTTTGGTATCATGTTGCTTTTAAGAAATGCAGTTAATTTTACGGCAGATGTAACGAGACGCACACCTTCCATGACTTTTGTCTCGTCAGTCCACAGAAAACTTGCCCCAGTCTTGTAGATAATCAAGATGTTTTTGTGGGTAAATGTGAGACAAAACACACCAACACCAAAATTCATAACATAATTTCAGGTATTTAAACATGCTGTTGACATGTACTGTATGTTCCATCAGCTGAATAAAAAAAGATGCATTATGGGTACCTTTGTGTATTATATGGCTGACATTACTAACTGAGAACAGCACAGTCACCACTCATCTCACTGAAGCCTGTTCTCTCCTCCATTAAATTCATATTCATAATTTACACTCCCAGAAAGGAAGAAGAGGGTAAAGAGCATGCATGGATGGATGGATGGATGGATGGATAAATAGTTGGATGAATGGATGATGGATTGATAAATAGTTGGATGGATGGATAACTAGTTGGATAAATGGATGGATGGATCCATGGATGGATGGACAAATAGTTGGATGAATGGATGGATGAATAAATAGTTGGATGAATGGGTGGATGGGTGGATGGATGATAAATAGTTGGATGGATGAATGGATGGATGGATGGATAAATAGTTGGATGAATGGATGGATGGATGAATAGTTGGATGAATGGATGGATGG
>NC_056507.1:2193995-2195699 GCF_014905685.2 Nematolebias whitei
GATGAATGGATAAATAGTTGGATGAATGGACGGATGATTGAAAACATGGATGAATGTATAAATAGTTGGATGAATGGATGGATGGATGAATGTATAAATAGTTGGATGAATGGATGAATGGATAAATAGTTGGATGAATGGATGGATGGATGGATGGATGGATGGATGGATGAATGGGTGGATGGATGGATGGATGGACAGGTGGACGGATGTGATTTGTCCCGTTCAGAGATGAAAACTTCAGACGTGGGTCTCATCACCCTGCAGAGTGAACGTAGCCCAAGTCAGAAACATTTAGTCTCGTTTGCTTCGGTTGATCAGCGGCCATGATAAATCGTGTGGACTCTGCTGATTATTTATATACGTTGACGTTGGTGAAGTTCAAAATCCAAATGAAGGAGGCGATGTGTTTGACTTCAAAAGCTTTCTGTTGACCAGACTCTTGCAGGGCTTTTCAGGAAGGGTTGCACCTTAAACTGGATCAAATGTAACAAATAAAATGGCAGCAGCTGACAACAGTCAATAATGTTTTAGTTGAAATAAACTTTCCTGTCTTGTGAATGGAGCCAAGACAGGAAAGTGAACTTGTATTACTGAGTTTTACTGTTAGTAGTAATGGTGGAAAACATGGAGTTCTGAGTTGCTGAAGGTCTATGCTGCTCTCTTCACCATGTCTCTGCCTTTAGAAGGAAATCCCAGAAGGAGTCACATCCTGCAGAAAGGGCCGGGCCAGGAAGAGAGCGCTTATGTTTCTGCCTACACAGAGTCACAGAGAAAAGACCACCAAAACTCTACAGTTTCACTGACCATTTCCAGGAGAAGACCATGGAAATGTCTGGATATCACTGAGTCTTTTACAAACTTACTCAATTCTGAAATGCATGTTGTATTAAATATTAAAATGCAGTGAACAATGTGACTCATACACTGTGGAAAGTCTTGAGCCACCCTAGGAAGGAAGCCCGTTCCTCAAAATCACATCTTAATTTGTTCACGATTTACAAAAGTGTATTTCAGGCCTCACATATTACTTTTCCGCCTAACTTCTACCACATGGTACACACTTCAGCTGCCAACCCACACTGAAGAGCAGCACAGTTGCTCACTGGTTAGCATTGTTGCCTCACAGCAAGAAGGTCCTGGGTTCAATCCCCGGTTTGGACCTGGGGTCTTTCTGTGTGGTACAAGAACAGTTCTCTCCCTCAGAATGTTAGGCTGCCTTCAGGCAAAGGCCTCCCTTGCAAAAGAAATCTATGATCTCAATGGGATTTGCCTGGTTAAATAAAGGTTATAATAATAATTATGATTTAATTTACTGGAAAACATAAAAAAATAAAAACCCAGAAAATAAATAGATTTAAATCCATCTGTCCACTTCACTCATTATTTCTTCCAGGGTTGCAGGAAGCTGGTGTCTATGTACAGCAGTCACTGTGGGTGAGGCAGCATGGACAGGTCTCCAGTCCATGACAAGGACACCTGGACAGGTCTCTAGTCCATCACAGGGACACCTGGACAGGTCTCCAGTCCATCACAAGGACACCTGGACAGGTCTCCAGTCCATGACAAGGACACCTGGACAGGTCTCTAGTCCATCACAGGGACACCTCGACAGGTCTCCAGTCCATCACAGGGACACCTGGACAGGTCTCCAGTCCATCACAGGGACACCTGGACAGGTCTCCAGTCCATCACAAGGACACC
>NC_056507.1:2198699-2199720 GCF_014905685.2 Nematolebias whitei
TCCATCCATCATCTATCCATCATCATCCATCCATGCATCATCCATCCATCCATCCATCCATCCATCCATCCATCCATCCATCCATGCATCATCCATCCATCATCCATCCATCCATCCATCCAACATCTATCCATCATCATCCACCCATCATCTATCCATCATCATCCATCCATCCATCCATCCATCATCCATCCATCCATCATCCATCCATCACCTAAAACAGGTTTCTCTTGAAAATGAGTCCTCGTGACTCAATGAGACTAAGCTTTATAAATAAAGGTTGAATGAATCTTCCTCTGGTTCTGGACTCAGGGCTCGGGGGCAGCATCCTGAGCAGGGAGGTCCAGACATCTCTCTCCACAGCCTCTTCCAGCTCTTCTGGGAGGACTCCAAGGAGTTCCCAGGCCAACAGAGAGATGTAGTCTCTCCAGCGTGTCCTGGGTCTCCTCCCAGTTGGATATCCCTGAAGCACCTCCCTAGGGAGGTGCCCAGGAAGCATATTTACCAGAAGAACCACCTCAGCTGGCTCCTCTGGATGTGGAGGAGCAGTGGTTCTACTCTGTCTCTCCTGATAACTGAACTTCTCAGCCTGTCTCTGAGGGAGAGTCCAGCTCTGCAGAGGAAACTCATTTCAACCTCCTTCAACTACAAGACAATTACATTTTTATAGGAACGTTTTCAACCTCAGTTGTGAATGACTCTCAGCTACTACCACATACAATTTTAGCTCAATATCTGTAAAAGCACTAAGTCAGAGTCAATTCTGTGAAGACTATTGTCAGCAGTGTGACCCATTTAACAAACGCTGCCATGTTGTATTTCTGTGCTAGGGATGTGAGGCATTAAGTCCCGCCCACTCCACACTCGTGACGTCACATGACCTTTTGATCAGCTCGGACCGGCGGGGTCACATAACTCCATACAACACCGGTTCAGGAACTAATTAATCAGTTAATTAAGAAGTTACTTACATACTGTCTGCCGTGTCCTCCTGTCTGTGTGCCGTGTCCTCCTGTCTGTG
>NC_056507.1:2199730-2200616 GCF_014905685.2 Nematolebias whitei
CTGTCTGTGTGCCGTGTCCTCCTGTCTGTGTGCCGTGTCCTCCTGTCCTCCGTCTCTGTTTCTCAGGGGACCTGTGCACCTGCTCTCCATCTTCTCTCACCTGTTCTTCTCACAGCTGAAACAACTGTTTCGCTTCTAAATCACTTTTTACGGCTTCACGGTGCGTTCACGTACATCTCGTAAAATCGACCATCGACGTTAAATCAGCTGGTTAATCACGTGGCGTCAGTGTGCGCCAGTTAGTAAGTTTTAAAAACAAGTTTTGTAACTTAACTATATCCAAATGTTTAAACTCCTCTGAGTACCAGTCACTTCCACTTAATAAAAAGCTCCAAGACTAAAATCAAGTAAAACCAGCAGTGGTGTCCAGTGCCAACCTCAAGTACAGTACTCATACTTGTACTCATAAAAACACACCGATACTTCAAACCGATACCAGTTTCATGCTTGGTGACGTCATTTTCTCTTCTGCTTTGCAAGTACCAGACGACAAAAAATAATAAAATGTCCATAGTTTGGAGATAGTTTAAGATAAACAGGTGATCCCAATAAAATAAACGTGTTTAAAGTCATTGTGGAGTTTTTAATGCAACTCAGTACTCGGTACAGGCAAGTATCCAAACTGAAGTTTTTGTACATGTACTCAGTGTGAAAATAAATTAAAATGGTATGGGGACACCTCCAAATATAATATAAAATAATCTAATAAGTTTTACTGCAGTCTCATTCTACAGGAATAATAACTGTAATCATTTTCAAGTTTTACTGTGGTAGAAGTTAATTATACTTGGACCCCTGCTGCCATATCCAGTAGTCACTGTGGCGGAGGACACCCTGGACAGGTCTCCAGTCCAGCACTGGGACACATGGACAGGTCTCCAGTCCA
>NC_056507.1:2200626-2207017 GCF_014905685.2 Nematolebias whitei
CAGGTCTCCAGTCCAGCACTGGGACACATGGACAGGTCTCCAGTCCAGCACTGGGACACCTGGACAGGTCTCCAGTCCAGCACTGGAACACATGGACAGGTCTCCAGTCCAGCACTGGAACACATGGACAGGTCTCCAGTCCAGCACTGGAACACATGGACAGGTCTCCAGTCCAGCACTGGGACACCCTGGACCAGTCAGCCTAACATGCATGTTTTTGGTCTGTGGGAGGAAACTGGAGTACCTGGAGAAAAACCCACGCATGCACGGAGAGAACATGCAAACTCCACCCAGAAAGGTCCTGGCTGGGATTTGAACCTGCTGAGAGGGTGCAGCTCTAAAAACTGATCCACTGTGCCACTCACAATAAAGTGCATTATATGTAATTTAATTTTTATTAAATTTAATATATAGTTCTTCAAATTAAAATACCATAGACTAATGCAAATATAAAATAATTTCATAATAAAACTTTATTAGTACCACAAGGCCCAGTACTGGTCCCCGGCCCGGTGGATACCCTGATATAACCCATGTGGATCACACATAATTTGAAACAACCAGGATCCTCACAAAACGTTTCTCGTCCTTATTCCTTACGTGATGGTCTGCCACAGTGGCGGACTTAGCCATTTTGGGGCCCAAAGCAACCCTTTCTAAGGGGGCCCTCCTCCAAGTCTGACTTAATGTAGGGGAAGGCCCTGAGGGTGACAGATTCTGTAGGACTGCCACAATATTCATAATACTGTGCACCAGACAGTAACACAAACTTTTTTGTCCTTCTTTAATGATACAACTACTCATTAAAATATTTTTGGAATAATTATTTTTTATTTGATAAAGCCAATCTTACATAAACAGTCAACAGTAACTATGTACAAACTAATACTGACAGGGGACAGGTTTATAGTAAAAATATGACATTTACCTAAATTAGCAGATTTTCTTAACTTTGTATCACAATTGTTTTAGCGTCATATTTCATCCTCCTCCGACAGGACACAGCCGCAGATCATTGTGGAAAGTTTCACAGAGGTGGAAGAACATCCCGGCATTGGTCCATTGCAAGTGTGGACATGGAACCGCATGAAGGACGATGGACAGCAAGACGTCCAGGAAGCAGAGATGCTGTAAAAGGACAAGAATGAAAAGTTGTTTTGGCTGTAAAACATTTGCCCCTTTGCCTTTTTCTAATTTCAATTCACAGCATGTCCAGTCCTGTCACTTCCATCCTCAAATCTGATGAAAAGTTTGGTGTAGTTACAAGGTGTAGACACATGGGGGCAGTGTTGTGCCGGCCAAAACCAGGTTTAAACAATCTTTGGTCCAAATGCAATTAGGTACTTCCGGTTTTGTGCTTGAACTGGACAAGAATTCCCTGAAGGTTATTCAACCTTTATTTATACACGTTGATCCCATTGATCCCCGGGGACTCGTTTACAAGAGAGACCTGAGTTGAACAAAGAGTGATGACAACAACAGACATTCATAAAAGATGTGTATCAATGTTTTTATTTATGTATTTATTTTTAAAACAAGTTAAAATAAAATGGCAACGAAAAGGACAATCAAAAGGAAAAGTGGTGAGATTATAAGGCGGTGCAGAAAACTAAAGACTGGAATGTCTGCATTGGTTTTTGAACAAAGAACGGCTGGGAAAAGTTTCTTGTATAATAAAATTTAATGGTTAACCAGTCAATGGTGGCACAGCTGGAAGAGCTGCCGTGCCCCTCAACAAGCAAGTTGCTGGTTCAAATCCTGGTCCGGGGCCTTTCTGGGTGGAGTTTGCATGTTCTCTCCATGCTGCTTTTCTCCAGGTGCTCCAGTTTCCTCACACAGACCAAAAACATGCATGTTAGACTGATGGTAACTCTGAATTGTCCCTAGGAGAGAGAGAATGGTTGTTTGTCTTGTTTATCTCTATGTGTCCCTGATGGACTGGAGACCTGTCCAGGTGTCCCTGATGGACTGGAGACCTGTCCAGGTGTCCCTGATGGACTGGAGCAGAGACAGAAAAATGTGTCTTTATTTCCATGTGCAGGTTTTTGGGCTGAAAAGGAAGAAGGGACAAGGTGAGTACCTGGAGAAGTCTTCTGGTAGTAAATCAGAGGTGGAGTGAGACTGTCTTACTGAAAGTGTCTCTTGTAGTTGGAGTCAGAGGGGAGAGCCATGAGGTGCTAGGTTCCAGGAGGTCCTTCTCCGTAGAGACGGTGGAGAACCGTTGGAGAGAGGAGCAGGTTGTTTACAGGGTGAAGACTGGGTCTTCAGACTGAAGGCTTTGGTGGGACACAATCAGAACCAGTTGAGGTCTCAGGGAGTTCTTGGAAGGCTTGAAGAGTCCAGGACTTAATCGCTGCAGGAGATCAAATCTTTAGAAACAGTTTGGTGGCTGTCCATGACCTTCTCCATAGGTAGGATGATGTCCCAGCACTGAAGGAGTGTCTGGCAGAGGCTTTTACATAAAGGAGCGAATGAGTCTCAGTTTCAAATTAAAATGGATTAATAGAAATGCTTTTCATTTTCAAAATAAAGCTGCATGTTTTGACTCATAAATAAAATTAAAAATAAATCATCCAAACTGCATTTTCATTTTCTTCTCCAAGACTGCAAAGTTAGTAAATTAATTAAAATGATAAATAAAATAACGTTTAACATTTAATTTTCAAAATACATCCCTGTAAAAAGTGACCAAACTTCATTTTGAAATGTCAAATTTGAAAATTAAAATGAATTAGCAGAAATTATTTTTCATTTCAAAGTCAAAGCTGCATGTTTTGACTCATAAATAAAATTGCTAATAGATCATTCAAACTGTGTTTTCATTTTTAACCGGCTTTCTTCTTGCAAGGGGACATTGAAGGACAGAGAACATACGGTGTCACAGGATGAACCTCCAGCCTGGTCTTCTTTTATAACGCCATCACAACACACACATGGTTCAGCGCATGTGTGTCAAAATCAAGGCCCGGGGGCCAAATGTGGCCCTCGTTGACATCTTATCTGGCCCCCAGGATAATATGTGAAGCATCAAATACTTCTATCTTTTCTCAGTAATCTTTGATGATGATGTTGAAAGCACAACAGAGAACATCAAATGAGACCAATCAAACTCTTGTTGAGGAACCTGTGACCAAGAGAAGATGCTGGTCTCTGATTTGAGTTCATGGAGATTCTGAAACTGGTCCTTAGTTTGAAAAATATTTAAATTTGGGCCTTTTTTGTAAGTGGGTTTGACACCTCTGGTTCAGTGGGTGTTTCTCTGTCCCACGTCCTCAAACCAGCGGTACAGACCTCAACACATAGAAGCAGACGTGGGCGTCAGGGCGACGCCGCCTCCATGATGAGGATGTGATGAGGGACAGCAGAGCGGCAAGTTCTCATGGCAGGAGGGAAAGATGGTCTCAGACACAACATAAAAACATTCATAAGCAACAATATCAATTCTCTAACAGCTGTCCTGGAGGGACAGTTCTGTCTCTTGACTCCATCCTCCTCTGACCTGCTGCAGCAACAGGGCTGCGACTCTCCAACAGCTGATGGTGTAAGGATGAAAAGCTGTGAAGATGGAGCAAAGCCTTCAGTCAGGATGTCAACGATTTAATGCTGAAGACACTCCAGGGTCATGATCTGATTTCATCACTTTACTTTCAATTTCACAATTCAAAAACTTGCTTACAGGAAGTGTTTCCCACCATTTGATCCATCAAGTACAACATCTGACTTATGGTGCCATCTTTTACAGTCACTAACAACAATCTGAACATAAACACCAACCCAACACAAACAGAACCAACAATCCATCTGAACACAGAACCCAAAAACGTCCACACGTTTCTGTCCCAAGATCACCCGTCAGGCCATGGCTCATCCAGGCTGTTGTGTTCAAGTACATGTAATTTCAATAATTCCCACTGAAAATGAACATTGACCTGTAGAACTACAGGCAGCACGATGGCTCAGTGGTTAGCACTGTTGCCTCACAGCAAGAACGTCCTGGGTTCAGTTCCTGGTTGGACCTGGAGTCTTTGTGTGTGGAGTTTACATGTTCTTCTCGTGCATACGTGGGTTTTCTCTGGGTACTCCGGTTTCCTCCCACAGACCAAAAACATGTATGTTAGGCTGCCTTCAGGTCCAGGCCTCTCTTTAAAAGAGATCCTTGAGCTAAACGGGGTTTGACTGGATAAATAAAGGTAAAATAAAAATAAAAGAGCTGTATATTTTCCATCCTGTAATGGAACCAAATACAACTGTAATATGGAAAATTATCAATGTACGCCTAAATGTGATATTTAACAATTTTAAGAGTAACTATCATTTCTGTGTGGATTGCTGAATATACAAGTTGCAACTGAATGCAACTGAAAAAAGTCTGCAGGGGATTCTCCAAGGCCAAGCGTCGGTGTTTTGGTCCCACCCACTCTACATCAACAATGTGATTGGTTATTTTTCCTGTCAGTTATTAAACAAGCATCCTCACAAACTTTTATAGGTGCACCATGGAGAGCCTGTTGACAGGCTGCATCACAGGGTGGTACAGGAACTGCACCAGTCAGAAAGCTCTACAGAGGTGGTGCAAACATCAGAGGACATCACTAGTAGCAGTCTCCACACCATCCAGGACATCTACCACAGCCGATGTCTGCGTAAAGCAGCATCATTAAAGACCACACCCACCCAGCACAAGGACTCTTCCATCTACTACCCTCAGGCAGACGATACAGGAGTCTGTCATCACGTACAAAAAGACTAAAGGACAGTTATTACCCACAAGCTGTGAGATTACTGAACTCTCGCTAAATAACACTGAACAACTGTCAATAACATCAAAGGTCATGCTCAGTCAGGTCATCTGGACAGTTTATTTTGTGTGGAAACACGTTTCACCTCTATCCAGAGGGCTTCATCAGTTTGAGGAGTCCCAAGTAACCTGTTTTCCCCACTAAGCAGTACACTCATTGCACCAAGCCACATCTGTGACAACTAATATGACTAATATTAGCTTGTGACAGCTAGTTTGTTTATTGCTGCTGCATTATCATGTATGATACAGTATCTATGTATCTACCTTGTAACAAATGATTCATCCATCCATCATCTTTACCCACTTCTTCTTTTTTGGATCGCAGGTGTCACTGGTGCTAATATCCAGCAATCACTGTTTGAGAGGCAGAGGACACCTGGACAGGTCTTCAGTCCATCACAGGGACACATAGAGACAAACGAGACAAACAACCACTCACTCTCTCTCACCTAGGGACAATTTAGAGTTACCAGTCAGTCTAACATGCATGTTTTTAGTCTGTTGGAGGAAACTGGAGTACCTAGAGAAAACCCACGCAGCACGGAGAGAACATGCAAACTTCCCCCAGAAAGGTCCAGGATTTGAACCCGTGACCTTCTCACTGAGAAGCAACTACTCTACCATGTGCACCACCGTGCCAATGTAATAATTGATTATTTTAAATTCAAATATTCATTGAAAAAAAATATGATATACTGATACTCACTCACTCACTCACTCACTCACTCACTCACTCACTCACTCACTCACTCACTCACTCACTCACTCACTCACTCACTGACTCGCTGCAGCCAATGCCATGACTTGTCTCACTCAAGGCTTGAATGTGTCTCTTTCTTCCCCTGTCTGTGTCACATTGATTGTGTGTTGAGGGTTTCTACCCTGTGATTTCTGCTCATTATTGTGGCCACACATTGTTCTCCAGACAGCGATCTGATAACAGTGTTTGTCTGCGCCCCGCCTTACGACGAAATGCTTCAAAACACCCTTTCAACTCCTAGAGAAGCTCATCTGCGCCAACGGCAAAAAACAAAACAAAAAAACTCACATTTATTGACAACGTAATCACTCGATGTTCTCAATCTACTATGCGCACACACACACACACTCACACAGGCGCGCACACACAGACACAAAGCCACAATGTGAGGGGTCAAAGGTCACTTGAAAGTCATAAGGTCTATGATTGGATGTTTACAGAGAAGTGGGTGTCACCATTCATCACACCACTAAATATCGACCCAAAGAGATACCGTTTATTAATGGACAGCAGAGAGAGAGAGAAGCTGACAGACAGGCAAAAAGAGATAGATATAAATATGATGGATGGATGGATGGATGGATGATGAATGGATGGATGGATGGATGATGAATGGATGGATGGACAAATGGATGATGGATGCATGGATGGACAAATGGATGATGAATGGATGGATGCATGGATGGATGGATGGATGGATGGACAGATGGATGAATGGATGCATGGATGGATGGACAGATGGATGAATGGATGCATGGATGGATGGATGGATGATGTATGATTGATGAATGGACGAATGGATAGATAGATAGATGGATGGATGGATGGAT
>NC_056507.1:2210017-2217517 GCF_014905685.2 Nematolebias whitei
GATGGATGGATGCATGGATGGATGGATGGACAGATGGATGCATGGATGCATGGATGATGGATGGATGGATGGATGATAGATGCATGGATGGATGCATGCATGGATGGATAGATGTATGGATGGATGTACAAAACGATATGGCTAAAAGAAACAACAAATGTTGTAGTAATGATTATTTTGGTTCCTCAAAGTTCATGCTCAATAATCCAGGTATGAAGTCCACAATGTTCAGTCAGGTCCTCTGGACGGTTTCTTTTTGTGCTGAGATGTTTTGTCATCATCATCTTAGCTGCAGCATAACTGTTTTTTCCACATTGGAATATGCTGTTGGTGGACAATCAGGTATGTTTGGTGGTTCCTCAGACTGAAGAAGTCTGTTAGATGATGGATGAAACATCTCAGCACAAGAAAGAAACCGTCCAGAGGACCTGACTGAACATTGGTGGATTCTTTTGGTTGTTTTGCTGAGAATCTGTGTCCACGATGATCCACGACTACTGAAGTACAGTTATTGCTACTCGACCGCTATTCTTTCATATCGTCACATGGATGATTTTTTTGATTCGATTCTTATACCGCAACTTAGGAAACATAGTAAGAAATACATACCGTATAGGTTTGAGTGGGAGGTATGTCCTATAACATTTTGTATTTTTTTTTCCCAAGATGTGCAGAAAGAAAACCCAGTGGGGTAATTTCAGTGAGAAACCTCATCACTGCTCAGTGGGACTAATCTGTATAAATACAGGTTGAATTAATTATTTGGAGCTCTATAGCTGAGTCAACATCATTGTGTTCATGAGGTCCCAGGTCTCTCTTGTAAATGAGTCTCTGAGGCTCAATGGGATTCACTTGTAAATAAATAAATAAAATAAATAAATAAAGGTTGAATGAAAGAGAAACTTTCAAAATAGCAAGTGTTGACCAAATTGAGGTACAAAGTGCTGTACAGGAAAAATGAACAGTTTTTTTGCATGTAAAAAATAAAATTGAATAAAAATGAACACAAATTAAAAACCTAACGATGCACCTTTGATGCCATACTTTTAAACTGACATCTACTGTTGTTGAAAAATGATGGAGTTGTACTTATTTTGGTCAAACTTTGAAAATACATTTTGTGCAATCTTATGTGATATTGCAGGATCTCATTCACTCTGTTATGTATAAGTATGTATGACTGTCAGCTACTATCACAACATTTTTTATCTATATGTGTAAAAATGACAGTTAAAGCCATTTTTGTGCTGGTTAAAGTCAGTTGGCTGTGGAAGTCTTCTTGAATTGGTTACCTTGTGTTACTTTGGGTTGACTAATTCATTTAATTTGTTGTAGCTGTATCTGGGATGTCAAGGGAATAGACATAAGTCTTAAGTACCAACTGGTGCGACAGAGGGATCAGGCTTGAAAGGATGTGCAGCTGGTTAGGCTTGTAAAAAATAGGAAGGGTAATGTTCTAACAATCGAGGAGAGTGTAATGGAATAAGAGAAGGAGTACTTTGAGGAGCTAATGAATGAAGAGAATGAAAAAGAAAGAAGAGTAGAGGTCATAGAAACTGTGAACAAGGAAGTGGGAAAGATTAGTAAGGGTGAAGTCTGGAAAGCTCTGAAAAGAATGAAGAAGAGAAAGGGAGTAGGACCTGATGAGCAGTGGAGGTTTGGAAATGTCTTGGAGAGATGGCAGTGAGGTTTTTGATTCAAATATTCTAACGCATATTTGAGGGTGAGAAAATGCCTCAGGAATGGAGAAGAAGTGCTGGTGGCCATTTTTAAGAACAAGGATGATGTACAGAGTTGTAGCAACTACAGGGGAATTAAATTGATGAGCCACATGATGAAGATCTGGGAGAGAGTTGTGGAAGCAAGACTTAGATGAGAGGTGACTGTGAGCAGCAGTATGGTTTCATGCCAAGAAAGAGCTCCACAGATCCATCTTTGCTTTGAGAATGCTGATGGAGAAGTACAGAGAGGGTCAGAAAGAACTCCATTGTGTCTTTGTGGATTTAGAAAAAGCATCTGACAGAGTGCTGAGGGAGGAGGTGTGGTGTTACATGAGGAACTCTGGAGTGGCAGAGAAGTATGTTAGACTGGTACAGGACATGTATGAGGACAGCAGGACATGTATGAGGACAGCAGGACATGTATCAGGACAGCAGGACATGTATGAAGACAGCAGGACATGTATGAAGACAGCAGGACATGTATGAGGACAGCAGGACAGTGGTGAGATGTTCTTCAGGAGTGACAGATAGCTTCAAGGTGGAGGTGGAAGTGCATCAATGATCGGATCTGAGCCTCTTCTTGTTTGCTCTGGTGATGAAGCGACTAACAGATGAGGTCAGGCAGGAATCCCCGTGGACTATGATGTTTGCAGATGACATTGTGATCTGTGGTGAGAACAAGGAACAGGTGGAAGAGAACTTGGAGAGGTGGAGGTATGCAGTTGAAAGAAGAGGAATGAAAGTCAGCCGTAGTAAGACAGAGTCCATGTGTGAATGAGAGGGAGGAGGTGGAACAGTGAGGCTACAAGGAGCAGAGGTCACAAAGGTGCAGGACTTCAAGGACTTGGGGTCCACTGTCCAGGAACATGGGGAGTGTGGTGAAGAGGAGAAGAAGAGAGTCCAGGCAGGATGGAGTGATGGAGAAAAGTTTCAGGAGTGATTTGTGACAGAGGGTGTCAGCAAAGGTCAAAGGATAAAACTTTCTTTGTAAATGTTCTTTTTAATTTTATCAGCCTAAAACACAAACATATTTTTAAAACATAAGTTTTGTGGTTCTTACTACATACTGCATCAACCAATGTCAAACAATGCTCCAAAAGATTTGGAATTGTTTTTTTTTAACTTCTGGTTTGAAGAACTGAAGTTGTTTGGGAAGACTTTAGCAAAGAGTTTGTTGTGTTCGTCAGACGTTGTCTCTGGGTGAAAGGTGTTATTTCTCAGCAGAAAGCATTTATTGACGTACACATTGTTGCATCTGTTCACAATAACGACTAAAATAATTAAACAAGCCGCACAGTTGATGATCATTGTTTACAACGATTGGCGGTGCTAATCACCGGGCCTGACAAGAACGGTTCTTGGACTTCTGATGTTCTTTTGACAAGAAACTCTGCAAATAGCTGCTGGACTGGACCAGTCACAGCTCCAAACATGTGGTTAGGATGACAATGCCTGCAATGGTAGCGATGATGATGATGAAGATGTTGATAGAGACAGGGAAATAGTTTTCGATTAGCTGCGGTGTCAGGTCATGATGTCACACCCCGCCTCCCTGTGTGTGTGACTGATCAATACCAACATCACACACACTATTAGCAACCCTGACTCTGCTGCCTTTCTCCCTCCTTTTGTCAAAAACACAATTATCAACTCACCCACCATCTACCACTCAGTCTTCTTCACACTCACAGTTCTCTTCATGAGTTCTCCCGTCTCACATTTTGTTACCCATGTGTGTGTTTGCATCGTGCACACCACTTTTTCATTCCACAAGAATTCATGTACACTTTGAATGTAGACAATATTTTGGTGTTAACTTAAAAAATGAGGGTAAACAAGCCGTACGCCGATGTCCCCCATCGCGGAAGGATTCAGAGACAAACTACAAATACAAACTACTGTTTGTAGTTTTCAAGATGAGTGTTTATCTGGGGCAAGAACTGAAAAGGAAATGTACTTAAACCTAAATGTTTTTGGTGCAAGATGTTCAGGTGGGTGGGAGCTACACCGTGGAGAAGATGCAGTGGAGGAGACAGGGGGTGGCCAGTGGTGGCCTTGACCAACGCACCATAGATTGATCTTCTGCCGCCTCAATCATTTGAGGAACTGAACTTTTAATCAAAATAAAAACTAGAAAGCATGGTTAGTGTGGGATTCTCAGTTTCCACTACCTTCTCTGCTCATCAACTCTGCAACTATCAGCTGATGGACTACACCTGCACCTCGCCTGCCAGACCTGACTTACCCTGCACTACTTAAACCCCGACCAGACACTCATCCTACGCTGGAGCATTGATTACCTTGGGTAATTCTGTGACAGCCAGACACCTTAGAAACGTTCTCGTGTTTTTCTAACATGTAGTTGTTCTGCCCGTCAGTTCTGTTTCCTGTTCCCGTGGACCTGCCCGTCTTCTCCTTGGACCTCTGGCTGGATCTGGTTGTCAGAACCTGCACACCCAACTCTGCTTAGCAAACTACACTCTGGACACCTGGACACAACATCCCAGCAGATACCTTCTTGCCTCTCTGGATTCCCTCTTGTTACTGAACGCTGTCTCCTATCCACCTCGGCGCCACCTGCAACAAACAAACACAGTAAGAAAGACTTCCACCTATAAAGAACATCAAATCAACTATTATCCTCAAGAGACTCATCTTGTCCTCGGCTTCTCCCCACAGCAAACCATGTTTTCCTGCACTGTAAATGAATATTCACCTTTTTGAATCCTGTTGTCCTGGTCTCTTTTTAGTCTGCCAACTGGGGTCTAAATCCCGTCACCATGTTAGTTAGTTTCCTCAAATTACATGGGGGGCCAGTTTATGCACACACCGACATACATACATATACATATGTATGGGGGGGGGGGGGGGGTGTAGGTGTGTTTGTTCCTTCTGAAGTCCACAATCATCTCCTTTGTCTTCTTCACATTGATGTGAAGGTTGTTTTTTTTTGCAACAGCTCTCCAGGTGTTCCACCTCCTGCCTGTAGCTGGACTCATCATTGTTTGTGATGCATCCCACCACCGCTGTATCATCTGCAAACTTTACAATGTGACAGCCTGGATGGGTAGCTCCACAATCATACGTGAGCAGAGTGAACAGGAGGGGGCTCAACACACATCCCGCTGAGGGTTATGGTGGAGGAGGAGAAGTCGTGGATCCTCAATGACTGTGGTCTGTTTGTTAAGAAGTCTAGGACCCAGTTGCAAATGGAGGGGCTTAGTCCTAGTGTGATTAGTTTGTCCATCAGGGTTTGGGGGATCATGGTGTTCAAGGCAGATGTCAAGTCCACAAAGAGCATATGGATGTAGGAGTCCTTCTGCTCCAGGTGGGGGAGAGCAGTGTGGACCACAGAGGAGATGGCATCTTCTGTTGATTGATTCTGGCGGTATGCGTACTGGTGAGGGTCCTCGCTGATGTTGATGTTAGTTTATGTTGATGATGAAGTCATTTCTCTGGTAAATTTTCTGAAGTAGAAGTTATAAAACGTAGTTATCAACAGAGTTTGAGCATTCCTTTCAAAATGTGGCTTCAGAACTAAACTTAGCAAACACTTAACCCACAACAATCAAAACAGATCCTAAAACAACTTGGACTTCAGTCTAGCGCAACAATCTCTTCAGGAACTGGGGCGCAACAAGGTTAAGGATCATGCAGACTGGTGATGTTAATGTTAGCATTGTTAGTTAAAGGGGTTGTTGTCAGAACTCGAGGAACCCAGATAGTATGAAAACCAGTGAGCGAGACAAGACTCCACACGTAGAAAAGTTAACAGTGTTTATTTTCACAGATTGATATTAAAATGTGCAATGATGATCCACTGGAGTCCTTAGGGGCAAGAATATAAATCAGAGTGGTTCCACTTAGAGGATGAGGATTTTAAATAGGTATTTCTTATCTTACAGGCTGAGAGGAGGTCAAGGTCTTGGATTCGATTCCACAAGGTTCCAGGAAGAGACACAGGTTTTGGCAGGCCAGTGGATGGAGGGCAATGAACACAAGGAGGTGCTGGGATCCAAGAAAGTCAGCACACGGAGGCACTTGAAGGCACAGGTAAGCTAGGGCACAAGAAACAAGAGATATTAGTAATCACTTTCACAAGGACACTAAAGGGCCAGAAGCAATAACTACCATGAATCACTAGTCAATGCTCCAGCGGGGAGGAGAGCTTGTCTGCAGCCTTAAGTAGTGGAGGATCCTCATCAACAGGATGGCCTGCAGGTGTGGATGATTTGGGTCCATGCTGCAGAAGTGCTGTACTCTCACAGTTGTTAGCTCGTGCTTGTTTTGGATGGGTGTGTTTTGCACGTGCTCAAAGTCTACTTCTGAGATTCCAACAGGAGGTTGACTTGAATCACAGCAGTGAAGGCGTCCTGTGGGACAGGTCTGGTTGGCAGGCCAATTTATTTTTTGGGTATTTCAGATTTCTTTGTAACCTATTTGACTCCTATTTCAGCTTTTTCCACACGTTTCTGCTTTTTTCTGCCTCCATTTTCCTGCGAAAACCGTTGGTTACGTACTGTAACCCCAGATTCTATGAGTAAAGGCGTAGCCCTTTAAGGCTGTCGCTGGTGGGTTTTATCCCGTGACGCGAAGCGTAGCACTGAAAATTTGAGTCCACGCCCACCTGTTGTGGGCCTCACCTGGTCCGTATAAATTATGTTGAGACCGGGTAATCGGCTCCCAAATAGCTTTTTCTTCAGCCATTTAGGAGCCCCTGAGGCCCAGCGCTTAAAGGGCTATGCCTATACTTATAGAATCTGGGGTTATGGTATGTAACCAACGTTCTATTTCATATAGGCTTCGCCCTTTAAGTCTGTCGCTAGTGGGTTAAAGGCGAAGCAGGATGTAGTCTATGCCTCACTGGGTCTGTTCAGACACAATATGAAGCACATGCTTGCACCAAAAAACATTTAATCACTCAGCCTTCTATGTGCATAATTACGCACTGCGTAATTACGCGTTCCATGCACAGGAGCGCCCCGGAGAGAAAAGGGTTTTCGGCGGGGGAAAGGAAGAAGGCTGAAAACAGTCCTGCTGCCGAGAATGGGAAAGTGCAGGAGGTTACGATTGTATCCGTGTAGCAGTGAATAGAGCAGATCAACAGCTCTTTAATATGAACAGATTAATAATAATGAACTGATTAGTAATCAAATGAACTGATTGGTAACAGTAGTCATGAACTGATTGGTAACAATATAACAAAAACAGCAGTTACAGAACTTTTGACTGATAATAAATATCTCACACTATAATTGCATGCAGTCAGATGTGAGTTTAAACAGAAATTCCATGAAAACATTAAGATTTATTCTGTTACGGCACTAAGGACAGAATGCGCCATGGAACCAGCCGAAACATCACGCAGATAAAAGCGGATAAAAGCTCAAGGCAACGACCACGCAGCCGCCGTACAAATATCCTGCACTGTTATACCATTATGCAAAGCTGTCGAAGATGCAATTCCTCTGGTCGAATGCGCTCTGAGGTTCTCAGGAGGCTCTAAACCTGATGCTCTGTAAGCTTCAGAAATGGCCTCACACAGCCAGTGTGACAGACGCTGGGTGGATAACAGGCGACCTACAGAAGCGTCTCTATAATGTACAAACAGACATTGAGCCTGGCGCAGTGTGGCCGTGCGTGTTATGTAACATGCTAGCGCACGCACAAGGCAGAGGAGATGAAAAGATGCTTCTTCTTCTGCTTTGTGGGGGGAGGGAAGAACCCCTCTAACATTATCGTTCTCGATTTAAATGAGCTTGTGATGTTTTTAGGCATA
>NC_056507.1:2221507-2230328 GCF_014905685.2 Nematolebias whitei
AGGGACACCTGGACAGGTCTCCAGTCCATCACAGGGACACCTGGACAGGTCTCCAGTCCATCACAGGGACACAGAGACAAACAAGACAACCATTCACTCTCTCTCTCACCAGGGATTCCAAGGTGGCCATTGTATATACATGTATACAAACTGACCAACCTGAACATCTGAGGAAACTGCTTTCTAATTTTCATATTGCTTAAAAGTTCAGTTTTCTTAAATAGGATGGCTGGTTGGGTGACCAAAGATCAATCTATGGTGATCATGGACACCATTGGCCACCCCCTGGCTCCACCATTGGTGGTAAATAAAATTGTTCCTTCCATTCACCAGAGTAACTCTAGACACAGTCTAACTCCTTGCAGTAAATATCTTGCACCAAAAACATTAAGATTAACTCACATTCAATTCCAGTCCAGAAAACTTATCTTGAGAACTCAAAACATCAACTATTCAATTCCCTCAACGACAGGGGACATGTGCATACTGCTTCTAATCACTGTTGATCACTGTAGACCTGTACAATTGGGGTTGTAGCCTCGTTTCCTTCATAAGTAGCATGTGTCAAAATACAACTCTGGTGCTCCGTTATTACAGAAGTGAGGCGTCCAGGATGACTCTGAAAATATTTAAATAATTTAAATTAAATTTAAATATAAAACAGACTGGAAACATCTGTGACTTGTATCAGGAAATGGAGAACTCAACAAATTCCAGTTGCCAACCATCCCATTCCAGTAACAGCCTATAGCTTATGCCTTGAAGTGACTCGTGACTGTTTTAAGAAGCAGAAACCAGTCAGGAAGAGGAACCAGAGAGTCATCATGGAAAGATATTCCCCTGCACAGCATGTACATGGAGAATCCGTCATTGGAAACAGAAAAAGACACAAAAGACATCGTTGAGACACTAATGAAATGCAACAGAAGTGGGAAACTCTTTCAAACAACAGGACTGAACGCTGTGGGACGTCCAGGTCCAGACTGATGGACTGGTGAGGGCTGACCAGCCGGTCCTAATGGTGACCAACAAACTACAGGGAAGGGCAGTGGTGATAGATGCAACAACAAACTGCAACATCAAGTGGAAGGAACATGAGAATCTTACAATTAAACACCAGGAGCTGAAAGAAGTTGTCTAAAGTTAGATTCTTTAAGCAACAAAACACTTCCATATACTACTTTTGAGGGTACATGTTGTGATAATTGTTGAATAAGAATGGCTTATTTAGGTTAAGCAATTGTGTTATATTTAGTTAAACTAAAAATACAGTGTTGTAGTTCATCCACTGGCTGCCTTGATTTCTAAAGATCAGCATCAGCCGTAAAACTACTCATATATTTGAGTTTGTATGTATAATTTGGTCCCCATTTGAATTGGTAACATTTTGTAATCAACATTAAAGCAGTGTGTTGTATAATTCTTCCACCTGGTTTAAATCAATCATTAAAAGCCTTAAATGGATCTGATGTCATAGTATATTAGCATGGTTCTTTACAGCAGAGTGACCAATGGTTAGAAGAGCTCCTTCTTTTTATTCAGTTAATACATTAAACAGGTTACTTTATAAGTTACCAGCTGTCAATCATCACATGGAAACCTCTCCTGACAAACAGGAAGTTAATGATTCTCAGCTGTTCATACCTCCATATCCACTGTACATGGTGGCTACGGTGGGTTTTTTGGGAACGGGTCCACCTGCTCTCTGGAACAAACGCTGGCTTCTCTCTTCTACTTGACTCTTGATCAGACGTGTATTTTCTTTAAATACATTAAAAAAATTATTATCACTTTTCCTTTAATCTTCTTGGTGTTGGTTTTGGTCAGTGGAGTGGATTCATGTCTATCCCAGGCTGTTTGTAGTTTTATCTCGTCCCATGGTCACCGCTGGTAATCCGTTCACTTCTCCTACTGATCCTTTCTCCCCCACACTCTGATAAGAGGGGAGGAGGGGTCTGGAAACAGGAAAAGGAGGATGGCAGTCCTTCCTTCTCCTCTCTGCTGACATCAACCTTTTTTCCTGCCCCTCCTACTTATTGTTTTTGGAATTAAATGCCAAACTGTTACACTTTGCCTTTTTAACCTTCTGTTTCTGCATTAAAATACATTTGAAAATGAGTCCTCGTGACGCAGTGAGTCTAACCTGTATAGATAAAGGTTGAATGAACATTTGCAAAATAAATAACTGGAGAAATGTCATTTCCTGCTCAAATGCATTGTGAACGCTTGTGGCTGAAGGATTTTTGCTAAGAACTGATGAAAAGCTTTAATTTCTAAACTTTTAAGGAGAGCTGCTTTTGTACAGCTGACATTTGCTGAAAAAACGAAAGCAAAAAGCAGAAGAAAACCGACAGAAATGTAAAAACAAAGAAAGCTAAACAGCAGAAATGTAGGTCAACCAGCTGGTTTGCTTGTCCATTAAGGGTTTTTCTGGGCATGAATGATTTCTTTCATTATTGTAACAAAACTTCTATTTTTCTCCCAGAAATATCAAAAAGTAGATTTTGTTCAAATATATAAATAAATGAAAGGATATTCCTCACCTTATTTATTATTAGATATAAAACCAACAATGTAATGCAATTTAAATCAATTACAACCCATAGAAATTCACCGTGAACAGAAATTCATTGAACATTTAGAAAGTAAAGTAAATGGTCATCATTTTTCCTCATGACACTTGTGTACTTGTCACCCCCACCTCAGGACCACAGATACCGTCGCACTCAGACTCACATGGGTCTGCAGGTACATGGGCAACCGTTAGCCTATATATGTCTGCTACTTCCTTCATAATGTGCAACAATCCATCATGCATAAAAGAAGAAACAAGAAACAAAGGTTATTATAGCACTATTGCAACAAATGTAACGATAATACACATCCTTACAAGGACTTACCAAAATGTATTCATCCTGCTAGCTTTCTGTGTGTTTGTGTTAATGGGATACCCACTACCCTACACTACTATACAGACACACCTCCACACACATGAGATACACCACAACCACTGTGATGCTTGACTTGCTTGGCTTTAAGATCAAGCCTACAATGAATAAGGAGCATTGCACCGTGGTGAAGGAGGCTGGCAGCTAAGATCAAGCAAACACGGAGAGAAATCTTCCACCTGTCAGAAAAAGAGAAAGATGCAATGAATGAAGAGCCACCACGAAAATACCGCAACAAGTCCATACCTGAGGCTGTAAAGACTGCTAAACAATGCCTCAGAGTTCTGGCTACTCGCCTAAAGAGGTACACTCATAAAGTAAAAGCCAGGAGAATAAACAGGGTATACACCACCACTCCAACCAGAGTGTACTCTCAATGGCAGGGGAACAACATGAGGGTAGATCCACCCAGAGCTGAGACTGGGCAATACTGGAGAAACATACACAATAAAGATGCCCCATGGCAAAAAGATCTATGATTTTGACACAGTAATGTCACAGAACAAGAACCAGTGTCCATTATATTGGCAGACATCCAGGACAGACTATCAGGAACGAAGAGCTGCACGAGGTCCTGACATGATCCACACCTACTGGCTAAAGACTGCTCTCCATGAACACCTAGCAACACAGATGAATGTGCTGCTAATGGAAGTGTCCCTTCCAGGGTGGTTGACCCAAAGTCACACAGTCCTGATCATAAAAGACGCCCCATAAGGGGCAATCCAATCTAACTACCAGCCAATCACCTGCCTCTGGTCAACTTGTAAGCTCCTATCAAGCATCATAGCAGCTAAAATGAATAGGCACATGAGTCAATGCCTGAGAGAGGGAGAAGGGAACTGGTACCAACACCAGGAGAACCAAGCACCAGCTACTGGTCCACAGAACCATTTTCCAACCTTTATTCATGCAGGTTAATCCCATTGAACCACAGGGACTCATTTACAAGAGAGACCTGATTTTAACAGAGTGATGACACCAGTGGACAACAACGACAACAACAGACAATCATAAAGGATGCATACAAATTGAGAACAACAAGTGAAAATAAAATGGTATTTAAAACAGACCACCCAGCACCAAACTCACCTCACCACCGGAGGAAGAGCTTCTCAGCATGACCTCAGCCGAAGTAAGGAGTACTTTAAGGAGGATTAACCCTCACAAAGCAACCAACCCACACAGCATCCCCAGGAAGGTGCTGAAAGAATGTGCCGATCAGCTCTGCGAGGTGCTGACCAACATCTTTAACTCCTCACTTAGCCTGGTGACAGTTCCCACCTGCCTGAAGACTGCCAACATCATCCCAGTCCCAAAGAGCTCTACAGTGACTGGTCTGAATGACTACCGGCCAGTGGCCCTCACCCCGATCGTCGCTAAATGCTTCAAAAAACTGGTCATGACCCACATCAAAACAACCATCAACATCAACGAGGACCCTCACCAGTACGCATACCATGAGAATCGATCAACAGAGGACACAATCTCCTCTGTGGTCCACACTGCTCTCACCCACCTGGAGCAGAAAGGCTCCTTCGTCCGTATGCTCTTTGTGGACTTCACGTCTGTCTTGATCACCGTGATCCCCCAAACCCTGATGGACAAACTACTCACACTAGGACTAAGCCCCTCCATTTGCAACTGGGTCCTAGACTTCTTAACAAACAGACCACAGTCAGTGAGGATCCACAACTTCTCCTCCTCCACCATAAACCTTAGCATTGGCTCCCCTCAGGGATGTGTGCTGAGCCCCCTCCTGTTTACTCTGCTCACATATGATTGTGCAGCTACCCATCCAGGCTGTCACATTGTAAAGTTTGCAGACGATACAGCGGTGGTGGGATGCATCACAAACAATGATGAGTCCAGCTACAGACAAGAGGTGGAACACCTGGAGAGCTGGTGCAGGAAGAACAACCTTCACATTAATGTGAAGGAGATGAAGGAGATGATTGTGGACTTCAGAAGGAACAAACACACCCACACCCCCCTGAACATAAGAGGATCTGCAGTGGAAGTGGCCTCCAGCTACAAGTACTTGTTTGTACACCTGAACAACAACCTCAGCTGGAGCAACAACACCACCAGCCTGATGAAGAAAGCTCATCAGAGACTGTTCAAGTTCGATACAAGTTCATACCCCAAAGAGGGATCTCACCAGTTGGGCCAGCTAAGTGAACTATTTTTTCTCAATTGTATCCTTTATTTTAACTTGGGGGTATGGGGTGGGTGGAACCTATGTTTTAGGTGTGAGGGCGGTTGAATCAACCCCCAACCTGCATGTGGGTTTATATGGTTGCAGTGAACTGCTTTAAATTATTTGTAACATCGATCCATTACCTTTACCCAGTTCTTCCTGGGTCACGGGGGTCACAGGCGTCAATGTCCAGCAGTCACTGTGCGAGAGGCAGGGGACACCTGAACAAGTCTCCAGTCCATCACAGGGACACAGAGACAAATGAGACAAACAACCAGTCACTCTCTCACTCACTATAAAGAAGTTTGGTAAGAACACCAGCATAGGTGCACCATTGAGAGCCTGCTGACAGGCTGCATCACAGTGTGGTATGGGAATCGCACCAGTCAGAAAGCTCTACAGAGGGTGGTGCAAACAGCAGAGGACATCACTGGCAGCAGTCTCCACACCATCCAGGACATCTACCACAGCCGATGTCTGCGTAAAGCAGCATCATTAAGGACCACACCCACCCAGCACAAAGACTCTTCCATCTACTACCCTCAGGCAGACGATACAGGAGTCTGTCATCACGTACAAAAAAACTCAAAGACAGTTATTATCCACAAGCTGTCAGATTATTGAACTTTTGACAATAATTCTGAACTACTGACAATAACATTGCACTAAGCCACATCTGTGACAACTAATATGACTAATATTAGTTGTGAAAGCTAATATGTTTATTGCTGCTGCACTGTGGCTGTATCATGTATATGTCATGTATGTCATATCTCATACCACATATGCCATTTATCATAAATGTCACTACTTTACCATCATAATTCAATTACCGATAATCTTAATGTTACTCGCTACCTGTGCAATAACCTGTCACACAACCTGTGTAGTTTATGTTAGTTATGTACAATAAGTGCATTTAAGCTTATATTACCACCAGTGAAATATTATTTATATGAATTCATCCTACTTGCACTGTTCTATTCTACCATGTTGTTCTTTACTGCATTTCTTTTGGACCTTGTAAATATTATATTGTCACTTTTTGGTACTTTATTTTGTACTTTGCATGCTTTAGTATTTCTTGTTGTTGTTTGTTTTAGCGAGTCGAAATCACTTCTCATCCTGAACATTTCGTTGCACTCGACCCCGTGTTAACCAGCATATGACAAATAACGTAACAGAACTAAGGCACGTGGCTGCTTTCAGGAAACGTTGCATTTGAGTGTTGAAGGAATAAACTTGGTACTGTAAATAAAAACACTAGATGTTTAAACAAATTATTTTAATCTAGTGAAGGACAGTAAGCTCGGTAATGAGCTGACAGACTGTTCTAGTTTTCTAAGACCCGCAGGACTGCCTCTGCGTGTGTGTGCATGTGTTGCATGTGTGTGTGTGTGTGCATGTGTTGCATGTGTGTGTGCATGCTTTGTGTTTGTGTGCGTGTGTGAAGTGGGGTTAATCTCCAGCTGGCTAGTAAGCAGCTTAACTGTGACTGGTGTACTGCAGACCAACTACTAACTTGTTGCTAGTTTATTAAGCTTCAGTCGCACATGGAGCTGAAACTAAACTCAACAATATAAAACTTATAAACCGAACAAAAAGTTCAACTTGTGTTCCTGTTTAGATGCAGAACTGGCAGCACGATGACTCAGTGGTTAGCACTGTTGCCTCACACCAAGAAGGACCTGGTTCAAGCCCCGGTTGGACCTGGGGTCTTTCTGCGTGGAGTTTGCATGTTCTTCTCGTGCTGCGTGGGTTTCCTCCCACATACTAAAAACATGCATGTTAGTCTGCCTTCAGGTCCAGGCCTCCCTTGCAAAAGAGTGATCTCAATGGGATTTGTCTGGTTAAATAAAGGTTAATAAAATAAAACTAAACTGTCAGATTGCTGAGTTACTTGTTTTGAACTGAGAGTGTTTAAACTGGATTAAGTGTTGTTTGTGTTTCTAAATGTAAAAGTGAAAATGTTTTATTGGTTTAAAGAACCCTTTAGACAGGACGGTGGTGTCTGGACCGGACTGCTGGTGGGTCAGTGAGTGGTGGAGTCATTGACCTAATGACCCACTTCAAGTCAGTAGATACTGTAATTTCCAGAGCGCACCTGAATATAAGCCACGCCCACTAAATTTAAAAAGAAAAACAAATTTGTACATATATAAGGTGCAGGTGTCCACATTGTAACATGAGTTATACAGAAATATTTTTTAAACTTTAAACACGTTCCGTTAACACACACAAATGCGTATAGTAAATGTTTGTGTGAACAGTGTCTGTAACATGGCTGGTTAAAAAAATAAATACAGTAGTTTACCAGGAAAAGTCACAGATCACTATCTTCATCTTCCTCCTGTGCACTAAAACCACTAGTCTTCTTCAGTGTCAGAATTGAAGAGCCTCAGAAGAACCTCATCACACACTCTTAGGTACAGCTGTATGCAGCGTGGACTTTGAAAAGGACAAGACTTTGCAGGAACCAGCTGATCGGAGACCAGTCGTGGTTTAAAGCAGAGCCGGCTGAAAATGTAGCCGATACCGGGGAGGGGAAGGCAGCTGTTAGCAACCATGAAGCTAAGCTAATCAGCTCCACCTACATGTAGCAGGTTTACAAGTGGAGCACTAGTCATAGAAACAGTCTTCCTAACGTGCATTTACATTTTCTCTCCTCCACTATTCACCATTAAGTTATCAAGTGTGTTACAAAAATATAAATTGAACAAAAAAACGCTCTTCCCTGTTCATTGTTAAACAGTCAGTCACGTCTGGTGAAGGTCTAATTAATATTGATCACATCCAATAATGCTCAGTCAGGTCATCTGGACAGTTTATTTTTCATAGAGACGTTTCGCCCTCTATCCAGAGGGCTTCATCAGTCTGAGGAGTCCCAAGTAAACTGTTTCCCCACCAAGCAGTACACTCCTTAAGTGGACCAACCAGTTTGCTGGAGATAAGATGGTTTCTGGAGGACGTCTTGTCCCTGTCGACTCCTCCCAGGCAGCCACAGCCAGGAAGATGGAGCATGAACCTTGATGGCTTGAACCACTTGGTCTGTGGCTGCCTGCCGCCTCCTCTGACATTTGGGTCCTTCTTATTCGTCACCATGGATAACAACGAGAAGCAAACGTCTCTTACAACTTGAACCACTGTAAATGTAAATGTATTATCCAAGTCAGAACAAGAGCTAATAAATGTATTAATTCATATTAAGAAATAAAAGGCGTCACAGAGAACCGGTCGGTATTAAAAATCATATTTCTGATGCAGAAAGTTTGAAAAGTATCAATATAAACCTTCATGTTTTGCTTTTTAAATGGAAACCAGGGTAAAATCAGAAGAGTGACACAGAGTGCATTTATCACCGTATCTGTTTCATGAGCGACGGTTAATGAGGTCATCGAACAACAAGCGGCCCATTCTTCCTGTGTGGGACGAGAAAGAGTCTCAAGTTACAGGAACTTTCCCACAGACAGCCCGAGCAAAACACTCCATCCATCCATCCATCCATCCATCATCCATCCATCATCATCCATCCATCATCTATCCATCAATCATCTATCCATCATCCATCCATCCATCCATCCATCCATCCTCCATCCATGCATCATCATCCATTCATCCATCCATCCATCCATCATCCATCCATCCATCCATCCATCCATCCATCATCTATCCA
>NC_056507.1:2230428-2234620 GCF_014905685.2 Nematolebias whitei
ATATATATATATATATATATATATATATATATATACATATATATATAACCAAATATTTCTTACTATAGAAAAACAGCACGATTCAAAAATCTAGACACTTGACCAAATTAAGATTGATTACAAAACAAATAATTTATTATGACAAGTCAACATGAGGTCCTTTACCAACTTTTTGATCAAAAAACTGAACTTCAACAAGTTGTCTGTACTTTTATTTCACCATGCATGCTCTCAAGAACCTGACAAGTTGTTTAATGATATAAAATGTATTTTATCAGCAAAGAGTCCTAAAATGTATTAAACATTACTTCTGTGTTTACAAAAAAATTAAAAAAAACATGAAAACTGTGCTTTGACAAACTCATCAATAAAACAGAAAAAAATTGTCAATGTGAAAGAGGAAAAGAGGGGTCAGGTATCACTTTAGCTTTGTGTTTATATTCTTTGTAGCATATGTGCTATTGGTGACAAGTATCCAGAGCGTCATAAGAACAGCAGCTGAGGAGGTGTCTGAGTTATTTATTTATTGTCTCAACAGCAGAGGGGAGCTACATGGCTCAAGCTTGGCTCCCCAAATCAGTTCACATATAAGTTTTATTTAATCAAGGCAGTTATATTTTTTCATAACTTTATTATTAGTAAGCCTGAGAGTACCGAAATGCACCCTGTCAAAAAAAGAGTTCCTGGATTTTGTTCCAGCAGGATCTGGCTCAAATTAAGCACTGCTCTTGATCCCTTAGGTCATGTGATCAGCAACTTCCAAGCAGTGGCGCTGGAACGGGGGGACCAGGTGGCCATTCTGGACCAAATCAGCCTCAAAATTAAATAAGAATTATATATTTGTGTCACATCTGGCTCAAATGTTTACCTGTGGGCCACCTTGCAGCAGCAAAAAATTTCTCAAAGTTTGGTTAGTCCCACCAGTGCCTGTCCTCCGACCCCCATCCACTTTGAAAGCAGACTCTCAGAGACCTAGAGTCCAGTTGGTTTGATCCTGTTGTGTTTCCGTCCCATCATCATGCAACCTGGGTTCCTCCTGTGCGCAACAGTCCTGGCTACTGGCCAGCATGCAGGTGTGGTCCGGCGTTTTGCCCTCAGCTGTCCGAAGACCTGCGACCGGTCCCGGTGCCTCAAGGTCCAGGCAGACTGCCTGGCCAGGGACGTGCTGTACCACTGCATGTCTAGAGAGGGCGAGCCGTGCGATGGCTCAGAGGAGCCGGACTGTGCCGAAGGGATCGAGTGTGTGCTGGGTGGCATCTGCCACAGTCAAGAAGAGGGCCAGCGTGTGTACATGCAGCAGCTCGGAACTGGTCTGCAGCAGCGACGGGGTCTCCTACTGGAACATCTGCAAGCTGAAGCGGGTCAGTAACCGGGCCTCCAAACTGCAGCAGCCGCCCATTATCTTCATCCAGAGTGGAGCCTGTGGAGCAGGTGAGAGCTGCATGCATGAGTGTGTGTGTGCACGTGCGTGTGCACATGCGTGTACACATGCAACAAAAACTTGCGGGTTGTATGCATGTGTGTTTATCAGCAAGAAAGTTCACTGGCTTAGGAAAGTTACCTGTTGGGTTTATGTTTCCTGGTTAAGGACTGTCTCAGGTGGGATCCCCTGGTCTGGACTTGGGACCAAAACCTGATCCAAAGCCCAGTCAATTTTACCACACATTGTGGCAAAATTGAACATGTGTGCCTGACATTCAAGATGCATATGAATAGAGAGTGCAAGGTGAAGTAAGACCCCCACGGCCCCCCCACCTCAAAAATGAATCTGGCTCCGTTGCTCCTGAGTGTGCCAAAGACAAAGTATAAGCTCAGAGGAGACTGTGCTTTTGCTGTGGCAGCTCTTCAACTTTGGCTTATAGTTTGGCTTTACAGAGAGCTTCCTGATATGTTAGCATACTAGAAGACAGATGAAGTCTTCCGGGTGGAAGACGAAATGTTTCTCCCTTAAAGAAACTGGTCCAGATGACATGATTTAACCGTTTTTGTTTTTATCTATTCAAGTTCAATAAAATTGTTCCATATTAGTGGAGCGCCATTTTCTTTCCAGTTTTCTAGATGCCTGTTTTAAAGTATGTAACTCAGAATTGAACCAAGGATCCAGCTTCCTCTGACTGATCAATTTATTTTTCAGCGAAGCAGTTTTATCAAGTGAAGTTTGCAGTGAAGTTATAAAATGATCAGAAAGATCATCTAAATCATGAAGATCATGTCAGTCAAAGTGAGGTTATCCACTCTCCAATTTTAGGCAAGCACATTTAAGTCTAAATGCTGCAGAAAATACTGTTAAATCAGATAAATCTTTAACTTCCCAGTGCAAGTCATAGGGTTTGTGTTTCCTGATGTCTGGCTCCATCTTGTGGTGTGTTTATGTCTTTCATCCCCCTGGTCCTCAGCCTCTGTCCTTGGCACCTGTGATTCTTCACAGGTTGTGTTCCAAGATGTTTCATGTAAGTTTTGCTCTCTTGCCAGACTTTTGATTTTGTAAATAAACATCTTGTAAATAAACTTGTAAATAAAGTATTTAATATTAATCCTGAGTTCTTGACTGCCTGCCTGCACCATTGGGTTTACCAGTACCATCTTATGACACAAGTGATTGCACCATCTTCCGACTGCAGAGTTACTCCCCCGCCCCCCCCTTCTTTTTTGTCACCTTAGCCAAAGGATGAATTAAAGAGAGCACAGAAAGTATGGATAGCAACAGTGCTATAAGAAGTGAAAGGTAAGTTAACTTGTATTTTTCCTTTGTCTGAATGCTAATGGATGAGCTATGTTAACATTAGATTGGTGGTATATTTTATACAATGGTAACTAGTATCAGAATACCATTTTTGCGTTAATGCCCTGCTACTCAGAAACACAGTTACATAAGCGGCGCTTGAACAAAGGTATAAAATAAAAGGTATAAACATGACCTCTTGCCCCTAAAGTATCTAGCTAACTAGCTTGAATAAAAGTCATGTGTGTGTGTCTGTGTCTGTGTCTGTGTGTTAACGTAAATTCATACACACTGGTACAGAAAGCCCTGAGTCTTTGGGCCTCACCTCATAAATACCCCTTATCATGCCACAAGTCTGTGATACTCTAAGTTGACAGGGTGCTGGAAACGACATGCATCAAGTGTCCTAGACTCAAGGCCTAGAGCTATCGCTAGTTCAGATTCAAGTCTTTTTCTTGTTTTTTTTTTATTTGTTTAGTTTGGTTTTGGTTTACAAAGTGTCCCTGAGATGGACTTGCAAACTGTCCTGGGTGTTCCCCGCCTCTCGCACAGTGTCTGCTGGACATAGGCACCAGTGACCCCCACGACCCGAAATGGAAGAAGCAGGTAAAGATGATGGATGGTTTACAAAGTCAAATACTTCAACTATCTCTTGTTAACTGTTGGTGATAGTGTTTTCAGTCATTTTCATAAAGTTTATGAAAGCCTGGTGTTGACACACACAGAAGCATGTACAGATTGATACATGCACACACACGGGCACATACGCAGCTAATGAAGTGTAAACGACCATCTCCCCAGACCTTTAAAAATGAAATTTGCACTGTATGAAAAATGTGACACAGGTGCACGCACACATCACAGCTTTAAAAGGTGTCATCTGTCCGCTTCAGTAGCCAAGGTGAATATTCACCCTGACAGTTCTCAGAAAGGAGACAAAGAAGACGACAGATTACCCATTGTCAAGAAAGAAGGAAAGAAAAACAGAAAGCTAGAGAAGAAGGAAGGCAGGACAAGAAGGATGCACACTGAGCTTTTACCACCTGATTGAACAAAGACCAGCTCAGACTATGTGTGTGTGCGTGCGTGTGTGTGATCTAATAGCAGATGCTCTCATTTTCACCTCTAAATCTGTTAGTGTTCTATCAGTATGGTGTATAAAGGGGATAGAATGTGTGTGTGTGGTGGTGGTGGGGGGGGTGTGTGTGTGTGTGTGTGTTTTTGTTTTTCCACAGATATTTGGCCTCTGTTCACCTAATTAAAGAAAAAAATCTGCACTCGTTCAAATAACAAGTTTTCAACAAAAACTGTTTAGCACTATAAAAAGTTTTTGTTTTTTGCTTGTTCTAATTAGTGTTGCTGAGGCAGAGCAATGATGCAAACTTTGTATCAGACAACAAAAATAATATATATATATATCTATATAGATAGATAGATAGATAGATAGATAGATAGATAGATAGATAGATA
>NC_056507.1:2234630-2236690 GCF_014905685.2 Nematolebias whitei
AGATAGATAGATAGATAGATAGATAGATAGATAGATAGATAGATAGACAGACAGACAGACAGACAGACAGACAGACAGACAGATATCAGGATATTTTTACACAGTTTTTACCACAAGTAAACCTGCAGTCTGACAGTGAAGTGTTCTGTTAGGAAAATATGGAACAATAAGATCTTTAATATAATATGGAGGTTGTTGAGAGCTTTGTAGATTAGAAGTAGGATTTTGAATTCTATTCTGGATTTGACAGGGAGCCAATGGAGAGAAGCTAAAACTGGAGAGATGTGATCGCTCCCAGTAACTCCAGTTAAAACTCTGGCAGCAGCATGTTGGATCAACTGAAGACGTTTTAAAGACGTATTTGGACACCCAGATAATAAACCATCGCAATAGTCCAGTCTAGACGTGACAAATGCATGGACCAGTTTTTCTGCATCATTTTTAGATCAGATGTTTCTAATGTTAGTGATATTACGCAGGTGGAAGAAGGAGGTTCTAGTAACGTTTTTAATGTGGGGGATAAAAGACATGTCCTGATCAAAAATAACACCAAGATTTTTAACATTAGAGCTGGAGGACAGATTAATGCATCTAAGGAGGGAGAAAGACTGAAACATTCATTCCTAAGGTGCTCAGGTCCAAAAACTAAAACCTCAGTCTTGTCTGTGTTCAACAGGAGAAAATTAAGGGTCATCCAGGTTTTTATGTCTTTAAGACATGCTTGTAGTCTAAGTAGCTGATTGGATTCATTGGGTTTAATGGACAAATATAATTGTGTGTCATCAGCATAACAATAAATATTTATCCCATGCTGTTTAATAACTTTACCTAATGGAAGCATATATAAAGTAAAGAGTATTGGCCCAAACACTGAGCCCTGAAGATCTCCATGACTAAATTTGGTGTATGAAGAAGATTTATTATTTACATTTACAAACTGGAATCTATCAGATAGATATGATTTAAACCATTTTAGAACTGTTCCTGTAATCCCAGTATCATATTCAAGTCTCTGTAGTAAAATATTGTGATCAACTGTATCAAATGCAGCACTGAGGTCTAACAGGACCAGTAGAGACACAAGTCCATTGTCTGAGGCCATGAGAATATCATTAGTGACTTTTACTAGTGCTGTTTCTGTGCTATGATGAGCTCTAAACCCTGACTGAAACTCTTCAAACAGATTATTTCTTTGTAGATGTTCACACAACTGACCTGCAACTTTTTTCTGTAGAATTTTTGAGATGAAAGTTAGATTAGATATAGGTCTATAGTTGGCCAGAATTTCTGAATCAAGATCAGACTTCTTAAGTAAAGGTTTAATTACAGCAACCTTAAAGCGCTGTGGTACATAACCATCCATTAAAGACAAATTAAGTAGATCCAAAATGTGGACATTAATTAGGGGAAATACCTCTTTAAACAATCTGTTGGGATGGGATCTAGCAGGCATGTGGATGGTTTGGATGAGGTTATTATTTTTGACAATTCAGAGCTCAACAGGACAACAACTGTCCAAACATAAATCAGGCTCTAGTGAAATTTTTAAAGTTGCCTCATTTGACAGGGGACTAGAGATAGTAGAAGGAAGGATGGTTTGAATTTTCTCTCTAATTTAAATAATTTTATTTATAAAGAATCTTATGAAGTCATCAGTACTTATAGTTGTAGGGATACATGGTTCAACAGAAATGGGACTTTTAATTAGTCTAACAATAGCACTAAACAGAAACCTAGGGTTATTTTTATTCTCCTCTATTAAAGATGAGTAATATAAAGTTCTAGCGTACGGAGAGCTTTTTTATATGTTAGCAGACTACATGTAGTCTAAGTAGCTGATTGGATTAATTGGGTTTCATGAACAAATATAACTGTGTATCATCAGCATAACAATGAAAATTTATCCCATGCTGTTTAACATTATCTAATGAAATACAAGGTAAAGAGTTATGGTCCAAGCACTGAACCTTGAGGAACTCCATGCTCCGTACTTTTATATATAATGAAGATTACATATATATATATATATATATATATATATATATATATATATATATATA
>NC_056507.1:2236790-2243399 GCF_014905685.2 Nematolebias whitei
ATATATAATTAATCAGACTCTTCTCTCTGATGAACTTTTAAAAACGAATGACAGAAACAAGAGCAGGAGCAAAATAAGTTTAAAGAGTTAAAAATATAATAATGACTTTAAAAGAACCAAACATAAACTGTACGAGTTCAGTTCACGGCTCTATGAATCACATGTTTGCAGCTAAACCCAGACTGGGTGTGAACAGAAGCTTCTGAACTTTTCTTCTAAAGGCTTTAAGTTTAAAGAACTCTGGTTTCATTTTAAGATGATTAAGACGTGACGTTTAAGGGCAGATAAAAGATGCAGCTTTTTTTAATGTGTGCTTTTCGACAGCCTGGTTAAAAGGACGACAGACAACAGCTAAATTTAAAAAACAGACAAACTGCAGCTGCACCACGAGGCAGACCGCTGACACACACACTGCACATCAAATTAAACCTGCACGCTCCTTTTATTAGTGGGAATGTTTTAAATAATTGTTTCTCCGGAGATCCGTTTTTCTTCTTCGTTTTCTGACATTTGGTTTGTGTGCGATCTTTACTTTTTGTAATATTTAGCTTTATCAGCCTTGTTTTCCCCGTTGAATATGAACGGAGCTGTTTACAACCCGTTACTGCTCATCCAGCTGTTCTGCTTCAGCTTTTATCAGTTTTTTTGTCTAAGTGTTTGATTTAAACTACCTTGTGCTTAATTGATCCAATTAAAATTTGATCAACTATTTAAGAATTTGTGTACTTTTCAATGAAGATTTTAGGGGCTGAATAAAGATTAATTATTCTCAAGAAGACATTATTAACATTAAATAATAATCTATTTGTGATAATTTTAAACCAGGCATCAAAAGAGAGACTGTGAGAACTATTCAGGTGTGTTGGTGTGTTTCAGAGCTGAAGACGGTACTGCAGCGGTCACCCATCCGATTCAGAGGCAACAGATGGGACCTACCTTCTTGTCATGAAGACCAAGTACAAACAACTGATGGTGAGATGGATTTTTTTATCATTCTTTTTTTATTTTTTTTGTTGTCCGTCGTCGAGGAGTGAAGAGGAGAAATTTCAAATACCCTCTGTCCATCCGTCCGTCTTTACGTGCATGTTGCGAGCATGATAACTTGAAAAATAAATGAGGTTCCAACTTCCATTTTGGTGTGTGGCTGCATCTAGGCATAAGGAAGGTCCCTAAAATCTATAGGTTGTCAAGTCAAAATCCAAGATGGCCACCACCATTTATGTAAACCGTCCACCCCAATCTGTTAAGGAAACTATACTTTCTAGTTTTTATATTGTTTAAAAGTATGGTTTCCTCAAATGATTTGGGTGGCCCTTGGGGAGGCTAAAGTGCACTGCCTGGACAAAAACAAAAGTCGCCACCAAAAAAAAAGCTCACACTAATATTTCGTTGGACCGCCTTTAGCTTTGATTACAGCATGCATTCTCATTGTTTCTATAAACTTCTTCAACGTCACAAGATCTGTTTCATCCAGTGTTGCATTAATGTTTCACCAAGATCTTTCTTTGATGACGAGCCACTGGTCATGATGGTGCATCACTTCTCCTGCCTCTCTTCTGACCCTGATGCACCATCACTCTGGAACAGGGTCAACCTGGACTCATCAGACCACATGACCTTCTTCCATTGCTCCAGAGTCCGATCTTTATGCTCCCTAACAAACTGAAACCTTTTTCTTTTCCAGTTAGCCTCACTGGTTAGTGGTTTTCTTAAGGCTCCACAGCTGTTCAGTCCCAGTCCCTTGAGTTCCTTCACCTTGTGCATGTTTAAATGTTCTTACTGTCTCTATGAACCACAGCCCTGAGTGCTGCTGGTGTTCTTCTTCCATTTGATTTCACCAAACGTTTAAATGATCGCCGATCACGATCATTCAGGATTTATTTCCGGACACATTTCTTCCTGGAAGACGATGGGTCCCACTGTCCTTCCAGTTTTTAATAATGTGTTGGACAGTTCTTAACCCAGTTTTAGTTTCTTCAATCTCCTGAGATGTTTCCTCTGCTTGATGCCAATGATTTGACCCTTCTCAAACAGACGGACATCTTTCCTCGACCACGCCATGAGTCTTTCATCATGTTGTTGAAGAAATGAGAAGCAACTCATTGCACCAGTTGGGGTTAAAGAACTTGTTGCAGCTGAAACATAATCGTCCGTGCAGTGATGATCCAACGGGAGGCTCGGACCTGTTTGATTAGTTAAATCCAGGTGGAGACTTTTTTTTGGGCCAGGCAGTGTATAATCTACGGTGGCCAAGGCAACCATTAGCCACCCCCTAGCTCCTCCATTGCACTTGATCATGGATAAAATGGCTCCCTCCACTTGCCAGGATCTGTCACTCTGTGCTGCCTCGGACAAGCAAAAAAAACCCTCCCTCTGTTCTCCTCCACAGTGCAACTCCTGTCCACTTGACTATTGTACAAAAAACATTCAGGCTTACGTCACGGTGCAAAGCCTGCAGCATGTAGATTTGGGTGTTGTCAGCATAAAATGGAGGGTGACACCGGCGAACAAAACCAAGAGGAGTAAAAACATAAAGAGGGCCAAGTACACAGCCTTGAGGTCTCTCTTGAAAATGAGCTCTCATGACACAGTGAGACTACCAATATAAACAAAGGTTAAATAAAAATTCTCTGTTCAATTTCAGTCCAGAAAAACACTCATCTCCAAAATTACAAACATTCGCTGTTCAATTTCCTCAGCGACGGGGGGCATCGATGAACCGCTTGTTGTTTCCTCTTTTAGTTGTTTATAAATCTCCATTGGTTTTAAATGTTCTTTATTTATTTAATGTCTTTATTCACACAGCTTGTGACAGAAGAAAACAGTCACACGAAGACAAAAAGGATGTGTGTCGACTGGAGGCGCTGAAGGCAGACGAAGGAACGAGGGGCTTTGGGGGTCCAGTGGCTGAACCCAAACATTCCCTTCCAGAAACAGAAGTAGCTCGCTCAACCGGTCCTCGGGCTCAACATGACGTGGTGACACCCAGAACCATCATTTCAAAAGCTCGGCCCACATTAGAGAGACCTCCGGAACGAACCCAAACCTCTGGAAGGTCACCTGTACTTTTTGCATCCAACAATAAAATCTCCAGCACCGTACCCCAAACTCTGACAAAACCGCTAGTGTCCCCGCCAGCACAGGAAAACACCTCCAGCACAGCCCTTGTTGCACCTACATCTACAGAAACTGCCCCCTTGAGCCCCCTGTCCCACAAGAAGGACTCAGCTGCAGTGGACGGAGGACACGACCTGCAAGAGACAAAAGAGGCGCTCTCTGATCGGCACACAAAGCTGGAGGAGCTGGCAGAACATAGAGCCAAGAGCCCTCCATCTGAATGATGCACACGCTGTTAAACACAAGGCGGGGGGGTCTGTACAGGTAACGTCTCTCTGGGATGTAACGGGTGGGAGCTACACCCCGACCACAAGTTTTGAGAATGACATAAAGTTTGCTACTTGGGTGCTTTTAGATATTTTTGTCACATGTTGCTACTAAATTTTAATTAAACGCATTTCTGAAGTTTTAAGGTTTTTATCGATGGTTACATGAAGTTTATGAAAAGAGTCATGTTTCTGGGACAAATCCTGACTGATGGCAGTCTATTCTCATGTAACAAAGCGAAGAGCTCGTCTGTGTTTGCAGAGTTTTGTTTGACCACCTTTTCATTGAGAAATGACCACAACTTCTCAATGGGATTGAGGACTGGGGACTTTCCAGCCCATGGGCCCAACTCTTCCATGTTTTGTATCCCGAGCCACTCAGTTATCACTTGTGTCATGGTGCTCCACCGTGCAGGAGAAGGCATCGTGTGTCACCAAAATCCATGGATAGATGAAGATGAAAGAAGTTGCTCTTGTGGGATATTCAGAAACATTATCTTGTCCCCAGGTGCAGAGCGGAGAGGGAGGAATTGGTAATGCACCTCATCAGTCCGTCCTTCTGTCTGTGCATGTTGTGAGCATGATAACTTGAACAAAGTGAGGCAAATGGTAAATGGACTGTACTTATATAGCACCTTTCTATCTAATCAAGATACTCAAAGCTCTTTACAGCACAATCACTGCCTCATTTACCTCCAACACATTCATACAGCACTCTACTACATCTCTACAAACATAATCTGAATATATATATATATATATAATGAAAACCGGTCAGCCCTATCATTTGAAAAAAACTTGGTTTCTAGGTTTTATATTGCTTAAAATTATAGTTTCCTCAAATGATTGGGGTGGCAAAATAATAATCTAAGGGAGCCAATGCCACCATTGGCCACCCCCTGGCTCCACCACTGTACCTGGTGGTGGATAAAATGGCTCCCTCCACTCGCCAGGGTCCATCACTCTATGCTGCTTCAGATAAGCAAGAAAATCCCTTTGTCCTTCTCCACAGTGTAACATCTATACACTTGAATATTTTGCATCAAAAACATTTAGGTTTACTTTATACTCTGTTCAATTCCAGGCCATAAAAACACTCATTTCCAAAACGACAAACATTCACTGTTCAAATCCCTCTACTCAACTTTGATTCGGTCAATCCAGCTGGCTCCACCGGTCTTGATGCCCACACCTGGTCAAGAAGAAACTGATAAAACAGGTGGAAAGGAACATATGGGTTGATTGCAATAAACTTTCACTGCAATATTCTATCCATCATCCATCCATCATCCATCCATCATCCATCCCTCAGGTCTCGGGGGCAGCATCTTGAGCAGGGAGGTCCAGACATCTCTCTCCACAGTCTCTTCCAGCTCTTCTGGGAGGACTCCAAGGTGTTCCCAGACCAACAGAGAGACATAGTCTTTCCAGTGTGTCCTGGGTCTTCCCTGGGGTCTTCTCCCAGTTGGACATGCTTGAAGCACCTCCCTAGGGAGGCGCCCAGGGAGCATCCTTACCAGATGAACCACCTCAACTGTCTCCTCTGGATGTGGAGGAGCAGTGGTTCTACTCCGAGTCTCTCCTGATAACTGAACTTCTCCCCCTGTCTCTGAGGGAGAGTCCAGCTCCTGCAGAGGAAACTCATGTCAACCTCCTGGATCCACAATCTCATTCTTCAGTCTCTACCAGAGTTCATGACCAGAGGTGAGGGGAGGAACGTAGACTGAGCGGTGCTTTGCCTTACAGCTCAGCTCCCTCTTCATCACAACGGACCGGCACAGAGTCCACAATACTGCAGACGTCGCATCAATCCGTCTGTAGCAGTAAACACTACTATTGCAGACCAGGACTGATGGTGGTGCTTTGGACAATCTTTTCTCTGGACGCCCCCAAACAAGGAACAAATCAAAGAAACTTCCCCCTCAGTCCTCATCTGTTCAACCTCTGGATCTTATGCAAAGTACGAGTCTGTCCCTCATGTTTTTCAGCAAACCAATGACTGCGCTTGTTTTCCTGCAGGGAGCAGAGCTCATGAGTAGTTTCAGTAGTTTAAACCACCGGCCTCCATTTAAAGCGTCCTGTAGCCTTTTGAACTCAGCGTGACATCACCTGGGTTCAGCAGAGGATCCCTGAAACCATGTCAACATTTATGACAGTTAATATTTGTGTCATTCTCAAAACTTTTGGTCACGTGTGTAACAGCAAGCACACAATTGCACAGAGATGCACATTATTTCTTGAAAGAACACGTTGGCGTGAACTCCAGGAGAAACGTGGGCCAGAATTCCCACAGTGAAACAAAGTGCAGCTCTGGGTTTACAGAAACCCCAGCGGGACGGGGTCAGGTGCTCGTGACGTCTCTGTGACCGTTACAGAAAAGATGTCTCACAAATGATTCACACGAAACAAAAGAAAGGTTCTTGAAGTCACACGAGGTAACTGAGAACTCTTGAGGATGTTTCCAGACCCTTTGGAGACGCCCTCACGACTGATGCAAACAGTCCCAGCCCAACGAGGCTTAAACACCACTGAACACCTGCAGTGGGGGTGTGGGGGGGTCACCTGTAGTGCTGCTGGATGTCCCTGCAGAGCCGAGTGGTAAACGTCTGACAGGTAAACTGCACGTGGCTGGTCTGTTTTTATTTTAGATTTTTAGCCGTTTGAAGTTGAATGATGCGTTCAGGTGCGTCCTCACTGAGCGGGCTGCTGGCAGAGAAAGAAAAATCCCTCAAAATTATAATTGTGACAAACACGTGGATTTACTGTTGCAGTCCCATGGAACTGCAAGTGAACGACCAAATAACCAACAAGCAGTGCGGCTGCGTTTGTAACAAATGTCCCTCGTCACGGAGCAAAGCGGGGGAATTTGGAAATACCGTCCGTCCGTCCACATTGTGAGCACGATAACTTGAAAAATGAGCGGTACTGACTTCCATTTTGGTGTGTGGATACATCTGGGTGTAGGAAAGATTACTTTCTAACATTGGGTTACTACATCAAAATCCAAGATGGCTGCCTCCAAATATATGTATAAATGTTAACCTTATGAGTTATGAGCATGATCACTTAAACATAAACAAGTTGCCAACTTCCAGTTTGGTGTGTGGTCGAATCAAAGTGTAAGAAAAGTCACTATTGAAAACTGGGTTGTCACATCCAATTCAAAAATGGCTGCCATCATATATAATTATATATATATATATATATATATATATATATATATATA
>NC_056507.1:2243499-2243883 GCF_014905685.2 Nematolebias whitei
TATATGTATATATGTATATGTATATATACATATATACATATATATATGTATATATATGTATATATACATACGGGGGACATCGATGTACCTCTCGTCTTATTTTAAATAACAGCCTACTTTTTGTTCACAACTCAAAAACTGCATTCTTGGCCGTTCACATTATTCGGGAGCCCCCCTCAGCCCCCCTCTTTGTACGCACCTCGGCAGCTGACGCCCACAACGATTTTGGCTACTTCAAGAGAACAGCTGCAGAATTTTTAGAGCATGTTGAGAACTGGAAACATTCAGGAGTCCTCTCTGCCGACTCGTCTTCACCTCCAGCAGCTGAGCTGCAGCGACACACACACACACACACACACACACACACACACACACACACACACA
>NC_056507.1:2243893-2244335 GCF_014905685.2 Nematolebias whitei
CACACACACACACACACACACACACACACACACACACACACACACACCAAGCACTTGTGTGTCCAGCTTCACTTCCCTCTGGACCTAACTTAAACTTAAAATATTATTTTTACAGAAACAGCTGCATCAATGTCCGTATATGTTTTTAAAAATGATCGAAGCTTCTTTGTTTGTTGGGGCTTGTTGCAGAACAACAATATATTATTTATTGCAATTAAATACATTTTACAACCTTTGTTGAAACGGCAACATATTTAATGGAGCAGTACAGGAGAACTGACAACAACAAACATTAACGCCTCAAAATACACCAAGCTAAATAATTTAATCTGCTTGGTGCCAGTAAAATAATTTAATCTGCTTGGTGCCAGTAAAATAATTTAATCATCTTTGTGCCAGTAAAATAATTTAATCTGCTTGGTGCCAGTAAAATAATTTAATC
>NC_056507.1:2244435-2246103 GCF_014905685.2 Nematolebias whitei
GATGGAGGTGATGAAAATGAAGCAACGCTGAAACGAGCGGCGAGTCCAAACTCCTCCACGGCGACGCAGGAGGCTGAGACAGTCCTGCAGAAAACCACTACTGAGGTTTTTGTTGCTGGTTGCAGTTTTTCTCCATCGTGTCACAAACAAGGGAACACTCTGTCCGTCTGTGCATGTAGTGAGCACGATAACTTGAAAAATAAATGAAGCACTGACTTCCACTTTGCTGTGCGGCTACATCTTGATGCAAGAAAGGTACCTTTCAAAAATTGGGTTGTCAAATCAAAATCCAAGATGGCTGCCACAATACATACTGTATAAGTAAACCAAACCCCATGATCATTTCAGGAAGCTACGCGTTCTAGTTTTAATATAGCTTCAAAAAGTATAATTTTCTCAAATGATTGGGGTGGCCAAAGAATATTGTTTAGAGGCCAAGGTCCCCATTGGCCACCCCCTGGCTCCTCCTCTGCGTCTGATGGTGGATAAAACGTCTCCCTCTTCAGAATCCGTCTGCGGCTTTGGACAAACAAAAATACCCAAACCTCCCTCTGTTCTTCTCCTCCCCACTTGAATATCCTGCAGTAAAAACATTTAGGTTTACGCACGTTCTGTTCAATTCCAGTCCAGAAACACTCGTCTCCAGAACTACAAACACTCACTGTTCAAACCGCTCAGCGCTGGGCCGTCGATGTGTCGCTTCACAGCTGTTTGATCAGTAAACAAAGGCTCCGTGGATTCTGCTGCTGAACGATCAGAGTCAGCTGATCACGCTGCAGCACTTTCTTTTAGTTTTCTTGGTTTTATATTCACAACCTGAGCTGTTGTGAAGAACAACAGAAAGCTGAGTGTTTTACTTCACAGCGAGAAAAAGGCCACACTGATCGTTGACAGATGAATGTGAAGTGAAGCAGATTTAATCTGCGGTGGAGTTTCAGTCGTTAATCCAGGCCTTCTTTTCCAACCCCAACGTTAACTGATGAGTGATTAATGTTTGTCCGTCAGTGACTCCGGAGTCACAGACTGAAGCATCTGCTGCTCTTCATCATGTCTTCACCCGTCGTCATTAAAGATCAGAAATAAATTAATAAAGTTATAAAACAACTGAGGATTTTTGGAAAACTTTATCTTCACAGGAAAAAGTAACTGCAGTCTGTAAAAACAAAATACATGTTTTTTTAATGGATGCATGTGTTCTGTTCTTTGGAGAAGGAATAATAAAAAAACAAGTAGATTTTATGATTCTAATGTTAAAAAGTCAGCTTTTTTTTTTGTTTTTGTGTAGATGCTGGTCATTTTTAAAGACATTTAATTTTCAGGAGCGAGTTCTAAAAACCGATCATTCTTGAGGTTTAAGGTGAAATACAACACCAGCCGAAGCCCTCGCTGCTGAAGACAGGCGAGCTGGTCGACGGGGCGCCTGGCGGTTGAGCCTTGGTACCGCTGGTTCAATCAGGCTAAGCTCAAAGAAGAGACGGGTTGCCAGCACCACGTGGACCAACACCATGTGGACCAGCACCACGTGGACCAGCACCATGTGGGCCAGCACCACGTGGACCAGCACCACGTGGACCAGCACCACGTGGACCAACACCACGTGGACCAACACCACGTGGACCAACACCACGTGGGCCAGCACCACGTGGGCCAGCACCACGTGGGCCAGCA
>NC_056507.1:2246203-2248722 GCF_014905685.2 Nematolebias whitei
GCCAGCACCACGTGGACCAGCACCACGTGGACCAGCACCACGTGGGCCAGCACCATGTGGACCAGCACCACGTGGACCAGAACCATGTGGGCCAGCACCACGTGGACCAGCACCACGTGGATCAAACACACCAGTTGTGCCATGCCCAGACTGGGATTGACCCTCTTCCTCCTCTGTTAAGTGCATCGTTTCACCTGGTGGATGTGTTGGTGCCTCTGCCGATGATGACTGCGTAGTTTCCAAGGTTTCTGCTGTAGCTTCAGCGTACATTACTTGCAGTTTTGAGTGCGATCCAGTCCTCTTTCTGGGAGAATGAGCCGTTTTTGTGACATCCCGCTTCTGACACCATCACAGGGTTCTTTTCCAAGCAAACATTTTGTGAATCTGAATGAAAGTCCTCCAAACAAATACACTGGTAAGTCGAAACTTCAGATTGTCCCAGTATTTCTTCTCTCTCAAAATTGGACAAACACTTGCCTTCCTTGTAAGCTTGATACCAAACTAAACTTCAGGGGGCGGGATTTTAAAGGCGGGGCACTCTGTTCTGGTGGTAAGATGGAGCGCCCTCATTGGATAGTGGTAGAGGAAACAATATCTATATTCAAACAAACAAACAAACAAACAAACAACAACAAAACACTCTTTGTAAACTCCATAAACCTTTTAATCATTACCAAGTATATGAAATTACACTTTAGTCATAACTTGTCTTTATGTAACGTTTGACATAATTAGTGTGCACAAGGCAAAGAGAACCACGAGTAGAAAACTCCGACACCCTGGACCACCCTGAGAGTTCCTCACAACCACCCTGAGAGTTTCAACGGTTGAATCCTCACCTTGTTGTCCTACACACCTTCTCATGTTTGTGTCATTCGTTTACACTTGGTGCTCCAATATTTGCATACAGAATTAAAAACTGAAGATACAATGGGTATTTACATAACTCAGCGGTTGACAGAGTCGCATCAGTGAAGTTTGGTGCTCCATTTTTCACATGCATGAAATGTCACACCTGCGTCAGTGAAGAACTTCTGCACTGGGATAAAAAAAATTAAAAAAAAGATTAAAACATGGTAAAATCCCTGAACATTTCCACACATGAAATCACTTACTGGGGCCCTTTTATTTAATTAAATTTTTATGCAGCCAGAACTTTGAATTTTGTCTTTTCTTTTGTTAAAAATGAAGAAAAAACATAACGTGGATAAATTTCTTTGTTCCCTTTAATTTATTAAAGAAAGTAAAACTTACAAAGATCACTGAAATAACGTGAAACGGACAAAAGTAATATGAGAAATATTCATAAAAATCAACTATTGAAAATCAGTTATAGTTGTTGGATTTTGGTTCAATTATTATCTGGTTCATTAATTTTAAAGAACAAATTCATGAAACTCTCCTTGACCAAAGGATGGCGCTCTTATTTTGTTAAACTTTTGAGTCAATCTCAGCTGTTTCAAATTATTTTAATGACTTGTTTGTTTTAATTTCTTTATCAAATAGGTACAAACTTGATCTCCCTCGGTGCATATTTAATAACTCAATATTATGTATTTATTAATATTTATGTATTTTTAGGCAATGCACTCTGTCACTGCGTGTTTTGGACTTTTTTCCAAGTTTGAATTGAAAAAAACCTTCAATGCAAAACTAAGTTTTGAAATATATATTTTTATGACTGCTGAGTTGTACAAATGCAAGTTCTGCAAATGTTGTTATAACCTGGAAATTAAATTTCAGTAAAACTAATGAATTCAGTCCCTGAAAGTTCCCGGTGCTTCTTAATAATAAAACCGTTCAGTTGGGAACGGATAATAATCTTTAAATGTTGCGTTTAAACGTTTCCGTGTGCGTTTTAACAAACTGCAGCGTTGTGTGCGTTTTAACAAACTGCTGCGTTGTGTGCGCTCACACTGTGAGGAAGGACGTCTCCATCTTTGTTTTGAAAAGACGAAACGCTTTTAAAGACCTAAAGCCGGAATTCTTCAGGGGAAGAGTTGAAAAAAAAGATGAGCAGAAAACGGATCCAGAGTTATTGCATCATAACAAACTGTTCTACAGCAATCTGTAGCCATGGACCAAAGGCCTTGTTTAACATTTGACCTTGATTTTTGACCTTGACCTTGAAGCTGGGGTGATGAAAAGTGAACACAACACTCCGTCTAGTGATGCAGATGTGCATGACGTTTCTTTAAATTATCTTGAGCGGACCAGAAGTTACAGACGGTTAAGATCGTACGGGACTAAAGTACGTCTTTGATGGGTTTATTCTGTGTGAAATTATTTTACTGGCACCAAACAGATTAGATTATTTTACTGGCACCAAACAGATTAGATTATTTTACTGGCACCAAACAGATTAGATTATTTTACTGGCACCAAGCAGATTAGATTATTTTACTGGCACCAAGCAGATTAAGTTATTTTACTTGCACCAAACAGATTAAAGTATTTTACTGGCACCAAACAGATTAAATTATTTTACTGGCACCAAGCAGATTAAATTATTTTACTGG
>NC_056507.1:2248732-2249777 GCF_014905685.2 Nematolebias whitei
TTACTGGCACCAAGCAGATTAAATTATTTTACTGGCACCAAGCAGATAAAATTATTTTACTGGCACAAACAGATTAAATTATTTTACTGGCACCAAACAGATTAAATTATTTTACTGGCACCAAGCAGATTAAATTATTTTACTGGCACCAAGCAGATTAAATTATTTTACTGGCACCAAACAGATTAAATTATTTTACTGGCACCAAGCAGATTAAATTATTTTACTGGCACCAAGCAGATTAGATTATTTTACTGGCACCAAGATGATTAAATTATTTTACTGGCACCAAGCAGATTAGATTATTTTACTGGCACCAAGATGATTAAATTATTTTACTGGCACCAAGCAGATTAAATTATTTTACTGGCACCAAGCAGATTAAATTATTTTACTGGCACCAAACAGATTAAATTATTTTACTGGCACCAAGCTGATTAAATTATTTTACTGGCACCAAGATGATTAAATTATTTTACTGGCACCAAACAGATTAAATTATTTTACTGGCACCAAACAGATTAAATTATTTTACTGGCACCAAGCTGATTAAATTATTTTACTGGCACCAAGATGATTAAATTATTTTACTGGCACCAAGATGATTAAATTATTTTACTGGCACCAAGCAGATTAAATTATTTTACTGGCACAAAGATGATTAAATTATTTTACTGGCACCAAGCAGATTAAATTATTTTACTGGCACCAAGCAGATTAAATTATTTAGCTTGGTGTATTTTGAGGCGTTAATGTTTGTTGTTGTCAGTTCTCCTGTACTGCTCCATTAAATATGTTGCCGTTTCAACAAAGGTTGTAAAATGTATTTAATTGCAATAAATAATATATTGTTGTTCTGCAACAAGCCCCAACAAACAAAGAAGCTTCGATCATTTTTAAAAACATATACGGACATTGATGCAGCTGTTTCTGTAAAAATAATATTTTAAGTTTAAGTTAGGTCCAGAGGGAAGTGAAGCTGGACACACAAGTGCTTGGTGTGTGTGTGTGTGTGTGTGTGTGTGTGTGTGTGTGTGTGTGTGTG
>NC_056507.1:2249787-2250186 GCF_014905685.2 Nematolebias whitei
GTGTGTGTGTGTGTGTGTGTGTGTGTGTGTGTGTGTGTGTGTGTGTGTGTGTCGCTGCAGCTCAGCTGCTGGAGGTGAAGACGAGTCGGCAGAGAGGACTCCTGAATGTTTCCAGTTCTCAACATGCTCTAAAAATTCTGCAGCTGTTCTCTTGAAGTAGCCAAAATCGTTGTGGGCGTCAGCTGCCGAGGTGCGTACAAAGAGGGGGGCTGAGGGGGGCTCCCGAATAATGTGAACGGCCAAGAATGCAGTTTTTGAGTTGTGAACAAAAAGTAGGCTGTTATTTAAAATAAGACGAGAGGTACATCGATGTCCCCCGTATGTATATATACATATATATACATATATATATGTATATATGTATATATACATATACATATATACATATATATATATGTA
>NC_056507.1:2250286-2255326 GCF_014905685.2 Nematolebias whitei
ACAGAGCTTCAACAAACAGGTAAACAAACAGACAGAGCTTCAACAAACAGATAAACAAACAAACAGAGCTTCAACAAACAGGTAAACAAACAGGAGTTGGTGAGGCTCCACCTGTTCACTCTTCCTGCACCTGTTGGGACAGAACAAACTGGATTTACGGTACATTTATATCTTTTAGGCCCTTCTTTCATGTCACAAGGCGAGTGATAGTGTTTTTTCATGTCTTTCATTTGACTCATACCAAAATATCCCATGAACCACAGGACAGATCTTTTTATTAACTTTTTGAACATAATTATCAAATGTACTGCTACAACTAAATAACTTTTGGTGTGTATAACACCAACGTGTTGACTGATGGCCCACAAGAATTGAGCACCTTTACCAAGAGATATCAGAGATATTCAAGGATTCAAGGTTCTTTATTGTCATTCACATCGCATGTGGTACATGAGGGGGAACAAAATTGAGTGCACAGGGTCCCAGTTACATCCAAGAATAGCTAAATATAAATTGTAAAAAGAAACACTATGTTAAGATCTGAGATATAAACTAAGATATATGCTAAACGAATGATCAACGGTATGCTAAAAGATCTAAATAGTCACTAGATATCAATAGATATCATGATTGTGCAGCATGGCTACATACGGACTTATAAGCAGTGCCGAGATAAACAAACAGAATTCAAGTTTGATTATAGGGCGATTAAGGACCACAACGGGCAGAGTGGCTCAAACAGACCAGTTACGATACCACCCACTTTGCATCGACGATCCCGCTCACAGAGCGGGGAAACGAGTCCCAGTAGCAAATCACCTCCACCTGAGGAGAACTGAGAAAAGCTGCACTTACCAATGGCAAAGCGGCATATGTCTCCCGGCTGGCTAGGGAACACCTTGGGGTCCTTCTAGAAGAGCTGGAAGAGGTGGCTGTGGAGAGAAATGTCTGGACCTTCCTGCTCAACCTGCTGCCCCCGAAACTTGACTTCGGGACATGCTGAGGATGGATGGATGGATGGATGGATGGATGGATGGATGGAAAAAAATACAACGGTTGGTTTCACTTCATGAAACTTGACATTCAAATCCATCCTCAGTAGATGGTGTCAGATACTTTTTATCACCCCAGCTTCAAGGTGAAGGTTACAAAACAAGGTCAGTGTTATACAAGGTCTCTGTCCAGGCCATTGCTAAAGATTGCTGTATAGTAGTTTGTTGATGGACAAATAATGTGCTGTATCCTGATATATTCTGACCCTCAACATAACAATGTCAAAGACTTTGCAACTTTAAATGTTCTTCATTTAACTGCACAGATAACTTAAAAAAAGTCAAGACATAAAGGTCATAATGACACCAGAAGTAGATGACATTCATATTCATTCAACCTTTATTTAAACAGATAAATCACATTGAGCCTCAAAGACTCATTTACAAGTGAGACCAGTTTGGACAGACAAAAACAGTGGTTAACTGGACACATGGAGGAGTTGGAGGCGAAAAAATTCCTACCAGACTTTTTTTTTCTTGGCTGAGAAAAAAAAAGTTTAATATTAAAAAAACACCTCCAACAAACAAGCACATAGTGACGTAGACATTCTGCAGACGGGGGAGACGAGAGCGGTCAACATGATCATAGATGCTCTCGAGGTCCCTGTAAGAGTTCTGATAAGATAATCAGTCAGTGTCCTCCGGTGAGATCCATAAACATTCTCGAGGGATGTTGAGGAATGGCCAAGAATAACATCTATGAGAATCCAAGAGTCCTGAAATGATGACACAAGTTTATTCAGCTGGTTCATCTGGTTATCAGTTGGAAATTCCTCAGGGAGGGGGTGGTGAGTGTCAGATCACATGTTCTCCAGGTGAATTCAGATAAGATGACCTTCACGACCAGCCAAGGGAACCAAATTTAGATAAACACAGTTGTTTTGGGGACAGGCAGAACTTAATGACATCTACCTTGAGTCTGTGTTGGTCCACTCGGTTCTGAAATGTCCAAATTACATGATCACACTGATGGAAAGTGACTGAGTAAAATCCCCGAGATCCGATCCATTCTGCCCAAAGCATTTGAGTCTGGGTACTCGAGACACGAACCAAGCCATCATAAAGGCAAGCAGCGTGATCGGGTCCAAATTTGCTGCTGACCACTTCCTTGATTGTAGATAAAACCAGTAACCAGCCAAATCTAAAAAAGCAGGAACCAGTTATCGAAAATCCAATTAAATAAGCGTCCTTAAAATCCACAAATGGCAGCAGAGATAGACACATCATCAAGTCTTCAAGTCGATGAGATATCCAGCTGCGTGCCAACAGGGCAAATCGTCTCGCCTAAAGCCTGTCTTCTCTTCAAAGAAATGTTAAATTGTGTTGAGGGACCAACTGGTCAAAACAAGTCCATAATTATGGTTCGGAAGATACAAGAGAGGCTCAGAAGCAGTTTCACTGACAGAGCAGCAAAACAGAGAGGGAGAGGAGAAGCATCTGACCTCGTCGAGAGCAAGTGGTGAAGTGACACATGAAGTGACATTGATATCAGAGTCAGAGTCAGAGTCAGAGTTTCTTTATTGTCATTCGCACCTCATGTGGTACATGTGGTGGAGCGAAATTATGTACACAGGGTCCCAGTTACATCCAACAATAAAATGTATAAGAAAAACAGTAATAACATCTAAGATATGAACTAAGAAAAACATCAACTAAATATACACTAAGCACTCATAACATAAAACATTGAACATCACCACAAACATGAACATGAGTCTGTGAGCAGATGTGCACGCATGAACACATCAACATTGAAACAGATCAGCAGCAACATGAAACAGATCAGCAGCAACATGATATGGTTTTTCACAGTGATTATTCTAGTTAGAGATTCATGAGTCTAACAGCCTCAGGGTAGAAGCTGTTCCTCAGTCTAGTGGTTCTACACTTAATGCTCCTTAACCTCCTTCCTGAGGGGAGTGGGGCAAAAAGTGTGTGTGCTGGGTGGGTGGGGTCCTTCATGATGCAGGTGGCCCTCTTCCTGCATCTGGAGGTGTAGATGTCTGTGATGGTGGGGAGACTGACTCCAACATCTTCTGTGCAGCCTTCACCACTCTCTGCAAAGCTTTTCTTTCTGCAGCTGTGCAGCCTCCATGCCACACATTGATGCTGGAGCACAGGATGCTCTCCACTGCACACCTGGAGAAGGAGGTGAGGACTGAGCTTCCCAGACCAGCTCGCCTCAGCCGTCTGAGGAAGTAGAGTCTCTGATGAGCTTTCTTGATCAGGCTGGTGGTGTTGTTGCATGAAGTGACATATGCAGGTTTTTCCTTTTTCATCTACTGGTGTTGTCTTTTACGGTCACAGTGAATTATGCTAGTATGTTTTATTCTTGTTTTTGATTTCTGGAGGTCATTTCAGTATCCCAAACCTAGTATTTTGTGACCCACAGTAAGGTCCAAGCTCCTACTTTAGGAACCACTAGCATGGACAGCAGGTCAATAACAGAGATTGGGAGCGTTGTATGGTCGGCTCCTCGCACACGATCAATGCAAAATGCTTCAAATTGGCATGGAACATCTCTAACACGTCAGTTGTCTCAGGTTTCAAAATATGAGAGATACAGAAATGTTTGTGAAGTGTCTGTTCACAAACTTCTTAAGAGCACGACTCACAAAATAGGATTTTTAAAAGGGATCATATGCTGCACAGCAGTGCAGCTGGTCAACACGGTTGTCTTAGAGAAGGTTGCCGGTTTGACTTCTGGCTGGGTCTTTTGTGTGAGATTTGCATATTCTGACTGTGCATGGGTGTGTTTTTTCTGGGAACTCTGGTTTCCTTACAAAGGTTAACCAAGAACTCTTAAATTGTCATTAGGTGCGAGTTTTCTCTATGTGGTCTTGTGATGGACTGGTTTCTGGGACTGGTGCGCCAAAACTGAAGCTTTTTGGCTTAAGTTACATCAGCTCTATGTTTGCAGAAACAAAATACACTATACCTCAAATGAAATATTGACTGGGCTTGGTTTAGTTTTGAAGCTGCTTCGTTTCGTCTAAAACTGGGAGCTTTAATCTGTGCAGGGAACAATGGTCTTAAAACTACCAAGACGTCCTGCAGCAACACATACTGCCCAGTGTCAAAACGCTCAGTTGTAGCTAAAAGGTCCTTCAACAAGAAAATGACTCAAAACGTACAACTAAAGCATGAAGAATGGCTGCGATAAAAACCAACATTGGATTATTCATAAATGACCCTCGTGAGCCCAGATTTGTTTCTTATTGAACATTTCCTGCGCAGAGACTCAATCTTACAAACCTGAGGTAGCTGGAGCAGTTTGCTCCACTGTCTTTTCCTTTGACCTTTGCTGACACCCTTTTGTCACAAATCACTCCTGAAACTTTTCTCCATCACTCCATCCTGCCTGGACTCTCTTCTTCACCTCTTCACCACACTCCCCATGTTCCTGGACAGTGGACCCCAAGTCCTTGAAGTCCTGCACCTTTGTGACCTCTGCTCCTTGTAGCCTCACTGTTCCACCTCCTCCATCTCAAGTAGAAATCAAAACACACTAGATTAAATGGAAACAGTTTAACAGTAGCACTACATCCAAACACTGTTTTTCAAAGTGTGTGCACACTCCACTTAATTTGTGTTGTGCAAACCCAGGTGAGCCTTTCGTTATGGTTCTCACACCTGCAGGGAGTTGTAAATTGATCTTAAGAGCAATAAGATTAGATTCTCAGCTACACAAATAGTCACTCAGCCTAATCTAATCCCAGGCCAATAAAGGGCTCAAGGGATAAGGGTCTTAGTTAAAGGAGACTGTCAAATAAGGTGGAGTTTTTGATTTCTTCTCTCACCTGAAAGTACATTTATCTAATGAGCTTGACTACATGAATGCTCTTCAAATGGTTCCTTAATGAACGTCTACAAACATCAAAGACAGTAAATTAATTTACACCGATTTTTATTTAGAAAGGTGAGGTATCACTGTTCATTTGTCCATCCATCCATCCATCCATCCATCCATCCATCCATCCATCCATCC
>NC_056507.1:2255336-2256850 GCF_014905685.2 Nematolebias whitei
ATCCATCCATCCATCCATCCATCCATCCATCCATCCATCCATCCATCTGTTCTTCCAGCCATCCATCCGTCTGTTCGTCCATCCATTCATCCATCTGTCCATCCGTTCATCCATCTATTCAGGCAGCTGGCTAGCCATATCATGCCCTTACCTGTTACCTAGTCACAGGGGCAGCTACCTAAAGGGATATCACTAAATGTCTCTCTCTCCAATTACAATAGAATAGAATAGAATAGAATAGAATAGAATAGGACAAGCCTTTGTCTGTCAATGGGGAAATTTCAGTGCATAGTGATCAGCAAATGGAAGCACACAGGATATGCAAAAAACATTTCACACATTCAGGTCTGAGCGTGCCGTGTAGAATCTCAGCCATCCAGGATGTGGCCGGTCAATAAATAAATAAAACCCCAACAATGACTTTTGTTCTCAAGTTGAGGACATTTTGCTTCCCATCAGTGGATGTGTCCCATCTGTTTGGAGTTCCAAGCTTTTATACTGCATGAGTAGCTTTGTTGCTGTCCCCGGTCACGAAGCGAAGAGGGAGAACTGGAAATACTCTGTCCATCTGTTCGTCCATACGTTCATCCGTCTATCCGTGCATGTTGTGAACTGAATAACTTTAACAAGTCAGGTACTGACTTCCATTCTGGTGTGTGGCTGCATCTCGGCATGAGAAAGGACACCATCAAAAAATTGGGTTGCCATGTCAAAAATTCAAGATGGCCACAGTGAGTGTGAGGTGTGAGGGTGCGTGAGAGAGGCGGAGCTTTTTAGCTAGCGCTACGTCAGTGCCGGGCAGACGTCGAGCGGGTGTGTGTATGCGTGTGAAGGACAGCTCGGTAGGCAGAGCGCTCAGCTCTGTTGACAGGACGGGGCGCTCTCCTTGGTAGGTGTACCAAAAACTAACTTTTTTCCTCAAATTTGAGTCACTAAAACCACTTTGCCTTGACAAGTGCGACTCCACTCAGCTCTCGTCTCAGCAGTTCTCCTCAGGTGGAGGTGATTTCCCACTGTTTCCACGCTCTATGGGCGTGATCCTCAATGCAAAGTGGGCAGTTTTGTAGCAGGTTGTTGTGTTAGAGCCACTCTGCCCATTGTGGTCCTTAATCGCCCTATAATCAGACCTGACTTTCTTTAGTTTATCCCGGCACTGCTTTTAAATTGGGGTGAAGCCATGCTGTGCCATTATCTCCAATATCTCTTTGTCAATGCGCTCATTTCTTGTGGCGCCGTCCAGCTCATGCTGAATCCCAACATCAGCCAAAAAAGTTAGGAAGATCTGGAACTTTTTTGGTGCTTACATTCCAGCAGCTAGCAAAAGCAACACACACTCAACATGATCAGAGAGGAAAGAGGTTCAGATGTATCAAAGTTCGTGCTCAATAATCCAGGTAAAAAAATTCAACGAAGTTCAGTCAGGTCCTTCGGATGGTTTCTTTTTGTTGAAACGTTTTGTCTTTCATCCAAATGACTTCATCAGTCCAAGGAGCCACAACAAACTCAGTCTTATA
>NC_056507.1:2256950-2263633 GCF_014905685.2 Nematolebias whitei
TCAGGACAAGCGACCAGCTGGGTTTGTATTGTTTACTCAAATGATTGGGGGGGGGTTGGTTTAAATATATGATGGTGGCCATCTTGGATTTTGACATGGCAACCCAATTTTCAATGGTGACCTTTTTTTTAACATCTAGATGCAGCCACATACGGTACCTCATTTATTTTTCCAAGTTATCGTGCTCATAAGATGCACGCCGTACATATGGAAGGTATTTCCAACCCCCCCTCGTCATTCTGTGACGGGGACAGTATCATCTTTTAAGAGTGGTGGTTTTGTTATTTTTTTCCAGGCTTGTATTAAAACGATATCAGGAAATTATTTATGGGCAAAACGTTTGATTATAAAAAATTAAATACTACATGTTAATGAATTATGTTGTTATTTCTAAGAGTAAATGCATTTTATTTACAATAACTAGACCTGATCTAGACTCGTTTTGTAAATGATTTTATATAGCTTTGCTTAGCTGCATTAAAATATATTTATTTAATAAACAGTGAAAGAAATAAACTGTTAGTGGAGAAACAAAAGCAAACTCAAATTAAATAAAACAAACTAAGGTAGTTTTTGTTTTCGCTGTAACAGGAAGCAGGAAGGGTGAGCAGCTTTAAAACGAGCTAACTGAAAAGCAGCCAGTCTAATAAAGACCACAGTTTAGGCTGTTATTTCTGCGTTTGTCCTCTGAGTGTCCGACATGATTACGTCGGTGCTGATCAGCTCTGAAAGGTGGAAAGACGAGTGTTTTTGTGTGGACGTGACGAGCGAACCTCTTGAAAACGGCCGTCTCAGTCTTGGCGTCGACGGTGAGACTGACGGTTTCTTTCACGGAGCCGTTGATGACGGTCTCCGTGATGCTCCGCTGCTCGCAGCAAGAAGCCTCTCCCGTCTTGGAGGTCCCGCAGTCCTTTGGTGAAGGTGAAGAAGAAGAAACCACGCTGGAGCCCAACCAGTCGTCACGTTCTGTAAGACAGAGGACAGACTCAGAGGTCAGTTCCCAGGTCAGGCCGCTCACAGACACTTGTATGAACATCTCACCCTCAGGATGCATCGGTGCGTTGACCCCCAGGGGGTCCACCGTCTCTATGCTGGTTTCCATAGCAACAGGAGAGTTGCATCTCAGAGGGTCTTTGGGACTGAAACACAAAAAAGATGTTTCATATTAATCTCATGGTTCTGAAGACGAGAACGGTGACTGTAACGAGTCAAACGCTGAGGCCCAGAACAGGACCAGGAATGATCTGGATCTCCAACCTGACAGGAGAGAAACTGGAGAAGTCGGCCCAGCCCGTTTCCCTGTTGGACGCTGTAGAGAGAGAAGAGCTCCACGTTGCATCGGGATGAGCTTCTGAGGAGGAGGAGGACGACACAGCAGGGTTGTTGAGGCAGGAGGCTGTGGAGGTACCAGTGTCCATTGGGACATCGTCAAAGTTGGCTGTCCACACCGGCCCTTCCAATTCAAATGAACAGACGTTAGACCAAAAGAAAAAAGACGTAATGTGTCCGGTGTGGAAGTCCGGTTAGAACAAACCTGTGTCCACTTCCATTCTGTCATCAGTACCAGGGTTAGAGGCTTCGAATGGATCTCTCTTTACGTCTTCTTCCTCCGAGTCTGTGCTGTCCTCACTGTCGGTGCTGCCCGAACTCCTGCGAGGGACACAGGTCATTTAAATCTGGGTGTCTGTTCCCATCGGCTGCGCACACTTTAATAACGAGGAGTTATAACGGGAAGTGAGACGGTTTGAGCTCCGCTGACCTTGGACGTCTCTGTGCCTCTGGAGCAAAGGTAACATCTTTTTCATCCCAAATGTCCTCCTCGTCCGAGCCCGGATCCTCAAACTGCTGGATCTTCTCCTTGCAGCGCGCCTCAAACAAAGCTATATTTGCCTGGGAACACAAACACAACGGAGAACGTCTTTATAGACCGGCTTCTAAAAAAACAGAAGCAAACAACAGGTGGAGCGTACGGTGAGATGAGCACCTCCAAAATAAAAGCAACTTCCTCAAACTACATTACATTTCTGCATATTCATAAGTTACAAACTTCCAGCTGTTGGATCAAACAGAGGAACATACTTTATATCAGACATGCATTTGTTGTTTGAAAACTTTCCTCTTGATTTATTGCACCTGGCACCGAACCGTTTAATGCAACATCGGTAAAACGTCCACCGTACAGAAATAAATACAGAAAGTTCCTGGAGAAACTTTAGACGAGAACTGCCACGTGGCGGCCATTTTAAATTGTTGATTTGACAGTGCTATGCGTTCGGGTTCGCTCTCAGCTACAACTTCATCAGATTTCAGCTCAATATGGCAAAATATTAAATGAGTTGGTCATTTTTTCCTTTTAAGCTATGGTGGCCATCTTGAATTTTTGTTTAAATTCATTATTTATTGGGCACTGCTCTCAGCTATCACCACACCATCACATCGTTTCACATTTTAAAAAAATGGCCAAGATGGCCGTGCTCTCTGAAGCGGCAGCTTCGCTGGCTCCCGGTGAGATCCCAGTTTTCAGAAGTTTTGGAATCAACTCCGAGCTCGACTCCGCACGCTTCAAGTGTGTGAATTATAGCTGAACCCAACTGATCAGTCAGCAACAACCTTAAATCTACGCTCGACAGACTGAAGCTCTTAAAGACATCAGCGTGGAGGCTGCAGCAGTGGAGCTCAAACAGGAAGGAGGCAGCGCTGTGTCCGGCTGAAGAAAAGAGGCTGCCGGGCGGGGTGTTGTAATTAAAGCTAACGCTAAGGCTGGCAGACTACAGATACCCTCTCTCTTTCGGTCAAACGTCCGCTCTTTGGATAACAAGATGGATTTGCTTCGTCTGAGAGTGGGAGCCTCAGAGGAGATGAGGAAATGTGCGGTGCTTTGTCTCTCAGAATCGTGGCCTAACAGCGACATGCCGGACTCAGTGTTCCAGCTGGACGACAAACTTATTTCTTTCAAGCGGACCGCTGCAGCGAGCTAACAGGGAAGTCACGGGGAGACGGAGTGTGCGTCTTTGTGAGTAAAAGCTGTGCACAAACTGTACTCTGGTAAACGGCTCATGCTCCAAGGCTTTGGAGCAGCTATCAGTGAAGAGTCAACCACATCACCCCGCAAGTTTACGGTGGTGTTTATAATAACTGTTCACAAAGCCACGGATGCTAATTATAAAAACGCCCTGCTGGAGCTGCATGATAATATTAACTCGCTGCAGAACAAACACCCGGAGGCATTTTAGGTGGTGGTTGGTGGAGAGCATCCTGTGCTCCAGCATCAATGTGTGGCATGGAGGCTGCACAGCTGCAGAAAGAAAAGCTTTGCAGAGAGTGGTGAAGGCTGCACAGAAGATGTTGGAGTCAGCCTCCCCACCATCAGACATCTACACCTCCAGATGCAGGAAGAGGGCCACCTGCATCATGAAGGACCACACTCACCCAGCACACACACTTTTTGCCCCACTCCACTCAGGAAGGAGGTTGAGGAGCATTAAGTGTAGAACCACTAGACTGAGGAACAGCTTCTACCCTGAGGCTGTTAGACTCATGAATCCCTGATCAGGAGAATCACTGTGATGCCACTTGATTGTTGATATGTGCTGCTGATTATCCACGTTGCTGATCTTATGCTGCTGATTTATTTCACGCTGCTGTGTTCATACGTACTCATCTGCTCACAGACTCATGTTCGTGCTGCTGTTGTTCAGCGTATCGTTTTGTACTAGTAGTGTATTCTTAGTTCACATCTTAGATCTTATTACTGTTTTTCTTCACTATTTATACTTTTGTTGGATGTAACTGGGACCCCATGTACACAATTTCGTTCCACCTCATGTACCACTTGTGGTGTGAATGACAAAGAAACCTTAAACCAAATTTCAGCTTAATATCTCTAAAAAATGGCTGATTTACAGTATTTTTCCCATTTAGCTCAGGTGACCATCTTGGATATTTGATTTGCAACCAGTCTATTACAAATGACTAATAAAAATGTCGTCTTTGTTTGCAAATTAAGTCGCCATGGTAACTTGAAACGTTAATAAAAGTAACAGAACACATCACGGCGCCGAGCCGGTCGTTTTGATACAACATCTGTGGAGGTACACGTTTCGGTTCGTGCCACATTAAAGTTGATGGAAGAGGAAGATATAAAGTTAAGAAACCCGATCAGGTGGATAATAATAGGGGGCTGCCTTTACTAGGTGGTCCCCAATAAAATAAATATTTATATTTAACGAGAAATGCTCTCTCACTCCTTAACGCCATACAAACTTGAGATTAAAATTCAAAGTACTTACACTTTCGTTTGTGTTCAGGGAGAAGTTGATGTCTGATATTCTATCAAAGGGAATGCTGCAACGACAAAAGAGTTTAGTTAAACGAGGCTCGTTATCACAACAAACAACACAGAGCACGGCGACACTTCATGTCCCAAGTACTGATCAGCAGTCGTCTTTCTTGGTTTTGGTCGTGGACCAGAAGAACGTTTTCACACCTCTCACCTGGTCTACATGCTGCATGACGTCCCGATACCAGCCTCAAGCACCAGGACTCAAAAACACCCGATACTTAAAATCAATACCACTTTCATGTTTGGTGATGTCATTTCCTCTTCTACCAAATACCAGAGGACGAAAACTAAAAAAAATGTCCATAGTTTGGAGATGTTTTTAGATAAACATGTGATGTTAAGACAACAAACTGTTTGCTGTGTTCTTAATAAAAGAAATGTGTTCCTCAAGTCATTGTGGAGTTTTTAAGAACAACTCATTGTCGGCACTCGGTAGAGACAAGTGTTTAATCTGAAATACTTGGTATTTAAAAACATAAAAAATAAAAGATGGGACAGCCCTCACTGCCCACATCAACTCTAGTTTCTTTAACCGTTCATCCCCGATTTATTGCATTTATTTATTTCCTCCCCACTAGTCACTAGTACACGGGCCATACAGCTGCTGCCAGGGCTATCCAGTTGCTATGGAAACAGTTTGTTGAGTTTTAACACAAAAACAAGTTTGAGTTGCAACAGTGTTTAAACAGAAGTTCCTGCTGGACATCACAGCAGCTGACTGAGATTACAGATTGGACAAAATGAGTGGAAATAAACAAGACGGCCAAAAACAAAAAACATTCTGGACAAAAAATATAAAAAGTAAAACATGAAACTTTGTTGAGAGACGAGGTTTCAATTGGAAAGTTAGTCATTTTAGAAGCATCACCTAAATGTTGGCAGTGAGGTTAAGATTTTAAAACCCACAACGATCAAATACCAGATCAGATTTTAAGAGACAGAAGCTTGAGTCATGCAACATTTTCCCGCTCGTTTCCCATGAAAGACTTCAGACCCACATTACCTGCGGTGATGCAAAGTATTTACATTTTCTATCGTTTTCAGTAAAAAAAAACAGTTGTGAACACAACTACACTTTTTATTCCAATGTCCTTCAGAAGAAAAATAACTTGTGGAGGTTACAGCTGAACAAAGGTTAAACTTTCATAAACAGAACGTGGCCAACTGGGCCATTATTTAAGAAACTAAAACATCCATCCATCCATCATTTTTTACCCACTTCTTCCTTTTCGGGTCACAGATGTCACTGGTGTCCATGACCAGCAATCACTGTGCGAGAGGCGGGGGACACCCTGGACAGGTCTCCAGTCCATCACAGGGACACTTGGACAAACATTCACGCTCACTCACACTTGGGGACTAAAAGGTAAAACATTACATCTACCAAATTCTCTTCTTAAAGAGAAGTTGGTATCTGGAGCGTCTGTATCAGCAGAGCTGTACAAATACAGAGAATCTGAACCAACCCACAAATGTGGAATTAGGGCGTCTCTAACGAAATGTGAACAGTGGCGCCTCGTGAGACGGTGGCTTTATGCCGCTATAATAAACTGCACTGTCGGGTGAGACAGAGTTTCTGCCAGCAGACGATTCTCAAAGTTACGCAGTTCGAATGGACCGACTTGAGTTTTTATTAAATTCTACATAAATTAAATAAATCCCTGCAGATTGTGCCAAGTGACAGTCAGCTTCTCGGATGTTCAGAAGCATCTGGAACATCTGTCCATGGTGATTTAATGTTTGCTACGTTGTCACAGATGTTTGAAATATTTCTTGTTTACACTCAAAGCACTTGTGCAGACAGAATGATTATGCTTTGCAGATTAATAAATAATAATTTAACGGGCTCTGGACCTTCCCAGTTTGAAGTGAAGCAGCTTGTTATTTAAACAATGAGCAACAACCAGCTACACCTCGAAGCCCAGAATCACAAAGCAGGATCAAAACGAGGCCCAAACCAGCTCACCCCAAAGAGAGACAGCAGAAGACAACACAAAGGTGGATTCAGTTTCCTTTCTTAAAGACAAGTTGTATGTATGGCAGCTGTGCTAATTTGAAATGGCCACATGCCATGGATGTCCCCACGTCGCTGAGGGATTTGAAAAGTCAATAACTGTAGTTTTCTTGAATGTTTCTATGGACTGGAATATTTTAGGTCCAATATATTAAAGTGAGGAGAAGTTACACGGTGTAGAAGAACAGACAGAGGTAGCTGTTCTTGTTTTGCTTGTCTGAGGACTGACGGACTAACAAGTGTCGGGTGTAATTTTATCCACCACCAGGTGCAGTGGTGCAACCAGAGGGGTGGCCCAAGGTGCAACCAGAGGGGTGGCCCAAGGTG
>NC_056507.1:2263733-2266797 GCF_014905685.2 Nematolebias whitei
TGTTAAACCAGATTAAGGGGTTCTGATGTTAAACCAGATTAAGGGGTTCTGATGTTAAACCAGATTAAGGGGTGCTCAGGTCTGATGTTAAACCAGATTAAGAGGTTCTGATGTTAAACCAGATTAAGGGGTTCTGATGTTAAACCAGATTAAGGGGTTCTGATGTTAAACCAGATCAAGGGGTGCTCAGGTCTGATGTTAAACCAGATTAAGGGGTTCTGATGTTAAACGAGATTAAGGGGTTCTGATGTTAAACCAGATTAAGGGGTTCTGATGTTAAACCAGATCAAGGGGTTCTGATGTTAAACCAGATTAAGGGGTTCTGATGTTAAACCAGATTAAGGGGTTCTGATGTAACCTTTGATACCTGATCAACATTCCTTGGACGCGTGCGGAGCGGCTAAGCTCCGCCCCTCCAGTTTCGGCAGATTAAAGAGTTTAACCGCAGAGAAGAACTGATAAACTCTAATCTGAACTTTAATCCCACAAACGGCGCCTTGTTGAACAGGTAAAGTCTTCACGTCCCGTCATAAAACACAAAACGAACTTTTCTGACACCCGACACCGAGCAGCAATGGCTGGAGCTGCCGAGGCCCGAGAAAAGGGGAAAACAGCAGCCAGGACTCGGAGCTCTGCACCCGGTCAGACCAGCAGCGACTCTCCGTCCTACAAAACACAAACCTCCGACAGGTTTATCAATCAATCAATCAATCAACCAATCAATCAATCCTGGGACTAGTTCTGAGCCGGACAAAACTCCTGTCCCCTGAGGACATGAAATCCCAAACTTCCACCGCAGGTACCGAGCCAACTCATCCCGCGGTGTTGTCGGTGTTCCGCCCGGGGTTTTATGCTCCGTCTCCCCCCAGGCGGTCCAGAACCAGAGTGAACGTACCGTGAAGCTCGGCCAGCAGCAGGCAGCTCCACAGCAGCAGCAGCTCGGCCAGCAGACCACCCATCTCCCGTCCTTCACAGCCACAAGTCCCGCTCCATGTTGGCTCAAAGATGGCCGCTGCTCCCGTCTTTACGAAGCTCGGTCGGTGTGAAGGAGCCGCTTTGATGTTTGTCGGCCCGGGAGTCGCTCTCAATCTACTTTTTACCGTGAAACACGCTCGCGCTTCTTTATACTTTGGACAATCGGGCTCGCGCACGAAGAAAAGGGCAGGCCTTAGTGGGCGGAGTCCTGCGACGTCACCACTACAGCCAGAAACTTTTCTTCTTCTCTAGTTGTTTTGATGTCTGTCACCGAATGGCGTCGGCGGGCGATCATGTCTGTCTGTTAGCAAAATGTTCAGTGAAAGTTTTCACTGGGTGTCCCACAGTTGGAGTCACCTGAATTCAACATGGCTGCCACAGTTAACGGACTTTAGCAAACAGCTGTAACTGTAAATTGAACTGATGTTGAGATAAAGTTGGTGCAGGAGTTTATCTCCATCACTCAGATGTCCCAATCGAACTTTTGTGTCCCCGATATTGATCAGAGTCCTCAAAAGATGGGGGTCGGTTAGGAGAATATGCATTTTTTCTTCTTTCGGCTGCTCTCTTCTCCACAGCGGACTAACTCGCACAGACTTGGTGACTGTTTCTAGGCCAGATGTTCTTCCTGACACAACCACTGACTTGTGTCGTGACTCGGTGCTTTGTACATAAACTGAACTGAATATCGTTGTCTGTCTGGAACAGGTCTCTGGTAAACGAGTCCTTGTGACTCACTGAGATAAACCTGTTTAAATAAAGAGTAACTTTTTTTACATGGTCTACAAGCCCTGTGATGGACTGGAGACCTGTCCAGGGTGTCCCTGTGATGGACTGGAGACCTGTCCAGGGTGTCCCTGTGATGGACTGGAGACCTGTCCAGGGTGTCCCTGTGATGGACTGGAGACCTGTCCAGGGTGTCCCTGTGATAGACTGGAGACCTGTCCAGAGTGTCCCCTGCCCCTCGCACAGTGACAGCTGGACATGGGCACCGGCGACCCCCATGACCCAAAATAGAAGAAGCAGGTAAAGATAATGGATGGATGGATGGATGGATGGATGGATGGATGGATGGATGGATGGATGGATGGATGGATGGATGATCTACAAGACTCGTGGATGCATAAAGCATGATGAGGGAGCATCTCAGGAACTTAAAAAATAATAAGAAACTATAGTGACCCAACAATTTTCAGTCAGGTCATCTGGACTGTTTCTTTTTTTGCTGAAACGTTTCACCTTCCATCCGGAAGGCTTCATCAGAAACTGTCCAGATGACCTGACTGAAAATTGTTGGATTGTATACCTGGATTATTGAGAATGAACATTTTTGGTTTTTAACCAGTTTGACATGACTGTCGACGAGGAAGAGGGCCGGCTCCAGAGGAGGGGGCGTGCCAAAGACACCATCTTAGCACCAACATAACTGGTTTGTTCCACTTTGGAGTAAGCTGTTTGGGGGAAGAATCAGTTTTGTGTTGTGTGTTTCCTTGACTGATGAAGCCTTCTGGATGGAAGATGAAACGTTTCAGCACAAAAAAGAAACTGTCCAGATGACCTGGATTGTTTACCTGGATTATTGAGCATGGACTTTGTTGGTATTTGGTGACCCCAAGACTGAAGTAGCGCTGTGTTTGTCTTTATACTGAAAGATGCTTTTCAAGTTTCTTATCAAGGTTGTTCTGTGATGCTGTGAAGATCGTAAAGTGAAGAGGCCTAAAGAAACAACCAAGCTCAGATATAAACAACTATTGTTTTCAATATTTTCTGTTTTGTTGTCCCCTGTTGCAGAGCGAAGAGGGGGAATTGGAAATCCTGTCCATGCATGAATGTTGTGAGCACAATAACTTTAAAAAACAAGTGAGGTGCAGACTTCCATTTTTCTGTGTAGGCATAAGGAAGGTTCCTTTTCAAAACTGGGTTGCCAAGTTAAAATCCAAGATGGCTGCCACCTTATATGTATTAATGTAAACACAGTGAGTTGGATAACTTCTGACTTCCACTTTGATGTTTGATGCAAGTATGCATCACAAAGTTCACGTAAAAGTTGGGTTGCCACATCAAAACCCAAGATGGCCACCACTAAAAT
>NC_056507.1:2266897-2272401 GCF_014905685.2 Nematolebias whitei
TATATCAGAAAAAAAGCTAAGGAGCAGAAAAAGTTGAAATTACTAGAAAGAAGCACTAAAAGTTAAATTTAAAGATGGAAACAAAAAAAAGTGGGAAAATACCTAAAAAAATTGCTGAAAAAGCTAAATTGAACAGAAAAGAGCAGAAAAAAAGTGGAATGAACAGTAACAGGTTGTAAACAGCTCAAAGAGTTTGAAGAGAGCTTCATTCTTTTTCATTGAGGAAAAACATGGCCGACAAAGCTAAATACTGTAGATGTGTGGAGGAGTTTTTAACGAGCATGTTCAACTTGTTCTCAGCAACTCTGTGGATCTTCTGTTTCTGTGAAACTGTCGCTTCCTTCCGGTCTTTAAAATGATCAAGAGCACAACTTGTTGCAGCTGAAAATCAATCAATCAATCCATCCATCCATCCAATGTCTTATAAACATCACCTGCTCATAGTGGATCAACCAGTTTGCTGGTGACATCCAGAACTATCTGTTCACATGATCAAGGACGACCATCAGCCTAATTTTAATTAATAAAGCCTCACCATGCATCAAGATACATTTTAGGAAGTATTTAAAATAAAAACGTTCAAACATGAGACAAAGTCAAACTCCTCCTTTAAATGAGCTGCGAGCTGAAAGAGGCCGGTCGTCTGATCAGATTGTGAGAAAATAAAAACCATAAGGTGCAAAGTTACTTTGACTTGCAGCAAACACAGACAGGTGAGATGAAGAGGCGTGACCAGCTGAAAGTGATAATTCTTATTAAAATGTGTTGCACTCAGAGTTTTAAACGGACAAAGAGGAAGACTCTGGGAAAACTTTGACTGCTGGAACATGAGGACAACACAAACCAGGTGAGACAACCCACCTGCAGTGGAGACTTCTGTCCACCAGGGGGCAGGACTACTCTGAAGGACCGAAGGACAGGCTGTCCTCAGAGTCCAACAGGACAGGTGAGTGTCTTCAGGCTGCAGTGAACAAGTCCCAGTGGGAAGTGAATCATCTGAAACAAAATCTTGTTTTTATTATTTAAAAAAAGTCACTAGCTAAAAAACATTTAAGTCCCCCCGCAGTAAAACTGTTGTCTCAGTTCATTCAATTCAATTCAAAAATACTTTATTAATCCCAAAGGGAAATTATTTGTTGTAGTAACTCGTTATCCTCATTTCATTAAGAGATGTTATAGATGCTGATGCTGCAGACAGGAAGGATCTCTTGTAAAGGTCCATCCCACAGTGGATCCTAAGAAACTGGCTGCAGATGCCGTCTGATCCGTCCACCCAGACTCAGCTGGACTCTCGGTTCCCCTGGACTGTAGGACCGCCCGAATGCTGGACAGAACTCCTCCCAGAGCGATGGCCACTCCTCCCAGCAGTCTGCAGAGCTCCTCGTCGCTGCGGACAGCCAACTGTAGGTGCCGAGGGACGATCCTGTCCTTCTGCTGTCCTGAGCCGTGTTTCCTGCTAGTTCCAGGATCTCAGTGGTCAGGCACTCGAGCACAGCTGGTAGGTAGATGAGAATGCGTCCACAGAACATCCTTTTCAACTCATTTGAGATTTGGAGCTGTAGTTGAGATATTATTTGAGCTTTTGAGATGTTAATCAGCTGTTGGTTGTAGAAAACTGCCTTGTTGCCATGGTTACGCATCATAACAAAGGTCCAAAACTAAAAAAGTTTCAGTAAAAATCCTTCCAGCTGCACAGCATCTGATACCAGAGGAAACAATCATCCAAAAAAACGGTGATTTACATCCAGAAAAAGAGGAATTAAAGTTTTCAAAAGCAAAATCTCAGAATGAAAGTAGAGCTGCTCCAACATGCAGCCACCTGGAGCGGCGCAGTTCTAGAACTGTCTGTTAGCTACAAGACACAAATAACGAAATGAGACAAACATCTGGAAAACGCTTGTAATTAGCTGTAGTAGCAATATGCTAACAGGAAGTAGGAAAATACTAGCCACGAATCAGAAGTAGCAAAAATAAATGAAATCAAAAGTAACGAGCTGCTGCAGACGTTCTCTTGATGTTCTCTGTTCCTCCCGTCGTGTTTTTCTGCATCATCTTGGTTTGTTTCGTCTGATTGGAGTTTACACCGAGGTTCCTCGTGTTAAAGCATTAAAGCTCTTTCTAAACTTTGACAAACCTGCACACCGAAGAAGCTGAATTAGTTTTGACTCACGCTGGGGGAGTGACAACTACACACCTGGAAGATGAACCAGAACTGGTCAAACCATCAGTTCAGGAAAAAGAAGAGGAGACGAGCAACAGATGAAGGTCTGCTGGGTCGTCTGTTGGAGCACGAGCGCTGTTCTGTCATGTAGCTACATCCTTCCTGCTGCCAGAGACACTCGCTGCTCATCGACGACAAGACGCTGACTGTTCACCTCGAGCTGCTCACAGAGACGTTTGGTTTTCAGCAGAAATGATTCGTGTTTTGAAGACTGAGTTTCTTTTCAAACTAAACTCCTACAGGAGAAAGTAATTTAAAGACGAGGATCCTGTGATGTAACTTGGACGTGAACTGGGAGACGTGCTGGTTTGTCTCCTGTTCTGAACATTTCATAAATTAAACAGATGTGCAGTCCTGTGTGTTTGATCTTAGCTGCCAGATGTTTGCTGTGACAGTCTCTACTTGGTAAAGTTGTGTTAGCCTGCAGCGTTACTCAGAGTTACGTTAGGAAACTTCAGCATGTTTTATAGTTTATTAAATAACCACAGAGAGTTCTCGTGTTTGATAATGATACAGTTCATGTGTCAGAGGTTTGAATGAACACTCTGGAGGAGCACCCTCTGCCACAGGCCAGGATGAGGAGCTATCCTCTTCCTCATCCACACAGGCCTCTTCATCAACGGTTCTGGAGCCCGAGGAGGAGGAACCACCCACCGCCTCAGACACAACCGTCAGAGGGCTCGTTCTCCCGACGTCTACCAGGCGAGGACCTAGGCCAAGTTACAACCAGGTTAGGTTGTAAGGAGCTGCTCTGATAATCAAAGGAACGGTGAAATCCAAGTGTTGGAAAAGTTACATTTTCAGATGATTAAAAACTGAGAGTCCAATATCTACAAAAGTTAAGTCGGCTCCTCTGGACCTTCAAAAAACACAAAAAAATGTAGAAACGTTTTGTCTTTCATCCAAAAGACTTCTTCAGTCTGCATACATTTCTTTTGTTTTGGTTTTTGAACATCCAGAGCATGTGTGTCAAACTCGAGGCCCGGGGGCCAAATGTGGCCCTCGTTGACATCTGGTCCCCAGGACAATATGTGAAACGTAAAATACTTCTGTCTCTTGAATTATTTAGGTAATCTTTGATGATGATGTTGAAAGCACAACAGAGAACATCAAATGAGACCAATCAAACTCTTGTTGAGGAACCTGTACCAAGAGAAGATGCTGGTCTCTGATTTGAGTTCATGGAGATTCTGAAACTGGTCCTTAGTTTGACACAGGCTTTAATTTTGGACTTTTGTAAGTGGGTTTGACACTCCTGGTCCAGAGGACCTGACTTAACTTTTTAGATTTTTCTACCTGGATTATTGAGCATGACAGTCCAATAGTTTGACACTTTTATTTTCTTAGACTTATTAGAAACAGCAGTTTAATCAAGATCATCAAAATAAAATGTTTTTAGTTTGAAATAAAATATGTGAAACATCATGAAGTACACTTTATTAATAAAACTGGACCGTTTGACTGAAGAAGTCTCTGTTTGACAAAGAGCTCCACTATTCTAGTTCATCCGGTTTCTTTGGCTCCTCTGGTTCTTTTAGTTTCTTTGGTTCCTCTGGCTCTTCTAGTTCACCTGGTTCCTCCAGTTTCTTTTGGTTCCTCTAGCTCTTATAATTCCTCTAGTTTATTTGGTTCTTCCAGTTTCTTTTTCCTTCTAGTTCCTCTAGTTCTTTTGGTTCTTCTAGCTCTTTTGGTTCCTCTAGTTCATTTGGTCCCTCAGTTGATTTAGTTCTTCCTGTTTTTTTTTTGGTTCCTCTAATCCTCTGGCGCCTCTAGTTTACCTGGTTCCTTTTAATCTTCTCGTCCTCTAGTTCGTTAGGTTCCTATAGTTCTTCTAGTTCCTCTAGTTCATTTGGTTCTTCCAGTTTATTTTGGTTCCTTTAGCTCTTCTGGTTCTTCTAGTTTCTTTTGGTTCCTTTAGCTCTTCTGGTTCCTCTAGTTTCTTTGGTTCTTCCAGTTTCTTTTGGTTCCTTTAGTCCTCTGGCTCCTCTTGTTCACTTGGTTCCTTCGGATCTTCTAGTCCTTTAGTTCATTAGGTTCCTAGTTCTTCTAGTTCCTCTAGTTCCTATGGTTTCTCTAGTACCTCTGCTCCGAAGCCTGTTTGTTCTCCTTTTATAAAATAATTAAAGTTGGAGCTCCTCACTTCTACATTCCTGGGTCTAACTCCTCTAAAATAAGACAATAATATGCAGAGAGACATTTTTTGTTCAGTTGAATGTGGCAGCCATTTTGGGTCAGGGTGACTCCACGTTAGTTACGTCTGACATGGACCGCCTTTGGCAGCCCAGCAGCCCTCTGCCTCTCAGTGGTGGGTCATAATTAGACCCACTCCGAGCATCGTTACCAGAACAACCGTATGTGGTCAGTGTTGCATATGGTGTGAAACACACACACACACAGAAAACATGTGCTTTGAGTTTAAAGAGCCTTTCAAGTGGAGGCCAGTTGGAGCGGAGCAGCAATACCTTCAAAGAGACGACAGCGTCAGGGTTAGATCTTCGCATGTGAAGGCAGAATCTGGGAGGTTTGATTCGTTTTCTCTTTCTCTTCGAGCAACAACATAGTTGGACTTTGAAAAACACCATCTTCTACCATGTACCTCTCATCATTCAAACCAAATCATCCCCAAGTTGTTGACTGTTTTCACGTTAATGGAAAACCTTTAGGTATGTGGCACAGCTGTGCCATAAAGCCGTGGTCCAAAGGGTTTGGACGGTGGGTTGAAAAAAAACAAATGGAAAGCCCTGTTTTTTATTTTCCAGTCCACAAAAATTAGAAACAGACTCAATCTGTGTATGTTTGAATATTCAGTGGATACCCAAAACTAAAGTAGTAATCATTCTTCAGTAACGTCTGTGACCACACTGCGGTCAGGACCTTTATTCAGCTGCGTTCACAACAAAACACGTCCCCCGTCGATGAAAAATGTCAATAATGAAAGTTTGTACTTTTCAAGATGAGTATTTTTCTGGATTGAAACTGAGCAGGGAATGTAAGTAAACCTTAATATTTAGTTTTCTTGTCTGAGGCAGCTCAGGGTGACGGATTCTGGAGAGTGGAGGGAGCAATTTTATCCACCAGCAGGTGCAGTGGAGGAGCCAAGGGGTGGCCAATGGTGGCCTCAAAGGTCCAGCATACTCCATCCGAAGCCCAGTGGTCGACTCGCGGTCATGTGGTTCCAGGACGATCGTTTTCATACACACCTTTCATAGTCCACAGCGGCAGAGCTTCTGGTACCCCCACTCCCCTGCAGTATACCCCTGAAGAAGAGAGCAGCTGAAAGAGA
>NC_056507.1:2272501-2278584 GCF_014905685.2 Nematolebias whitei
CCATATTTTGCAAGCATCTCACTTCTTCTGAGGTGCCAACAATTGTTTGAATCATGCATCTCAGAGGATCAGATCCAAAATGTAAAAGGTATCATGTATTCCCTTTTTACAGTACAAGGAAAAACAAGTCATGAACTGTACCTTGATCCAAGAGAGAAAATGTTCCAATAATGCTCAAAACAAATCAAGAGTGTCTAAAGTTCAGTTTTTTGATCGAAAGGTTGGTAAAGGAACTCATGTTGTCTTGTCATAATAAATTCATTGTTTTGCAATCAATCCTGTTGTAGTGCTTGGGCTGAGCCTTTGAGCAACACTAAACAGGGCACGAATAGAATGCAATTCAAACCCATGCGAATTAGCTCAAATGCTAGAGCGCTTGCTATGCATGTGAGACGTAGAGGGATCGATTCCCTCATTCATTCGTTTTGTGACTTCAATGGCCCTTTTTGTCATTTAGTCTGCGTGAGTAATCCGAGTACAAGGAGTAATCCCATGCAGCACTGAAAGAACATGCACACTCCACCTAGGATGGCCCCTTGGTAGGGATTTGAACTAGCAGCTTTCTCCCTGAGTTGAAACAGCTCAACCAACTGAGCCACTGTGCTGTAGAACATAACATAAATGGGTAATTTTAAAGCATATGTTAATTTTCAGGGCAGCACGGTGGCGCAACTGGTAGAGCTGCTGCCTCTCAGTGAGCAGGTCCTTGGTTCAAACCTCGGTCCAGGGCCTCTCTTGGTGGAGTTTGCATGTTCTCTCCGTGCATGCGTGGGTTTTCTCCGGGTGCTGTGGTTTCCTCCCACAGACCAAAAACATGCATGTTAGGCTGATTGGTAACTCTAAATTGTCTCTAGGTGTGAGTGAGAGAGTGAATGGTTGTTTGTCTCGTTTGTCTCTGTGTCCTTGTGATGGACTGGAGACCCGTCCAGGGTGTCCCCCGCCCCTCGCACAGTGATTGCTGGACATGGGCACCAGCGACCCCCGTGACCCAAAATGGAACAAACGGGTAAAGAAAATGGATGGATGGATATGTTAATTTTCACTTCTTTTTTTTTATATTTTTTTGCTTGTTTTATTTTTTGGGGTGACAGATTGTAAGTCCATCACAAGACCATGTAAAAAAGTAGCTTTTCACATTCTCAGTCCCTCTTGAGTACATTTGACCCACCCAGTTTTCTAAATAAACTACATCCATTACTGCTTAGCTTAAATGCATCTGCTTCAATTGAATGGTAGCTCTGGATTTGAGACTTCCTGCTGCACGTACAGTATACATGAGAATCTGAATAAATGTGTTTATGCTTACAGATCTGTATGAAGTTCATCTCTAGTTGAATTCACACGGTCACAATTAAAATAGCACACGCTTCAATAAACACACACTCAAAAGTAGTTTATTGCATGCATGAGCACATAAACATGCTATATACATTCATGATTCAGTGCACTCAACGACACACTCCTGACAATAAGTCCACGCTGACTTAAGGGTGACGCAGATCTCTTGCAAACTTCCGTTTCTAGTGCTAAGGCTTCTTACAATACCAAACTGTACAGATGACGGTTTTGGGTCTGAATAAAATTTGTGCCTTGAACACCATGATCCCCCAAACCCTGATGAACAAATTATTCACAGTAGGACTAAGCCCCTCCATTTGTAACTGGGTCCTAGACTTCTTAACAAACAGACCACAGTCAGTGAGGATCCACAACTTCTCCTCCTCCACCATAACCCTCAGCACTGACTCTCCTCAGGGATGTGTGCTGAGCCCTCTCCTGTTTACTCTGCTCACGTATGATTGTGCAGCTACCCATCCAGGCTGTCACATTGTAAAGTTTGCAGATGATACAGCGGAGGTGGGATGCATCACAAACAATGATGAGTCCAGCTACAGGCAGGAGGTGGAACACCTGGAGAGCTGGTGCAGGAAGAACAACCTTCACATCAATGTGAAGAAGAAAAAGGAGATGATCGTGGACTTCAGAAGGAACAAACACCCCCTGCGGTAGAAGTGGTCTCCAGCTAAAAGTACTTAGGTGTGCACCTGAATGACAACCTCAGCTGGAGCAACAACACCACCAGCCTGATGAAGAAAGCTCATCAGAGACTCTACTTCCTCAGGTGACTGAGACGAGCTGGTCTGGGAAGCTCAGTCCTCACCTCCTTCTACAGGTGTGCAGTGGAGAGCGTCCTGTGCTCCAGCATCAACGTGTGGCATGGAGGCTGCACAGCTGCAGAAAGAAAAGCTTTGCAGAGAGTGGTGAAGGCTGCACAGAAGATGTTGGAGTCAGTCTCCCCACCATCACAGACATCTACACCTCCAGATGCAGGAAGAGGGCCACCTGCATCATGAAGGACCACACTCACCCAGCACACACACTTTTTGCCCCACTCCCCTCAGGAAGGAGGTTGAGGAGCATTAAGTGTAGAACCACTAGACTGAGGAACAGCTTCTACCCTGAGGCTGTTAGACTCATGAATCTCTAACCAGAATAATCACTGTGAAAAATCACATCATGTTGCTGCTGATCTGTTTCATGTTGCTGCTGATCTGTTTCATGTTGCTGCTGATCTGTTTCATGTTGCTGCTGATCTGTTTCATGTTGCTGTGTTCATTTGTGCTCATCTGCTCACACAGACTCATGTTCATGCTGCTGTTCGGTGTATTATTTTTATGCTATTTGTGCTTAGTGTATTTTTAGTCAACATTTTTTTAGTTCATACTGTTTTCTTTGACATTTTAATACTTTTGTTGAATACAGCTGGGACCCTGTGTACACAATTTCCTTCCACCACATGTACCACATGTGGTGTGTATGACAAATAAAGAACCTTGAATCCTTGAGTCTTGAAATTGTTGCACTATCTAGAGGATTTGTTGATTGTGGTTTTTTTTGAGTAAACAACGTTAGTGAATGAGAGAATTTTCCTACATGTTCAATTTAAATCAACAATGCTCGAAGAAACTACATTAGCTCGTACTGTTCACACCGAAACAAACGCCGGTTCTGGTCCGCGACGGAAGTTGTGCCCATAATTCACACAAGGCCGCATGGGGGTGAGGAATAAGGTGGATAAGAACAGGGGAGTTTCCTGGACAGAACAGCTGAGTGTCATTTTTCAGCATTTCACGATTTAAAACTCCAGCATAAAGGCGGCAGGTGATTAAAGGTCCATAACGATCAATCTAACATGAAAACTATACACTTGTGCATCAAATAAAACCCTTGAAAATCCGATTATGAAATAAAGATTTTCCACTGTTGTTTGTTTTGTTTGTAATTATAGTAAAAGTGGATTCAGCTAATGAGAAAACTTTTTGCGTGGTTGTTATTTTTAAAGTTGCTAAATGTTATTTTAGATAACACCTTCCTAATGAACATCTGTGCAGCGTTTGATAAGCGCTCGTATCCTTCAGTCTCTCCATCACATCTCAGGGAGAAGGACAGGACCCATGTGAGGGTCACTGATTTGACGGGGACGTTGGAAATGTCTGTCTCGTTTTGCTCGTGTGTGGTATTTAATTGTCTTTTTGTAATTAACAACAGCTTTAAGCTCACGCGCAGGTAAAAAAGATGTTTGTGTGCACTGTTGTTCTTTTTCATCTGCAACAGGCCACCCACTGCAGCTATTATTATCTGTTGTTTTTGCAGCTCACACGTTTCTAATGACCAGCTGCTCTGTGTGTGAAACAAGTTTGTGTGCATGCACAAACACACACACACACCGAGCGTTCACGCTCATCCCAACAATTATCTGAACACCTTTAAACATTACCAAAAAATGGTCAGTGTTATTTTGAATCAATTCCCGCGCATGAAGATTAGACACAAAGAAACCAAAATCTCCGTCTGTAATCCCATCTGTGGAACAAGCCCATCAGCAGTTCTGCTGGATTGTTGATCAACTTCAGCTTTTTTAAAAACTAATATTATCTTAGTATTACAAAGAACAAAAATATAAAAGCAACACTTGTTTTTGCTCCAAACTTTCATGAGCTGAACTCAATGATCTAATGCGTTTTCTTTGTACACAAAAGGCCATTTTATCTCAAATATTCACAAATGTGTGTGTTAGTGAGCACTTCTCCTTGCAGAGATAATCCATCCACCTCACAGGTGTATCATGAGTGAATACCCAGAGAATACGGACTGAGGGAAAAAAGGACTCAAACTCTAAAAGAACAAAAGGTGATTTATTTAAAGTCAAGATACTGTAATATTACATACACACAACAGCGACCTGAGAAAACCTGGGGATGGGGGAGAAGGACCAGTTTCTCTGAGGAGAGGAGATGGTAAGTACTATATTGATTGTTAGATCCTTACAGGAAGGTGAGCAAGTACCAGATCATACCACTTTATTATAAAGCACTTAAAAACAGCAACAAGGCCGACCGAAGTGCTGTACAATAAAACAAAGCAAACAAAGGACACAGGATGAAACACATAGATCCAAATAAAGATCAGAACTAAATGACCAACATTATAGAATACTGACAAGTTAAAATCAACTCACTCTGTGTTGAAAGCCAGGGAGTAAAAGTGAGTTTTTAAACGAGACTTAAAAACAATGAGAGAGGGAGCCTGCCTGACATGTAGTGGTAACTCATTCCATAGTTTTGGACCTGCAGCAGAGAAGGTTCTGTCACCTCAGAGCTTAAAATGAGTGCCTGAAACCAATAAAAGTGTCTGGTCTGCTGACCTCGGAGAGCGCTGTGGGAGATATGGCTGCAGCAGATCAACCAGGTAGGAGATGGCAGAGAAAAGATAAGTTGAGCGTTAAGAATTGAGCTGCTGCATTTTGAACCAGTTGTAAAATTTAACCAGTCGCCTCATCTGACAAAAAGAAGAATAAAAAACAGGATTCAACAATCAATGTTTACACGGCTGTTTAGTTTCATAGCAGGGTCCAACTTCACGCCCAGATTAATGACAACATGTTTCTCTAACGGGGTTAGAGAGGAAAGTTGATACAGTGGTTCTTGATTGCACCACTGGGAGGAAACAGCATGACTTCTGTCTTCTTCTCATTACAATTTAAGAAATTTAAAGCCATCTAGTCCCTGATGTCAGCCAGGCAGTCAAGAAGAGATTGGAAGTAGAGGTGTTGAGACGAGGGCGGAGGATTTCCAAAAGGATCGTCCCAGGCTCATGAGCATAGAGGCTGAGAGGAGCAGGTGGCAAGTGGCTGGATGATGAAGGAGCAGCTGTAAGGGAGGCAACGTAGGATCCACAGGAAGGTACAGGCGTGAAGGACTCAGGTTGGTTGGAGAGCGGTCGAGGGGTGCAGACTCAGGAAGCAAGGGCTGAAAAATCACAAGGAGAACACAAGGGCACACACTTTTTTGGTTATAATAACACTAGAAGGTTGGAGGCACAAATACCAGTGGGTCTGTAATGCTCCAGCAGGGAATGGAGCTCTTCTGCAGACTCTTATACCCCTGGTGCTCATCAGTGAGATGATCTACAGCAGTTGCTCATTGGCACCACCCTGGAACTCAGGAACCTGCAGAGCTGCAAGTGTGCAAGGTGTAGCACAACAACGATAATTCTGGCCCTGCAGCCAATCCTAAACTTGCAAATAAACCACTTACCTTTTACTACCTGTGTCTTGTTTCACTGTGTCACACTCTGGGTTTAAGAAAAAAGTTACATTTTTTTTTTAAATTTACAAGTATGTTCATGCAGCATGGTGGCACAACTGGTAGAGCTGCTGCCTCTCAGTGAGCAGGTCTTTGGTTCAAACCCCAGTCCAGGGGCCTTTCTGGGTGGAGTTTGCATGTTCTCTCCGTGCTGCGTGGGTTTTCTCCGGGTGCTCCGGTTTCCTCCCACAGACCAAAAACATGCATGTTAGGCTGATTGGTAACTCTAAATTGTCCCTAGGTGTGAGTGAGAGAGTGAATGGTTGTTTGTCTCGTTTGTCTCTATGTGTCCCTGTGATGGACTGGAGACCTGTCCAGGGTATCCCCCGCCCCTCACACAGTGATTGCTGGACATGGGCACCGGCGACCCCCGTGACCCAAAATGGAATAAGCGGGTAAAGAAAATGGATGGATCCATCCATTTTCTTTACCCGCTTA
>NC_056507.1:2278684-2284984 GCF_014905685.2 Nematolebias whitei
AGTCTAAATAGCACACATGAATATAAGCCATGCGCACTAAAAATATATATTTTTAAATTGTACATATATATAAGCCATTCTTGTCTAAAGGCTGCGGGTGTTCACGTTGAAACATGAGATATTTACACAGAAATATATATTTTTTAAACCTTTAGATAAATATGTACCAGTGACGTACACAAATACGGCAAATGTTTTTTTTCTGAACAGTGGTGGGACGAGGCTAAATGTTTTGGTGGCATGAAGCTCGTCAGCCCGTCAAAAAATAAATACAAATCCATAAATTTGCTGCAGCATTGTATAAACTGCGAGGTTCAAAGAGTGTGAAAAAGTAGCGTCTCTTAAACCGATTGGAAACTTGTGTCTGGATGCAGCCGCACTAATGGAAGTCAGTACCTGACTTAGTTTTCGAGTCATCGTGCTCACAACGTGCACGGATGGAGAGAGGGTGTTTCCAGTTCCTCTTTGCCGCTCTGTGACAGGGGACAAAAACACAGACGATAATCGCACGAGAGTGCACGTGACATTAAACTGTAGATTTACCAAACACTGTGGTGACATCTCTGTCATTTCTCAAGACAGGACCACTTTAGTCTGAAACTCTTATTTTGAAGGCAGGTGGGAGATCTTCATGGAAAGCTAGGACTCATTTTTTGAATTAGAAGTCAAGTGGTCCTCGATTCAATTCACACTTTAGAAGATTTACAGATGTAAATGTGAAGCTCATGGATAAAACGGTGTAAGACTGAATATTTTTTGTTTCTAAAGTCAGATCAGTAAAGCGTTTGATAAAATTATCTTAAATCAGCAGAAAAGGGGGTTGAATGCTACTCCCCCCCCCCCAACACACACAGACACAGATTTCTGTTGTGATCAGCATAAGTTAATGATCATGGCTCGTCTAGTTACAGGAGCCCAGGAGGTCATCATTGATCGTCCTCCTGACGCTCCTCGATGCTCAGGTTCCTGCTCTGCAGCTCGTCGCAGAGAGTAATTGATAGGCGCTGACAAGATGTGGATTGTGCGAGACGTAACGATGACCTGAAACATCTCAGAGTGAAGCTCCAGGTCATCTGTCTTGGAATGCCTCTCTTTTCTCTCTGACAGCCATCAGCTCCTTCCCCTCCAGTCTTTTGTTAGGTAAATGAGAGGTTGACCTCACTCTCATTTGGCACCCACTCAGTGGAGGAGTGAAAAAAATGACGAGCTGAGGGACTCAATGAAACAAAAGATTAAAAAAATGATTTCTGTTGAACAATGTCCCTCTTCTGAATCTGCAGTGAAGTCTGAGAGCAGCTTTGAGGGGAACACGTCAGCGTGTTCATTTGATTTTGATTTGTTGTCCCCGTTTGGCTCCAGCATTGAACACTAAACCAGTTACAGTTTTTAAAAATCACTCATTGAAAACAGCGTACGTTCAATTTGAACCGACGTTTTCTGGAGCAAACCAAAACAAAAAGATGCATTTTCAGTTCAATTTTATCTGTAGATTGTCAAGGGACTGGAGACTAAAGCGGACAGTTTTAGATATGGTCTCCAGACCGCTGGAACAAGGTCAACAAAAGGTTGGAGGAAAAAGGAGCATCAGAATTAAACAACTGAGAAGATTGTTGGAACTTATCATGTCAAATCACTTGATGGAATTAATTGATTTTTCATGTTGTACCCCTGCCCCTTGTGAAATGATTACAAGGTTATATTATACTGTGTGTGTGTATACCTATATATATATATATATATATATATCCATCCATCCATCCATCCATTTTCTTTACCCGCTTATTCCATTTTGGGTCACGGGGGTCGCTGGTGCCCATGTCCAGCAGTCACTGTGCGAGGGGTGGGGGACACCCTGGACAGGTCTCCAGTCCATCAAAGGGACACATAGAGGCAAACAAGACAAACAATCATTCACTCTCTCTCACCTAGTAGGGTTAGTTGCATTTTAATGTGGAGGATGTTTTGTTTTAGACCAGTAGATTTTACTCAGGGGGACTCAGGTGGGGGGGTGGTGGCGCAGAGGTTAGAGAGGTGGGCCTGTCATTCGAAGATCGCCGGTTCACGCCCCGACAACATCAAAATTGTGGGTGGGGTAGGTGAAACACTCACACTTGCCCCCACCCTCATTCACCCCACCCTGGGCCCATGAGCAAGGCCCCCAACTCCCACCATGCACCCCTAAACAGGTCTCTCTTGAAAATGAGTTTTCGTGGCTCAATGAGACTACCTGGATAAATAAAGTCTAAATGAAAAAAAATAGATTTTAAGATTTTTTATTTTCAAATTTAAATAAAATATTTATTTACATATTTATACATTTTTAACCCTTAGTAGCTGAAAACTGATGTTTTTTTTTATGTTTATGAGGTTCTACTAATCTGAAATAGATTTCATCTCATTCAATCTTCTCATTAAGCAAACGACTGGGACTCAAGATAATACAGGTAACCGGGGGGGGGGGGAGGGGGGAGCATTCGGCCCACAGTAGCCGAGGACTTTGTTGTGCTCCTGGTTCCCGGTTCCATTTAGTCACAGCTGTAGTCACTCGTGTTTCACTTCCCTCACCAGTCGAGCATTATTAACACGAACACACACACACGCACACACACACACGCACACACACACACACACACATTATGGTGAGAGCAGAAGCAGGACTGGAATTGTTCATTAAGATTGTTAAACGAAATGGAGTTGAGTAGATTTTGAGACGAACGTCACTGAAGTTAGACGGCTCGGCACCCAGCAAAACTACACTGGTCACAGATATTTGGTGGCGGTCGCAGAAATAATTCCATTGTTGAGTGAAAAATGGATGAAAGCGGAGCTGGGGGGTGGTGTGTAGGAGTAGAGAGGGGACACAGGCGTACGCTAAAACTGTGGGGAGGATCTGGCAGGAGGAGGACTTGGACTTGTGGATCAGAGATGCCAGAGCAGGAAAGAAAGAGTTTGGTGCCAAGTGGGTTGTGAGGAGCTAACAGGGTTTGGACTGAGGAGCAGGTGAGTTTTATGAGTCGTCGTTAAGAAGAACAACAGAAAGAAACAGAGAGAGGTGAAGTATGAACTGGGGCTTGGAAAGGTTTGTTGAGAAATGAAAACAATGCCTCGTAATTGTCTTCAAGTGGATCTCTGTGGGTTGCTGGACCACTTTTTCTATAGAGACACTCACATCACCAGCCTTCGGCTTTTATCAGCTCAGATGTAAACTGAGGAACGAGCCCAGAAACACACAGATCCTGACAAACAGCAACAGACTCAAAGATTTTGGGGCGTATAAAACGTGTTCCGGTCTGTTTTTTGTGTTTGCTGTCAGCAGAGGAGCTCCTGGGCCTTCTTTCATGGAGCCCACTATGAGTCAAAGTGTGGCAGATGGTGTGGTCAGAATGTGATGGACCTTGATGTTGGAGATGGGTGATTTTCCTTGGCTTTTATTCTAACAGCAATATTCATCTGATCAACCTGGTGCTGCATTTTCTCTTGCATCCACATCTTGGGAAGTTGGCTGCAGTCCCATGAACCATCTACTTTTTTAAAAGTCTTGTTAGCTGTGATCAGAGGAACATGAAGCTGCCTTTACCTTCAACATGGAGATCTGTGGTCTTCCTGAGCTCCTCTGGCAGATGTTTTCTCACAGAGGTTGTAGTTCCTCTAAACAGGCTGATAAAAGGCTTGAAGGATCTCGTGATACTAATTAACATCAAACACTTAGTTTGAAACGTATCTCAAAGATTCATCATCTCTATGAGAGTATCAACTGATCTGTTCATACTTTTTTAGCATGTTTGGAAAATTAACAACAAATAATTATTTTTTGTTTTTTTGTTAACCTGTCACTAAATATGCATTTGATGTTTTTACCTGAATGTTTAGGATTAAATGATCAGATATTCTTGATGAACACCAAAACATTTAAATCTGACACGTGTGCAGTGTGAACCAGGTTATTTTAGTGATTGATTCAGATTAACCTGGTTCCATAAAGTGAACTGGATTTACCAGATCTCCTGCCAATCACAGAGAAACACGCCCCAAACCTATCAATACACATTCTGATTGGTCAGCTCCTGGACCACTGCCCACTGAGCTCACATGGGTCACTTTTCATTTGGATCAATCAGCGTCTGCAAACATGCATCTGAAGTGATCGACAGGAAACCTGACAAGTCACTAAACAATGTCTTCCAGCTCATCACGTGGTGTCACAATGATAGGTGCTCCCACTGGCATCAGAAGCTTGGAATGTGTGTGTGTGTGTGTGTGTGTGTGTGGGGGGGGGGGGGTCTGGAAGTCCTCCACCAGGAAATGTTGATAAAGTAGATCCCATTTCCTGCATTCTGGTGTATTTTAACAGTTGTTAAACATCTACTTTTATCTACATTAGTAAACACTTGATTCAAAAACTATTTTAGAGATCAACAAGAAGTATCCTGACCAACAGCTCTCCCTGTGTGAATAGAGCACGCTCTGCTTTTCTCACACATCCTAACCCCCCACCCTGGTCAACAACTGCCGGCACTAACATAGCGCTAAGCTGCGCACAACATAGATGTGTCTCCCCCTCCTCCCCCTCCCCGTCAACAAAAAGCCCATCAGAGATGAGCGCCCTGCCAAGGAAGAGGACCGAGGAGAAACACTGCAGTGGCGTGGGGTTGTTGCAGGTAACCAGGAAAACCCGGAGAGGACTTTTAGTGAATGGAATATTTGAATAATTCTCCAATTAATATTTCATGGTAAATGTATGGGGGGGGGGGGGGGGGGGTGTCAAAATAAATATTTTTTAAGTGTCGGGGATATGCCCCCCCTTCACATATAATTGTTGTGACACCCATGGGCCCCTCGGTGCTGTAGGCCCCTGGGCTTCAGCCCAAGTAAACTCGTGCATTAACATCAAAGTTCATGCTCAATAATCCAGGTAAAAAAATCCAGCAAAGTTAAGTCAGGTCCTCTGGACGGTTTCTTTTTTTGGTGAAACGGTTTTGTCCTTCATCCAAAGGACTTCATCAGTCTGAGGAGCCACAACAAACTCAGTCCCACAAGCAGCACACTCACATAGTGGGCCAACCAGTTTGCTGGTGATAAGTGCATTAAGGTTTCCAGCAGACAGGAACCAACGGACCGGTCTTTGTCTGCGTGTGGTATTTCCTGAACAATTCTTAGTTTTGAAACTGATGAACTCTACAAGACCCATCTGCTGGATTCAGTGTGAGACACCGTCCATGGACTCTTCATTTTTTACACTTTAAAGGCTCTTAGAAGTGCACATCAACAAGGTTTAATTCCCTAACACATTCTCTTTTGTAAACATTTTACATTCTTGTGCACATTATGATGGTATAAAACGTTAGCATTTTACCTGGTACAACTTTATTGGAACTCTCCTAGATCCCTTGAAACAACAAAAAAATCACTTTAAAATTAAAAACTCAAGTCACATCCTTGGGACATTGATACTTTTGATTCAAATCAAACTTTTTTTTTTTTTTTTAGCTCAAAATCTGATTCCTGTCAGTTAGCAGACCACTTGGTTTACAATTTCAAACATACTGAATAACAAGTGTCTTGTATTTTGAAACTGTACAGAACTTACAGAAAGGCTTTTGTAGAGTATAAAAAGAAACCCGGAGTACCTTTCAAGTTTCACAGATTTTCTCTTTACATTTAAATTAAGTTTATTTAGCCACAAGTCACATTCGTTTGTTTCAAGTGCCACAAAAAGAGATTTGCCAAAAGAATGTTCACATAATGCATACAATACGCAGTTCGTTTTGGGTCCTCACTTCATTGTAAAAAACAAAGAAGTGCATCCTTTTAGCTTCCTGGCTTCGGCTCATGGTAGCAGTTTTCATTGAAGGCTGATTTGAAATTGTCTTCATCAACCAAAATGTACATGGCAGTCGATGGACACAACGATACTTGATCCAGTTTACATCAATATTTAGATGCTTTATTTCCCAAAAACATTCAGACTCTGTGAAGATTTTGTCTCAAACTGAAAAGAAAGGGTTGTCGTCTTTCCATGTCTTCTGAGCTCGTCTCTCTCAATGACTGGTCCTTTTTGACATTTAAACCATATGGATGGACGGCTCCCCTTGGTGAAGTCCGTGCAGGATGGGATTATAACATCACTGGAGGCGTGGCCAATACTGTGACATTTCTGATTCACTTCCTGGAACTTGGACTGGAACTGAGACACCGGGCGAAATGAGACCTGGTAAAAGAGCAGAAAGAAGGTTATAGTGGTGAGCAACTCACACCCAAAACATGATGTTGAATCTAATCTAGGTGTAAAAATGCCTATAT
>NC_056507.1:2285084-2299801 GCF_014905685.2 Nematolebias whitei
TATATATATATATATGTATATATATATGTACATATATATATATATGTGTATATGTATATACATAGTGACATTTGCCACTGATTTGCTTTAAGCAATACAAAATGTTAAACTAAATGTTTACTGTATGACATTGGAAGAAAATATCAACTTTGTAATACCTTCAGTAAGGACTGATAAAACTACTTGACACTCTGTTTTAATAAAAATGGTAACGACAGCTTCTTGATTTGACAGTGATTAGTTGTCATTTGACTAATTGGCCTTAATTCACCCAAAATGAAGAAATAATTATCGAAATAATGTTATTCACCCTGCGCCTCTCCCTCTTCACATTCCCTCTGAGGTCTCGTTATGAGTCGTAATGAAGTGACAGACAGGAAGTCAGATTATAGGCGTTATTGTGGCACCTCGTCTCCTCTGATCCCAATTCAATTAACAGATTATCTAAGGGCGGTAATTTCAGAGATGATTCCCTCCAGGTAGTCTCGTGCTGCTCCATTCCCGGCAAGAGAACTCAAAACTTGTTCTTCTTGTGTAGGAGCTGACCTGATTCTTTAAATCTAAAGTGGAAAACTCACTTATAATATCAAAAAGCCAAGACTTTTAGGTGAAATGCACGTTGCCTGTCACATTTAATTCCAGAGTTTTGGACAAAGATCATCTTTTGATGAGAAATGTTGGATTTAAAGGTGTTTTGGTAAACCTTATAAATGATGTATTTTGTGAGATTTGCTCAGATAATGTCTTGCAAATAACTGTCTCACACCAACAAACTGCCCCAGCTCATCAGCTGGTTCTTCTTCTACGCCAATTAACCATAACATTATGAACACAGGTATAAACTTAAATTTCACATTTCTCAGAGCCCAGGCCTTCTTTTAGATCAATCACACCCTCAGCACCTGTACACCTTTCAATTAAGAGCCTAGTATTCCTTGTAGAAATGCATGGGGCACACCATCTTTCATCCCGGGGTTAAGATCCTCTCATGTTGAATTCACAGAGTCGTGGCCATTTTGACCAACCTTAAAAACAACACTACGATCAACCTGTCATACACAGACAGGGTTAGTGTCAATGGTTAATGCAAAAGTTTGAGCAAAAGTATTGTGGCCATGCTTGATGTATTGGGAATCACTCTCAGCTTCTACAATAAGAACTTTTTTAAGTGTGTGTATGTGTATGTGTTGGGGGTGGTGCGGGGGGTGATGTAAAAATAACATTGAAACTCCTCATTAGAGAGTCTCTAAACTAAGAAGAAGCTATCATAAGTGGTTGCGTACTCTGAGCTATTTATTTATGCTAGCTGCACTGCTTCAGTTTTCCGTCAGCCTCCCACATTTTTCTGTGTTGCCTTAAAGTTGCTACGTACTTCCCAAGAAGTAAGACATCTGTTCTCACTCACGTGGTTGTGAGATGCTCTTTGAAGCATTTCATACACAGAAGAGAACCTGTAGCAAGAAGTCTCGGTTACTTGTCCGACTGTGCAGACGTCACATGTAAGCAATTCAATTCAGTTTATTTAAATAGTGCCTAGTCACAACATAAGTTATCACAGGGCACTGAACAGAAACATTCACATACAGTATAAATGCCAATTAGTAAAGTTATCTATCAAAGGAAGGAAGGAAGGAAAGCAGACTGTGTTGAGTTTTCATTTTGTCGCAGTCTCCCATCCTGAGCAAGCATAAAGGCAACAGTGGAAAGGAAAAACTCCCTTTAACAGGAAGAAGGACAAGTGGCCATCTGCTTCAACTGGCTGGGTTTGAAAGGACAGGAAGTAGAAACTGACACAAAATGACAGGTCCAGAATGGAGGCAAGCAGGTCCTTCACTAGGAGGAAAGATCAAGAAAACATATTGAGATAGAAAAAAATACAAATGCAAGTTATTCATTTTATGAAATGAGGTCAATTTGACCTCTAGTAGTCTAAACCAATAGCATAACTAAGGGATACCTCAGGAAACCAAAGCCAACACTAAATATAGGATTTATCAAAAAGTAAAGTCTTAATCCCAGTCTTCAAACTGGACAATGTGTCAGCCTCACGGACAGAAACTAGAAGTTGGTTCCACAAGAGAGGAGCCTGAGAACTGAAAGATCTTCCTCTCATTCTGCTTTTGGAAACTCTAGGAACCGTGAGTAAGCGTCAGAGTCAGATATTCTTAATTGTCATTCGCACCTCATGTGGTACATGTGGTGGAGCGAAATTATGTACACAGGGTCCCAGTTACATCCAAGAATAAAATGTAAAAGAAAAACAGTAATAACATCAAAGATATGAACTAAGAAAAACATCAACTAAATATACACTAAGCACTCATAACATAAAAATTTTTGTATTGAACACTTTTTGAAAACATAAAAAAACTTTACGTCGAACATCAGCACGAACATGAACATGAGTCTGTGTGAGCAGATGAGCATGAACACATAAACATGGAAACAGATCAGCAGCAACATGAAACAGATCAGCAGCAACATGAAACAGATCAGCAGCAACATGATGTGATTTTTTCACAGTGATTATTCTGGTTAGAGATTCATGAGTCTAACAGCCTCAGGGTAGAAGCTGTTCCTCCTGTTCCTTAATGCTTGTCATTCATGTGCACACCCAAGTACTTGTAGCTGGAGACCACTTCCACCACAGATCCTCTTATGTTCAGGGGGGTGTAGGTGTTTTTGTTCCTTATGAAGTCCACAATCATCTTCTTTGTCTTCTTCACATTGATGTGAAGGTTATTCTCTCTGCACCAGCTCTCCAGGTGTTCCACCTCTTGCCTGTAGCTGGACTCATCATTGTTTGTGATGCATCCCACCACCACACAATCATATGTGAGCAGAGTAAACAGGAGGGGGCTCAACACACATCCCTGGGGAGAGCCAGTGCTGAGGGCTATGGTGGAGGAGGAGACGTTGTGGATCCTCACTAACTGTGGTCTGTTTGTTAAAAAGTCTAGTACCCAGTTGCAGATGGAGGGGCTTAGTCCTAGTGTGGATAGTTTGTCCATCAGGGTTTGGGGGATCAAAGAGCATACAGATGTAAGAGTCTGTAGTGGACCAGTGTGGACCAGTAAGCCTGCAGTCAGAGAGAGAAGTGCTCTGTTAGGAAAATATGGAATGATAAGATCTTTAATATAAGATGGAGCTAGGTTGTTGAGAGCTTTGTAGGTTAGAAGTAAGATTTTGAATTCAATTCTAGATTTGACAGGGAGCCAATGGAGAGAAACTAAAACTGGAGAGAGATGATCTCTCCCAATAACTCCAGTTAAGACTCTGGCAGCAGCATGTTGGATCAACTGAAGACGTTTTAAAGAAGTATTTGGACACCCAGATAATAAACCATTGCAATAGTCCAGTCTAGACGTGACAAATGCATGGACCAGTTTTTCTGCATCATCTTTAGATCAAATGTTTCTAATGTTAGTGATATTACGCAGGTGGAAGAAGGAGGTTCTAGTAACGTTTTTAATGTGGGGGATAAAATACATGTCCTGATCAATATGCAGTCTGTGTGTGCATGTGTGTAAGTTATAAACTTTGGAAAAGACTAATAGTCTTGCACAACTTTTTCCATGTTGCCACTCTGAATGAATGAGGCATCTTCTCCCTTCACTTCACTTTGCCACATCCAATATGGCAGGGACAACGACGTACAATTCAGCGCTCCAACATGGCCGCCACGTTGTTTTGTGAAATTGACGTCATGCGGCATCCATGGCTCTGACTTCCGGCGACGTTCTAGCTCTAGTTTATGAGTAAGAACTCGGAAATCCAGATTTATGTGTAAAAATGTCATAATTTACGCGTTCACGTGATAGTGCACGTACATCTTAGCAGGCATGTAGATTTTAACACTTTAGGGCTCGCAGCAGTTAGCGGAACTTAATGTAGTCTGGCACCAGATTCTCGGGGACTCAAAATAACATAGGACACTTCCGGTTCGCCTTTCAGGGTAAGTTGTGCTTCAAAGTTAAATCTTAATAATTGTGTTTATTTGTGAACATGTTGCTACTTTTATTTTTCTGAACTTCGCATAGCATGAAGGGTGACTCGGTTCTGGTTTCTGTCCGGTCCACGGAGCTAAAAGGGCGTTTGTTTTAACGGTAAAACCAAAGCATTAAAAATAACATCATGTTCGAGTCGTGCTCAAGAATCCAGGTAGACAAATCTACAAAGTTAAGTCTGGTCCTCCGGACACTTAGAAAAATGTTCTTGAGCAGTTTGCAGTGGATTTTTACCTACTTACTTTACGTGACTCAGGTCTTGGCCAGAATAATGCTCTCGTGAAATAAATTGGCTCTTTAAATCCATCTTTATCTATTTATCAAGTTTAATTTATATATAAATTTAACCACCTACCGCTGACCAAAGAGCTGTGCATGAAATAGCAAAAAGGCACAAGACTATAAAAAACAAACAAAAAACTTATATTAATAAGAACTTATTTTTTAAACAGATCAAATGGCTTGTTACAATAAAAACCAGTTATTACAAATGTGTTTTATGGCAACACCCAATGCAGACATGTTCCTGTTTTTAGGTTTCTACACCGCCTTATAATCTAGCTGTTTATCGCTACTTTTCCTTTTAATTATCCTTTTAATTGCCATTTTATTTTAATTTGTTTCAAACAATTGTACGCATCCTTTATGACTGTCCACTGTTGTCATGACTCTTTGTTAAAATCAGGTGTCTCTTGTAAATGAGTCCCCGAGGCTCAATGGGACTAACGTGTAGAAATAAAGGTTGAATGAAAAAGAGATGAGACTTAAAACACCAGCAGTTTAAATCTGTCTGGTTTGAAGGCTCAGCTGGTTCCACTGCTGAGTTGAGCTAGTAGCTCCACAGACGGACGGTGTATGTACAGGTGTCTCTTGTAAATGAGTCCCCGAGGCTCAACGACACTAACCTGAATAAATAAAGGTTGAATGAATACGTAGACGCCTCATTCAGTACTGAATTGTGAACTGAATTTGGGGAGTGGTGGCGCAGAGGTTAGACAAGATGTGCCTGTGATTGGAAAGTCGCAGGCTCAACTCCCGATACCGTCAACATCAAAATGTGGGTGGAAAGGGTGAAACACCCACACCTGCCTCCACCCTCATTCGCCCCACTCTGGGCCCCCTGAGCAAGGCACTTCCTTAACTCCCACCATCTGCTCCTGAAAACAGGTCTCTCTTGAAAATGAGTTCTTGTGACTCAATGACTTCCTGTATAAATAAAGGGTAAATGAAAAAATGAAAATGAATCGTATGTCGACGTCGCCGCCATATTGGATGTGGCAACAGTGAAGCGATAGAATATGCCTCATTTACTCAGTGGCAACACGGAAGACTGTTCTTTTCCAAAGTTTATAACTTACACACATGCACACACAGACTGCACAAACTGGCCACCAATATCATTTGAAGAAACTATGCTCTCTAGTTTGTATATTGCTTAAAAGTATAGTTTCCCCAAATGATCGGAATTGCCAAAGAATATAGAGGCCAAGGCCACCATTGACCACCCCCTGGCTCCTCCACTGCACCTGATTGTGGATAAAACTGCTCCCTCCACTCGCCAGGATCTGTCATTCTGCACTGCCTCAGACGAGATTAAAAAACCTCTCTCTGTTCTTCTACACACAGTTTAGTAACTCCTAACCACTTGAGCATCTTGCACCAAAAACATCAAGGTTTATTCTCATTCTGTTTATTTCCAGACCAGAAAAACACTAATTTCCAAAACGACAACCATTTACAATCCAAACTCCTCAGTGATGAGGGACATCGGTGTACCGCTTGTCCTTTTTGTATTCTTTCAAATATAACATATTGAGCAAATGCACTGATTGGACACTTTGGATCTCATCTTCCTGGTAATTAGGAAACACCTCACCTGCTGGGGTTTGTTGGGTCTCAGTTTGATGTCGGTCTTGGTTCGTTCCAGATGTGTGAACCAGAAGAGAAGGACCTGTATGCAGTCCTAGGTGCCAGCCCCTCAGACTCAGTCCAGCAGCTCAGACACAGGTACCAGCAGCTGGCATTAAAGGTAAACCAAGTGTTCAGTTATCTCAATAATCAGTTTGTATATCGTTGAGTATGTTGAAGAAAATGACTAAGACTTGAGCATTGATTGGTTTGTTTTAGGTGGTGAGAACAGTAATTTATTGTTTCTTATTATTTAAAAATCATAAAAACTGCAAATTTAATTACTGTGTAGTGAAACACTGAGACAAGTTCTTCTTCTTCGAAGAAAAGATATATAATAAAACTCTGAAATAAAGTCTGACAAGGTTAAGTCAGGTCCTCTGGATAAATTTTTCCCAGAATATTGTTGTATGGTTATATATAATATATATATTTCAGAATATTGTTGTATGGTTATATATAATATATATTAACCTGGATAAATAAAGGCTAAATGAAAAAAAATATATATTTCAGAATATTGTTGTATGGTTATATATAATATATATAGTTCAGAATATTGTTGTATGGTTATATATAATATATATAGTTCAGAATATTGTTGTCAAGAGGACCTGACAACCTTGTTAGATTTTTCTGCCTGGATTATTGAGCAGCATCAAGACACATAAATAGAGTACTGTATTGTGAGTTTTTTAAGTTATAACTGTAATCATTTATATATATTCAAAAAAGCGTTCAATACAAAAACAACTGGACTTTATTTGTAACAGAAGACGTTTCGCTCCTCATCTGAGGAGCTTTCTCAATTCAAAGAGCAGAGAGTATATATACACACACACACACACACACACATATTTACATATATACACACTGCCTGGCTGAAAAAAAAGGTCACACACTAATATTTGGTTGGACCGCTTCAGCTTTGATTACATCATGCATTCACTGTGGCATTGTTTCGATAAGCTTCTGCGTTGTCACAAGATCTATTTCCCATCACTCTGGAACAGGGTCCATCTGGACTCATCAGACCACATGAGTAGACAAGATGGCGTCAGTGTGTAGTGCTTGCCATACGTCGCGCTCTGCTTTGGTTTTTATGTTTGTTAGTTGTACAGTGTGTTATGCAGTGTGTCGACGCATATCTGCATTATGATAGTCGGACACTTTTGGAGCTCCGCAGATTTGCAGAATTGCAGAATTGCCTCGGAGTTTCTCCACAGCGGTCGGGACTCTGTCCCTCTGGCCCTGTCCGGGATACCTGCCTTCCTGTGTCCTGACCCTGGCCCATCTCCCCAGAGGAGACGCCGCAGACGTCGGGGAAAACGCGCTGGAGTTTTGGTGAAAATGAGGCACCGTGTGAATTATTCTGCCAAAGATGATGGAGCTTGTCCTGGATCTGGATCTGATCCTCGCCTCCTGGACCTGTGGTGCTTCTGGGGTTCTGCTCTTAGCCAGCTACCCGCGCACCCAAACCATGTAAACAATGGGAGTTGTCTACCGTCGTGGCACACGACCCGACCTGGAGGTGCTGATGTTCAACATCTGCGGCCGCTGGTGCACGCTCCCTCCACCGCTGCTGGCTCCACTTTGGACTGTATCAGGATGTGTCTGGTCAACGCAAGATCCGTTACCAACAAAACTTTTATCCTCAGGAACTACTTCCAAGATCACGATTTGGACTTTCTCTGCATCACAGAGACTTGGATGTCTGTCGGTGAGTCCAGTGCCTTGACAGAATTATTACCCCCGGACTGTCTGTACTTCAACGCCCCGCGGCCATCAGGTCGGCGCGGTGGTGGATCATTAACAATATTCAAATCAAGCTTTGACTGTAAACAACTGCCCATCCCGGTTTCCTGCTCCAGCTTTGAGCTGAGCGTCTTTGGACTCGGCCATTCGCCTTCGAAAAATAATAATTGCCAAGTCCTCATGTGACAGTTCGCTGTGGCGACCCTTGACGAAGGAACAGCTGAAAGAAGAAGTAGTAGTTTGCTTATGTCATTTTACATTATTCACTCTCCTCCTTATAAATCTTTTCCACTCGAGTTGCAGAGGTCAGAGGTTAGGAAGAGACCCGAGGACAAAAGAGTCCAGGTGACACTGCTAGATTATTTGTCCTTTGCTTTATTTTTTTAATCATGTGAACAGTAAAGTTGTTTTTAAAAACCTATATTTAATGAGAATTTACAGAGAACGGGGGATAAATGTTGTAATAAAATGCAGCTTCGGGTCGGTTAACCCAGTCAAGAGTGGAGTCAGCTCCAGCTCTGTGGCTCAGCGGTCCTTTCACCTTCAGCCGCCTCTGCAGGTCAAAGGTGAAAAATTCTTCTTCTGGGTGAAAAAATGCATTCGGACTTTACAAAATAGATGATTTTTTCCTTATAATCTTACGTTGACTTCTGAAGGTGATGATTTGCAAGTCTGCACAGAATAAAATGTGTCTCTGCAGTACCACCCGGACCGTCGTGAAGACGTTTCTTCAGAAGCTCCTGCTGTGAACAAGTTTGTTGAAGTGCATTCAGCCTGGAAGGTTCTCGGAGAACCGAACACCAGAAGACAGTACGACTCACAAAGAAGAGGTTAGTTGTAACTTTTAACGTTACGTTCTTTTTTCTGCTCAAAAGTAAGTCAGACAATTCTAATTATCATCTACCACAAACATTTATAACTATTTTTACAACTTAGAAAATCAAATATAAACAGTACATTTCCTAAACACACGTACAAATGTAGCAAACTGCAAATACAGTGGGGCTTGAAAGTTTGTGAACTCTTTATAATTTTCTATAATTCTGCATAAATATGACTTAAAGCATCATCAGATTTTCACACAAGTCCTAAACGTAGATAAAGAGAACCCAGTTAAACAAATGAGACAAAAATATTATACTGGGTCATTTATTTCTGGAGGAAAATGATCCGATGTTACATATTTGTGAGTGGTAAAAGTCTGTGAACCTTTGCTTTGGGTATCTGGTGTGACCCAGAGCTTTATCACACTCATACACTGATGGACACACATCGGAGGCAATGAGGGGTTCAGTGTCTTGCCCATGGACACTTCGGCATGTGACTGCTGGTGGAGCTCCCCAAGACTTAAACTGGAGTACGACTGTTCTAACTACTCAGCCGCCCGTGACAAAGGTGACAAAGTGTAAATCGCTTGCATGGAAGTTGGCAGGCAACATGCATTCCTTCAAGGAATACCAGGCCTTGAGTTTTTTTTACAAACTGTGCCTGTAAGGAGTTGTACCATCACTCCCTCCCTGCAGACTAATTAGAAGCAGACTGCATGGAAGCCATTCACGATCACCTGCTGCCATTCCCTGAGCCATTACTGCGTCTCCTCCCAGCTGAGCCTGACCACACCCAGCCTCTGCAGCTGCAAGCTAATCGCTAGTTGCCACAAAGAAAGTCTACAAATGAGCTTCCAGAGTCTGAGTTCACATTAGAGCTGCTTCTGCTGTGGCTTATTTACTGTTTGAGCATGATGTTGCTGCACCTCGCCGTGCCCCTTGCTCTCCTACTCGTGGAACAGAATAGTTCTTATTTGCTTTGCAAGGTAACTAGTTTCACCTTGTGTCTTGCTGACTGTTTAAATTATTTATGTATAAACTACAGACACAGGAGCCATTCAGACAGATACATACTTTTATTTGTCCCTAAACTGGTTTGCAGCATGGTGAGCAGGCATTTATATAAAGGACATACATATACAATCATGTTAACATCCATCATGAGGATCTTAGGGGATATGTATTATCTGCTATGATCTTGTTTGCCTTCCACATAACTCAGTCCAAGTATATTTTTCCATACTCTGCAGAGTGGTCCCTAACGGTTTGCTGGCTGTGGTTAATAAACTTCTCAAGGATTTCTTCTGAGCCTCTGTAGCATTGCCAGACCAACAGATGCTACAAAACGTTGAAATACCCTCAATAAAAGCAGAATAAAATATTAAAAGCATTGAGTTATTGACTCTAAAAGACCTCAGTTTCTTTAAGAAAAAAGAGCATCCTCTGCTGGGCCTTAGTGCTAATAAACTCATGAAATAATTGGACCAACTTTTCTGTTTAACATGCATCATGTAGTGCTATTTTTAAAATTCTGTACATTTTATCTAATACAAGTCTTGAGTTACATAAATTATTATTTTTATTTTTTTTTAATTAATTTCATATTTACTTCTGCTTTTAATTTTTAATGCGTTTTTTTAAAATTCATGAATGTATTCTTATGTTTAAGTTTTAAAGATGGATTTATATCTAGAGGTGTTCAACTCAATTACACAAAAGGTTAAATTAAACTTTGCATAAGCTGAGGTCCAAATCTGCTAATATTTATTGAAACAAAGGGAAAATGTGTTTTTATGTCAGAATCTATTAAAAAAAGGGACATTTTCTCCAGACATCTTGTACAGATGTCAGAACAGAATTACCTTTCAATAAAAAAAATAAAACCTATATTTTTTTAGGACATGCATATCACCCATCACCTTTTATGCCAGAGATGTAAAGTAATATCTTGTGTGGAAAAAAACGTAGTTATATCTGAGTAGCACTCAGAGTTTGTGCGTTAACAACGCAACTTTTATACCACTTCAAGTTTTGGTTGAATAACTGTTAAACTGACTGGGTTTTTTAAACTTGTGCTACCTGTTACTTGTGGTTTCTAGAGTTTCCAAAAGCAGAATGGGAGGCAGAGCTTTCAGTTATTTGGGTTATAGAACCGCGCTGCTCCAGGTGTCTGCATGTTGGAGCAGCTCTGCTACTTTCATTCTGAGATTTTGCTTTTGGAAACTTTAATGCCTCTTTTTCTGGATGTAAATCAAATTTTTTGGATGGTTGTTTCCTCTGGTATCAGATGCTGTGCAGCTGGAAGGATTTTTACTGAAACTTTTTTAGTTTTGGTCATTTGTTATGATGCGTAACCATGACAGCAAGGTGGTTATTACAACTGGGAGCTGAAGATAAGCATCTCAAAAGCTCAAATAATTTCTCAGCTACAGCCCCCAAATCTCAAATGAGTTGAAAAGGAGGCGCCGTAGATGCATTCCCATCTCCTTGCCGGCTATACTCGAGTGCCTGACCACTGAGATCCTGGAACTAGCAGGTATCACGGCTTGTTACAGCAGGAGGACAGGATCGTCCCCCAGCACCTGCAGCTAGCTGTCTGCAGCGACAAGGAGCTCGGCAGACTGCTGGGAGGAGTGGCCATCGCTCTGGGAGGAGTTCTGCTCAGCATTCGGGCACTCCTGCTGGACAGAGGAACCGAGAGACCAGCTGAGTCTGGGTGGACGGATCGGATGGCATCTGTGGCCAGTTTCTTCGGATCCGCTGTGGGACGGACCTTTACAAAAGCTCCTTCCTGTCTACAGCCATCAGGATCTATAACATCTCTTAATGAAACGAGGATATAAAGTTACAACAACATTTAATTTTCCTTTGGGATTAATAAAGTATTTTTGAATTGAATTGAAGACTTTCCTTTTCGATAAATCCTATAGTTAGGGTTAGCTTGGATTTTCTGAGCTATCCCTTAGTTATGCTGCTATAGGCTTGGACTGCTGGAGGACAAACTGACCACATGTCCTCTCTCTGCTGCTGTTTTAATTTACTCTACTCTTCCTGTTTGTAATTATTTTTATCTTAACTTGTTTTTGTCTTTCCTCTTATAGAAAATACACCTGGACTATAGAAAGTACACCTGGACTATAGAAAATACACCTGGACCATAGAAAATACACCTGGACTATAGAAAATACACCTGGACTATAGAAAGTACACCTGGACTATAGAAAGTACACCTGGACTATAGAAAGTACACCTGGACTACAGAAAGTTCACCTGGACTATAGAAAGTTCACCTGGACTATAGAAAGTTCACCTGGACTACAGAAAGTTCACCTGGACTATAGAAAGTACACCTGGACTACAGAAAGTACACCTGGACTACAGAAAGTACACCTGGACTATAGAAAGTACACCTGGACTATAGAAAGTTCACCTGGACTATAGAAAATACACCTGGACTATAGAAAGTACACCTGGACTATAGAAAGTTCACCTGGACTATAGAAAGTACACCTGGACTATAGAAAGTACACCTGGACTATAGAAAGTACACCTGGACTACAGAAAGTTCACCTGGACTACAGAAAGTTCACCTGGACTATAGAAAGTTCACCTGGACTACAGAAAGTTCACCTGGACTACAGAAAGTACACCTGGACTACAGAAAGTACACCTGGACTACAGAAAGTACACCTGGACTACAGAAAGTACACCTGGACTACAGAAAGTTCACCTGGACTTGTTATTCTGTTTGTCTGTTCCTCTCAAACCCAGTTGGATGAAGCAGATGTCCTCTCGTCCTGAGCTGGTTCTGCTGGAGGTTTCTTCCTTTTAAAGGGAGTTTTTCTTCCCACTGTCTCCTCTGTTCTTGCTCAGGATGGGAGACTGTGATGAAGTTAAGATTCAACACAATCTGCTGCTTCTTGAGAGAGAAAACTTTTACTAATAGTCTTTTATGATGTTTGTGAATGTTTCTGTTCAGTGTCCTGAGACGACTCGTGTTGTGACTCGGAGCTACAGAAATAAACTGAATTGAATTGAATTAAGCTGAACCCGGTGTTAGCTCATACAGGCTCAACACAGAAACACTATCTCACACTTTCATGATTTAGGCTTTCTAACTGGGGCAGAAAGCTGGTCTCCTCCATCAGGCACCAACTCCGTCCCACCCCACCCTGAACGGACCCCAGCTAAAATTCAAAACGGAGACTTTCCTGCTGCGAGAGATCAGTGCTAACAGCCCTGCGCTCATCATTCCTCCTAGTGTAAATTCTCACTAGTTTAGCAGCTAATATACCTCACACAGTGTAATGCTAATTAAAAGATAAGAGAAATTTAACACTAATTATTTCTTTATGGCTGTTAAAATATACAACTTGATAATGACTGTTTCCTCAAGAACGAACTGCTAAAAAAATCACTGTCATTATTCACCTGACACATGGCACCGCAAGACCACTACATGAGACGTTCAAAACTGAATGTGGAAGAGCTCTTCAAGAATGTAGTAAAAAAATAACTTTAGATGTACAAAAATTAATCTGAATCTGTCTAATTGTGTCAACTCTTAAGACTTTTAAGTGATGATCAAACACAGACGGTAAATAAGCAGTGAATAGTGCATGTAACGGCAACAGTGAAGCGTCTACAAGAAGGGACAGAGCAGACTGTACTTCTTGAGGAAGCTGAAGTCCTTCAACGTTTGCAGCAAGATGCTGCACATCTTCTATAAGTCTGTTGTAGAGAGTGCTATCTCCATCCATCCATCCATCCATTCTCTTCCGCTTATCCGGGGTCGGGTCGCGGGGATAGCAGCCTAAGTAGGGAGGCCCAGACTTCCCTCTCCCCAGCCACTTGGTCCAGCTCCTTCTGGGGAATCCCAGGCCAGCCGAGAAACATAGTCCCTCCAGCGTGTCCTGGGTCTTCCTCTGGGCCTCCTTCCGGTGGGACGTGTCCGGAACACCTCACCAGGGAGGCCGGAGGCATCCTAACCAGATGCCCGAGTGTCCAGGAGGCATCCTAACCAGATGCCTGAGCCACCTCAACTGGCTCCTCTCGACGTGGAGAAGCAGCGGCTCTACTTGAGTCCCTCCCGGATGATCGAGCTTCTCACCCTATCTGTAAGGGAGAGTCCAGACATCCTGCGGAGAAAACTAATTTCGGCCGCTTGTATCCGAGATCTCGTTCTTTCGGTCACAACCCAAAGCTCATGACCATAGATGAGGGTAGGAACGTAGATCGATCGGTAAATTGAGAGCGCTGTCTCTTCTGCCATCATCTGCTGGGGGAGCAGCACCAGAGCAAGTGACTTCAAAAAGATCAAGAAGCTCATAAAGAAGGCTGGCTCAGTTCTGGGGACTCCTCTAGAACCTTTGGAGATGATTGTTCAAAGAAGGATTCTTCATAAAATGAAGAACATTATAGACAACCCTCAGCATCCTCTTCATCAGACTGTCATACAACAACAGACTGTCATACAACAACAGAGTGTCTTCAGTCAGAGGATTCTTCAGATCCAGCCCACATCAGCATCTAGAACAAGTCTTTAATGAAACCAGGATGACGAGTTACAACAACATTTAATTTACCTTTGGGAGGATTAAAGTAAATTTGAATTTAACTGAATTCCTGACGTATGTGAGGTTAAGATGATCAGTTTTTAAAGGTCGTGTTTCAGGCGTTTTTCCACTGGTCCCTGTTAAAAAATGGAAGATGACTATTTTAGGGCTCCTAAAATGTTTCTGTGCAAATGAAGAAACAAACAAATGTTATGTTGCCTGTGTGACTGGCCTCTAAGTGTCATTTCACAGTCCTGGCCTCTTCTGGACCCTGCTACAGTATCTACAGAATAAATCTGAGCGTTCCATCCAAACAAACCAGAAGCACAAAGTTTTTCGAGTCACAGTCTTCCCTCACGTGATTGAATAATGTGGACCGTCTCCTGCTACAGCTTCAACTTTAGTGCTGCTTTCATACTTTACAGAACAAGAACTGAAACAAGACAGGCCGGTAGATTCTACAGTCCATCTGGAGGACATGGCATGGGACCAGGGTAATGACACATCATCTACAACTAACACAAACTTAAAATCATAAGATTAACTGCAGGACTGACCACAAATGCTGCACAGATCTGAGGCTACACTGACCTTTTAATGAGCCACAGCCCCTAACGTTGCTAGAGAGGAACATCTATTTTAGCTGCATCACATCTCAGACACCG
>NC_056507.1:2299811-2301570 GCF_014905685.2 Nematolebias whitei
ATATTAACTTTAATGCGGCTCGAAACACAACGTGTCCCTCCACAAATTTTACATCAGAACGACCGGCTCGGCACCGTGATGTGTGCTGTTACTTTTACCGACATTTCAAGTTACCACGGCGACATCATTTATAAACCAAGACGTCATTTTTCTCATTGAAAAACACTGACGGCGCTCTTCACAGCTTCTGTCACAGTGAGGTCACATGACCTAGAGGGGAGGTCTCTGAACAAAACACTGATCAACTTTTTGGAGCCATTTTGGTTCAAGATGGCTGCCACAGCTACCTCAGAAAACTCAAAATTGACTATAACGCAGTCATCGTTGGAGATAATGGGCTGACATTTGGTGTGGTCGTAGCTGAGAGTGAGTTGTTATACATCCCTGATGCAAATAAAACAATCCAAGATGGCCGCCTTAGCTAAAAGGGAAAAATACTAAGCTAATTTTAAATGGATATAACTCAGAGGTTTTTAGAGCTATAGAACTAAAAGTTGGTGTATGTTGAGAACAATCCCTAATAGACGTGACTAATCAAAAATTCAAAATGGCCGCCGGAGCTAAAAAAAAAGTACTATATATCAGCCATTTTAGATATTAAGCTGAAAGTTGGTGTGGTGGTAGCTGAGAGCAATGCCCAGTAAATAATTAATCCAAATAAAAAATCCAAGATGGCCACCATAGCTCAAAAGATAAAATAAGTCAAGTCACTGATTTTTTGCCATATTGAGCTGAAATTTGGTGTATTGGTAGCTGAGAACCCCAACACACAATACTGTCAAATCAAAATTTAAAAATGGCTGCAACGTGGCAGTCCCCGTCAAAGTTTGTCCAGGAACTCTAGTATTTACTTCTCTGCACCTGAAGTACATAAATCTGCATAAAATGTCTGCCATTAGAACTAGACCGTGTTTTGTAATGACGTCACATCTTTGGGTTTGTGTTTAGCTTTCCAGTGAGAAACACAACGCTCATCATGTTAGCTTCATGTGGCGTTTTCAATGTTAGCATCTCTGCTAATTATGGGTCAGCAGAATGTCTGAACCACGGGTTAAGGTGGGTCAGAGATCTGGTGTAGATGCCTCCTGGGAAACTCCCTCAGGAGATTTTCCAGGCATGTTCAACTGGGAGGAGACCCCGGGGGAGACCCAGGACATGCTGGAGACACTACGTCTCTCAGCTGGTCTGGGAACTCCTTGGAGTCTTCCCAGAAGAGCTGGAAGAGGCTGTGGAGAGAGACGTCTGCCCCCGAGACTCCAGAACAAGTGGAAGATGATGGATGTTAAGCTACACAGCTTTCATGTTGAGATTAAATGAAGAAGCAAATGTGCACCTGTTTTTAGTTAACGGACTCTTCATACAGTTTTAACGAGAGATACATTTAACAGCAACAGATCGAACTCTTTTTGTCCGTACAGCTGGTAAAAGTACCGGAAACATGGAGTAGATGATGTGAATATAAATCTAGAGCTTTGTTTGTTGTTTCAGATGAACAAGTCTACACTCATAGCTGTCGCTGTGGAGGAGGGTTTGGTCTCTCGCAGGAGGAGGTGGAGGAGGAAACGCGTCTCCTGCAGCCAGATGAGGAGGAGGAGGAAGGAGCGCACACAAAACCAGCCGGTGTTTTTGTTTGCTGCGATACGTGTTCGCTCAGTATCTGCGTCACGTGGTCATTAAAACTCAAAGACTCGAACGCGTAGAACGTTTACTCCCCTTTGACATCACTTCCTGTTGCTGCGCATGTGAACATTCAACAACC
>NC_056507.1:2301580-2304681 GCF_014905685.2 Nematolebias whitei
AACAGTCAACAACCTTTGACATCACTTCCTGTTGCTGCGCATGTGAATATTCAACAACCGTTATTCTCAGCAACATGATTTTTTATTTTTTGTAAAACGTTATTGATTTATGGTTCTAAAAATACATTTATATTTATTGCAATAACCTGATGTCACAGGCACTTTAAGTCTTTTTTTGTTTGCTGTGATTAACAAATTAGTCTTTGTGATTTTGATAAAGGTGTAAATAAAAATAAACTTTTATCATCACTCTGTCGTGGCCCATTATAAAAGCTGTAACAAAAAGAGAATCTACATGTTTTGTATTCACAGCACTGAGGGTGAGAATCAAACATTAGGATTGATACCACAGTCAATGCAATACAGGAACACGGTGGTACAGTGGTTAGAGCTGGTGTCTCGCTGCAAGAAGGCCACAAAATTAACATTTAGGGTTTTTAGGCCTTCCTGTAGAGTTTACATGCTCTCTCCGTGCACGCATGGCTTTTGTTCTTCAGTTTCCTCCCACAGAGCAGAATCATGCTCGTTAGTTAAACGGTAGCTACGTTGTCCCTCGGTGTGGGTGGACGTTTGTCTCCGTGTCCCTGTGATGGTGTCCACACGGTGTCCCCCGCCTCGTGCTCAGTGACTGCTGGAGATGGGCACCAGCTCACTGCGATTCTGCGGATAAAGGTTTGGACATTTAGAAACTTTCTGGGTCTCTTAAAAGAAAATGTCATCCATTAAGAAGGAAGAAGAAGAAGAAGCACTTCCTGTCCTCAAATATTGATATCAGAATTTCCTGTTAACACTAGAGCTTTTAAAACAATTTAATAATCGTAATGAGTATTTAATAAATGCCCTTCTTGGTCAAATAAGAAGAAATGGATTTATTGCTGGGGGCAGAGAGATTACCGTACTTGCCGCCGTACCTCTGTATAAATCGCATGTATTATGAGTCACCGTTGACCACCCGGGACTGTGGGCCGGTGTGCCAAAAATCAATGGGCTGCCAAATGGTGGCCGCGGGAGCGTGCACTGGAGGACTTTAACAAGAATTTAACAAGATTAACATTTAAAAACTATTATTTGTTTGCTCTAAATTATAGTAAAGGTGTGTCTCAGTCTAACTTTTCCTTAATAAATGCACTTTAATGGTCAAATCAGGCGAAATGCATCTGATTGGACGTTTGCTCCAGGAGTTCTGGAGCGAGACGAAGGTGGCCTCTATGGCAAGCCAAGTGTCTCATTAATAGCCTCTTATCTATTAATGAGAGACTTGGCTTGCCATATAACTCGAGGGCCCTCTAGTGGCTGAAAATGGTAGTGGTCAATATTTTCCGTGTCAGAATCAGAATAAACTTCATTATCATTGTACCGAGATACAACGAGAATACGTCCGTACAGTCATCCGAAATATGGACAGAGTGCACGTTGCTGCTGCTCTTTAAGAGCGCGGCCTCTTATCCTTTTCAGAATACTTTTAGGCTTAGATGAGGCATAAAAAAAAATCACCACGGCAAAGCAACATAAATAGACAATACATATGAGGCCGGTGAAGCCCCCCGCCCCCCAGCCATTGTCCAGATAAGAGGTGTTTGTTATCATCAGCTCGATTGAGGTTCTGTCACATGTCCACAGCCTTGGGGAAGGGAGAGGTGAGGAGACCGACAGAGCGTCTTTGTTTTTCATAACATCCCAGGAGGAATTGAGATGGTTCGCCTTCAAGACCAGATCCAGATCCACAGATTGGGTCAGGCAGAACTTGTAAATTGCTGTTTCTGCCTTTTAAAGTCTCGCTAGTACATTTCTCTGATGGTGACTCCAAACAGCTGAATTGATTATTTACGCCGAAAGTCGAGTTCACAGCTTCTCCAAGATGATTCCCAACCGTTCATGGGTGCTGTCAGAAAGTTCACAGTCCTGATATCAGCTGCTGCAGCTCTGACGCAGCTCCACATAATTCAGTCTGAGTGCTGCCAAGCTTCGACACTTTCCACACAAATTTGTAGACAATCCAGATTGACCAACCCAAACAGCAGAATCCAGTTGTCATCATGAATCCAATTTTGTTTCTGTCGAGGTAAGAGGGTCCTCCATTCACCTGGACTTCCTGTCGGGAGAAGTTGATCAATTTTGTTGAGAAACCAGCTGATCAAATCCATCAAATTAGGACGGTATGCAGGAAACAAGAGGCTCTATAAAGGGTTCACAAGATGAGAGCAAAGCAGGGAAGTGGGGGAACGGAGCAGAGGAGGATGCGTCTGCTTCCACCGAGAGCACAGAGAATTTTTATTTTTTTGTAATTAATGAAATTGTCAGATCTCAGCAAAAATTGAGTTATAAATATGGGGAGAAACGTATATTAGTTGCTTTGGTGTATAAGTTGCAGGACTTGCAAATTTATGCAAAAAGGTGTGACTACGGCAATAAATACGGTATTGTGAATTGTTGCACAGTCCATTTAGAAAATGCAACAATGTTCATCAACACATACAGGTGAGTTGTATTTCATGATCTATGTAGGAAATATTAATAACGGATGAACAACTTATGGTTCAGTTTCACACAGTTTGATTTAAACTGCAGTGAACGTATTTAAATTCAACTGTCCTGATTTGCTAAATACACACTTATATTAATATTTTTTCTCATGATCATTTTAAATTTTGAATTAAAAAATTGTAACGTAAAAAAAAATGAGTATGAATTTTTTTCGCGTATCAGAGTCAGAGTTTCTTTATTGTCATTCGCACCTCATGTGGTGCATGTGGTGGAGCGAAATTATGTACACAGGGTCCCAGTTACATCCAACAATAAAATGTATAAGAAAAACAGTAATAACATCTAAGATATGAACTAAGAAAAACATCAACTAAATATACACTAAGCACTCATAACATAAAACATTGAACATCAGCACAAACATGAACATGAGTCTGTGAGCAGATGTGCACGCATGAACACATCAACATTGAAACAGATCAGCAGCAACATGAAACAGATCAGCAGCAACATGATATGGTTTTTCACAGTGATTATTCTGGTTAGAGATTCATGAGTCTAACAGCCTCAGGGTAGAAGCTGTTCCTCAGTCTAGTGGTTCTACACTTAATGCTCCT
>NC_056507.1:2304691-2307411 GCF_014905685.2 Nematolebias whitei
GAGGTGAGTCTGGTGCTGGGTGGTCTGTTCGGGTCTTCAAAGCGTGCATAGAACTTGTTGAGGGCATCAGGCAGAGATGGGTCTTTGGGACATTGTTCACTCCTTCCTTTATAATCTGTTATGCACTTAATGCCCCTCCACATGCTCCGAGGGTCTTGTGAGATGAATTGACCCTCGATCCTCTTTGCATATGTGGCCTTGGCCCTCTTAATACCTTAATAGTATGAATAATTATTTAGAACAAAATACAGTACAATTTCCAAGTAATTACAGTTAAAACTTTTATTGTTGGCTTTTTCAGTTTTGTTTAAGTTTGTTAGTAAATGTACAAAATATAAAATACGTCTACTGGAAATTCAACATTTATTAAATGGACATTAAAAGCTCAATTATGTTTGCAGTAGAGCATCTGTACAAAAATGATCGACGATGTGTTTATGACAAATTATTGAAAGATAAATATGTTTAACAGCAAATGGGACAGTGGTTAGAGGTTAGAGGAACTCCTTGCTGCCGTTTTCAGTCTCATTTTAGAACAGCTCATCTCAAACAGACGAACAGCTGCGCACGACTACGGTAAAAGTATTTTTACGCTGAGTACTCCATCGTTACTGCACAGTGATAGTTTGAGTTCTTTCGGCTGCTCCTTCTTCAGGGGTCACCACAGCGAACTAACTCACACCAAGACTTGTTTTTTTACACCCGATGTCCTCCCTGACACAACCACTGAGCAACCACAGCCCCTGTGTGGAGCAGGGAGCTGTCGCCGAGGGCGCCTGGAGGAGCAGATGGTGGGGGTTAAGGGCCTTGCTCAAGGGCTCAGAGTGGGTCAAATGAGGCAGGTGTGGGCGCTTCAACTTTCTCACCCACATTTTGATGTTGTCGGTCCGGGGAGTTGAACCAACAACCTTTCGATCGCAGGCCCACCTTCCCTAACCTTCTCTGTGGCAGCAGAGCTGAGTGAGTACGTTGAAGAAGGAACTTTGCTGCCTTTGTAGGGTGTCATGAAGTGATGGATTGTCCATGATGGAGGTCAGTTTCACACATGAGGGTGAGCTCACAGACTGAACCGTCTCCACATTCTGCCTGACCATTCTTCCAGAAGGTTAGTGGATCCATGGGACCCGCTGCTCCCCCAGCAGACCACCGCCCAGTAGATGGCTCCTGCACAGACCGGTGGAAAGGTCTCAGGAAGGAAAGCTCTTCTCATCCTGTCCTTGGTGTTGGTTGTTCAGTCCAGTCTGCTGTTCAGACGTTCTCCTGTTTATCCACATTCTTCTCCAAGATGTTGACGGCCTTGTTTTATTATTTTTTCATGTGGAAGTTGATCCTCGTCTCCTTTGTCTTGTCCACGTTCAGAAGTTGATGGTTTCTGCCAGACGACTCTACAAAGATGTCCAACAGTTCCTGGTTCTCCACTTCCTGTCCATCTCTAATTTAGGTCACCACAGAGAATCAGGAAGTCTTTACATAAAATTAAGTAATATTACTAATAACCTTCAGTTCACCAGGTGCAGAGCGGGTGGGTTTTCAGAAGGTTCCTGGAAGCACCTGAACATCTCAAATATAGTGATGGTAGCACGAGCATGAAATCTACTCATGATGTCACATCGTTTATGAGGTTGAACATGAACATTATTTTCAAGGTTTGACCTAAACTGGTAAAACGTCATCATTTGTAATAAGGAGATCTTCCATGTACGGTGGTCTTCAGCCAAAGCTCTGGGAGAAATGCTTGCAGGAGATTCATGGAGAAAGTTCAAGTTCTGAGAATCCAAAGTTTTCCAGGAGCGTGTTTTAAGATCTGACCATGTTAAGATCTAAGTCATCAGATTACTGGATAAAAGTACAGCAGAAAATGTTCTTTAACCGAGTACACGAAGTAAAAACGCTTTTGATTTTAAATAAAGGTTTGAAGAGCAGAAGGTCATGGCGGATGCTTTTATCTGCGTAGGACAGTAAATTATAAAACTGTTCTGACGTGACCAGCATCCACTTTCTGCATTGATGATTGATCTGCTGATTGACCTTGGCCCACTTCAGCTCATCACTGCTGAGAGCTACGGCGTTATTAATGTAGTTAGTTTAATCCGCCTCAGCCTGGCTCTGCAGGAGCGCCGTGCGCTGAAGGTGCTTCAGGCTAAATGTGGCCATTTTTAATCCTTGTTACACAAATAAAGAGGATAAATCCTCATTTTGGTAATGAAAGTTCATCACAGTAATGACTGCTGAAGGGTCGAGGCGCCAGCACATAATGTGTGTGTGTGTGTGGGGGGGGGGGCAAAAATAATGATTATTAAGATTAAATAGTTTCATCATGTTATAATTACTATACAATAAAAATTTCACTACCTTTTAATGAAATAAAATGAAGTAAAAATCGGTATTTCTGAAGGATTTGAGGAGTGAATGTTTGTATTTTAGCAGATGAGTGTTTTTCTGGACTGGAACGGGACTGCAGGTAAACATGAATGTTTTTGGTGGGAGATATTGAAGCGATTATGAGTCACGCCGTGGAGAAGAACAGACGAGTTATTATTTCTGGTTTGTCTGAAGCAGAGCAGTGACGGGTCCTGAAGAGTTGAGGGAGCAGTTTTATCTATGTGCAGTGGTGGAGCCAGGGGGTGGCCAATGGTGGCCTTGTCCATTGCAGATTCATCTGTAGCTGCTCCAATCATTTGAGGAAACTACTTTTAACACCCCCCCCCCCCCCCCCCCCC
>NC_056507.1:2307511-2310251 GCF_014905685.2 Nematolebias whitei
GCGGGGGGGTTTAGCGGGAATATCTTGTGGTTGTGCTTCACACTTATTTGGAAGGAGGCAACTGCCCCCCCCCCCCCCCCCCCCCCCAAAAAAAAAAAAAAGCATAGTTTCCCCAAATGATAGGGGTGGCTTGGTTTGCATATATATGGCAGTGGCCATCTTGGATTTTGACGTGCCACCCCAATTTTCTAAAGCACCCTTCTTTAAACCTAGACACAGCCACACACACCAGAATGGAAGTCGGTACCTGATGTTGTTTCAAGTTGTCATGCTCACACCATTCCCTGGTGCACAAACAGTCGTAGGGTATTTTTAATTCCCTCCTTCTGCTCTCTGAAAAGGGACAATAAGGTCATTGCTGCCGTTTGTCACCACAGAAGGCAGCAATGACTTCAGGGCACAGCTCCTGAACACTGCGTTTGAATGTAGTCCATTTGGATTCCAAGTTCCTGAATTTTGCCAGGACATGTTAAAAAAAGCCTCCCAAAGGTGAGTTGAGAATCCTTTAGACAGGGGGCTCCATCACTATTCATTTTATTTTTTCAGGTCTGACGACCTCCCCACCTGACAGGTCCAACTCACCACCAGGTGGTAACCAGTTCACAGCTAAGACCATCTCATTACCCAAGGCCCACTTCTGATTCTATCAACCCTAAAGGTCTGTTAGTGTTTTGTCACGGCTGAATGTTCTCGTTTTATGACTAAATGTGTGCTCTGCACCCATCACATGTGAGATACAGCCAAGTGGAACAGCGGGCAGCTATGTAGGCTGTTGTGGGAGTTAGGGACTCAAGTACACCACGACGTATGGGCATGATGGGGAGCTGAACCTGACTTTCTGGTCCCAAGTTGGCTGCCCTACCACAGGACCACACTGTGTCCTAGAATCACCCCAGAGCAGATCTGAGGAATAAAATGACACCAAAGTTCAGTCAGGTCAGACTGATGAAGGACGAAACACCTCAACAACAAAAAACATCCAGATGACCTGGCTGAACTTTGTTGGAGACAAAATGATGTTATTCCAGCTGTTAATCTGTTTTTTCATTTTTTTTTCATTTACCTTTATTTATCCAGGTCGTCTCATTGAGCCACGAGAACTCATTTTCAAGAGACTTGTTTAGGAGCAGATGGTGGGAGTTAGGGGCCTTGCTCAGGGGCCCAGAGTGGGACGAATGAGGGTGGAGGCAGGTGTGGGTGTTTCACCTTTTCCACCCACATTTTGATGTTGACAGTACCGGGAGTTGAACCTGCGACTGTCCGATCACAGGTAAATATAGGTGTAGATGGAGCTGGAGAGGAGGGAGAGAACGAGGTCTCGGGTTTCCACGGAGGTGAAGGTGGTCCAGAGAAGGTGAGAGAGAAACAGGTTGGTGGTGCTCTGTGGTGTTCTGATCCAGGTTGATGTTTGGTGATTGTAGCAACAAGATACCGGGGCAAAGTCACAGAGGACAAGGAGGTCTTTTAAATGTTTTAAACGTGTTTTAAATGTTTCCACGGTTAATTGAAGAAAGTGATGACTGTCAGTGTTTTCAAAGGCAGCACTTCGGCTAGTTTCTCTTCGTAGTTTCAAGCTTGGTCTGTGTTCCTTCATGTGTAAAGGCCATAAGAGGACAGTAAACACTGAGACACTTTATTCTGAGTACATTTCGTTGTCTAAAGCCACGTCTTAGGTCCTCCAGAGCCGACCAACGTGCTTCACTTAGGATTACTGACACCCATTCTGTTTGCCAAGTCAGCGTAAAGCCCCCACCGCTACGAGTCAAGCTGAACTCTTGACTGAGCATCGCAACTGGAATTCCTTCCTTTCTGTTATTTGTTCATCCACACCAACAATTAGATCCGAGATGCAGCAGGTTTTAGGTGGGGAATCCCAGCTGCTGATTGGTCTCACAGATCCACTCCCAAGGTGTTTTCAGATCCGCTGCAGCAGCAGCTTTGAAACGTACTCAGCCGTGTTAAGATGCAGCATTGAGAAGCACTGAGGTTGAACTGAGATGTTTGGAGTTGTATTTAAATCGTACTGAAGGTGCGCTGGAGCTGTATTGAGATGTAGCAGAGCACAGCTAATTGAAGCTGAGCAGCAGAGAATGTTGGGCTTTGTAGTGGGACGGGATTGGCCACGCTGCTTCTGCACAGCGCCGTGGTCTAAAAGGATCCTCCGTGCTTTTGTGCTGTAAGGAGATTGTCCACAGCGGAGGGCGAGAAAATGAGAAAAGCTCTGAAGAGAAGGAACACTTCGGCTGTCAGGAGGCGATGTAACTTTGTTTGGCTGTGTGTTGTCTGCCTGAGCCTCCTGTCCCAGTAAAGCAGGCTAAGTTTAAAATGTGGAGTGTGTGGCCCATTGTCATCCGCCCTGTTTGATATGTGGCTCAGTTTGACCTCCAAAGAAAAGCCTCTAATACTGAGAGCAAAGTTCATGACGGGACTCCAGTCGGGAGTTACTGTGACACAACAACTCCTTGTGCGCACTCTCAGTGATTTAGTTATGAAGACGTGACGTCAACATTTAATCACTACGTTGTTTTACAGAATATTCACATTTCTTTAAGCCGTCTCTACTGCCGACCATCAATGTTCAGAGCATGTCCACAGTTTTTGTGGACAAAGAAAAATGGACGAATGGCAGGAAAAATGGTGTTTAAAGCAGATGAAATATATACACACACACACACATACAAGTGTAGAAGAGCGTCGATCAAGCTAAGAGTAAGTTTTAGAGAACTTCCTACTTCCTGCT
>NC_056507.1:2315251-2328227 GCF_014905685.2 Nematolebias whitei
GGTGGACATGGGCACCGGCGACCCCCGTGACCCAAAATGGAAGAAGCAGGTAAAAGATTATGGATGGATGGATATAATGTATATTATTATGTGGAGCAACACAGATGTTTAGTGTTCTGTCCAAGATCCTACATATCACTACTTAATCAATATCATACAAAAACGTGGCTTTAATACAAACATGGTTAGTTGGTTTAAAAGCTACTTAACTAAACACATTCAGTTTGTTTGATTTGGCTCCATTTTGTCAGATGCGGTCACACTGAACAAGGGGGTCCCACAAGGGTCTATTTTAGGGCCCTTGCTCTTTTTACTCCATATTAATCAAATCTGTGATCAGCTTAAATTTTCATCTTACCATATGTACGCAGATTCTATACTTGTCAGTGCCCTCTCTAGATGCAGTACTCTCAGATCTTCAGACTGAGTTCAACACCTTAAAGAATGCTCTCCGTGATTCAGAATTAGTCCTGAATGCTATCAAAACCAAATTTATATTGTTTTCCTAAAATTCTGCGGTAACTATTCTTTCTATTAAAACAATGAATGGTGATATCATAGAGCTTGTAGACACATACAAATGTATTGGTATTTGGCTGGATAAAGATCTTAATTTTAAACATCATATAACATATCTAATAAAAAAAAAAAAAAACTAAATTTTAGTCCAGATGCAGTCCAGATGACCTGACTGAAAAATGTTGGATTCTGGATTATTGAGCATGGACTTTGTGTCGTTAACCTAAAATTTACTTTGTTTTGTATAGACTGAAATCATGTTTTTCCATTTCTTCTCGTAAGCGGCTTGTAACAAGTTTGTTTTTAATCACAGTTGGATTATGGAGGCACAATCTATAGATTTGACTCCCCAACTACCTTAACTAAACTGGACCCCATTTCCTGTGCTGCTCTGACATATAGAACAGGTTCACCCTTTAGGACTCACCATCGTTCTTTATATCCCCAAGTTGCTGGACTTACTTCACTCAACATTTGAAAGATGAAGCATTGGTATATTTTCATATACAAATACATTTTAGGAAAATGACCATCATAGATCAACTCCAAGTTCATTTAACTACAGAACAGTTTCAGGACCAGTCTGTGGTTTAAGGTACCCTTCATGTGCACGGAGTCAGGAAAGATGAGTTTGTCCTATTTCAGCACGTGGTCTTGGAATGATGTGCAGCTTAAGTTGAGGTTGGAGTCTTTTATTCATTTATCTAGTTTTCAACAAAAACTGTCAAAGGTTTCAATCACACCTTGCACCTGTAATGTAGAAGTGTCTTAAATTGTGATTTTTAAAAACAAACTTGCATTGTATTTTATGTCTTATTACCAGATGATTTGTTGTAAATGTTTTAATATTACTGTTACTGTTCTTAAGACTGTGTTGCTGTGTTTGTAATGGCTTGTTTGCACCGTGCACATTGCCCAGGACCTCCTTGTAAAAGAGATTAATAATCTCAATGGATTTCTCTCCTGGTAAAATAAAGGTTTCAATAAAAAAAAAAAATATCAGGGCTGGGGATCCACAACAAAACTCCAAATGCAGGTTCTCACTGGGTTTTGATGAGGTACCCCCAACAATGCTGACCTTTGCCAACATAGATTAATCTCTGTCCACCCTAACCCTGTGAGGCACCTATACTTTTAAGTAATATAAAAATAGGAGTGGTCAGTTTACATATATATGGTGGTGGCCATCTTGTATTTTGACTTGGCAACCCAGTTTTTGACAGGAAACTTTCTTACATCTAAATGTAGCTCCACACCAAAATAGAAGTTGGCTTATTGCTTAATTCTGAACTTATCCAGCTCAAAATGTGTACGTATATGCGTACAAAGCTGCAGCCATCTTGAATTTTGACATAGTAAGCAATTTTTGAAAGGAAACATTCTTACGCATAGATGCAGCCACACACCAAAATGGAAGATGGCAACTATCGGCACAAACACCTCAAGGAACTTGAACTCCTCTAGACCAAAAGTTTCTAGAGGCCAGTGTGAGACCATCTGTCTGACAGCTGAAGCTTGGACCAAATTGAGTCTTGATGCAGCAGGACAATTATGCCAAAGACAACAACCATTCTAAAACAGAATGATTTAAAAACAAAGGAATCAAGGTGCTGCATCAGTACAGTCCTCAGCTCGACTGAAATGCTGTGGTGGAACCTTCAGAGAGCTTCGCAGAAACCAACGTCTGCAGTCCTCAATGAATTAAGGCAATGTTGGCTTGAAGGGTGGGCCAAATCCCCTCAACAATCCTGTGAGAGACTGATAAATTCCTACAGAAACTACAGAGTTACTGCTGCTAAAAGAAGTTCTAGACTGGGGCAGAAAGACCACAACCCCACCCACACACACCCCTTTGTGTTCTGCAAAAACCTCTAATTGGGAAGGAGAGAAGTTTGAGGACACATCGTAACCCCCTACCTTTGTATGTTTTAATTTGTGTATTAACTTTTTATGAAATACTTCTAACTGATAGTTTACTTTTATCTAAGAGAAATCAGAGCTTTATGGTCTTATTTATTACTCAAACTGTACACAATGTTTAAAAAAGTAACCTCCTACCTGTTGACGATGTTGCGGAGGACGGCACTGGCTGGCTGCTGAAGTTTGGCTGCATATGTGGAGGATTGTATGTGTCATAACTCCGACCATTTACACTGGGGCTGTTAGGCAACATACAGGAATAGGAAGTCTGGTTTGATGCCTGAAAACACATTAAAACTTATTAAACATTTATGAAAAATTAAGTGTTTCTATTAAATTAACATATTTATAAATATTAAAGTGAACAGATAACACAACTCATGGCTTTTTTCTGTGACTAATTTTCATACATCAATGTATGTTCATATATACTGTATATGTTGTGCACGTTACCTGTCCTGAAATCTGACCTTTGCAAGTATAAAATACTGGTAAAAAATTGCCACCTGCCGTCAAAGTGGCTCTTTTGAGTAAACGATGTCAGAGAATGAGAGGATACTTCCAACAACAGCATAAACATGATGGGACCAAGGACATAGTCCTGAGGCATACCGGCATTCAGGATGATAGGGAGGGATGTGGAGGTGCCCATCTTAACATGTTTGGGCCTGTTTGTAAAGGAAGTTCTTGAACCACAAATAAAGGAAGATGCAATGTCTGCAGTTTGTTAGTCTGCTGGGGATGACAGCCTTGATCAATTTAAATAAGCTTCTTCTTTAGACGTTTTGTTTTTCTGTCAGTAGCCTTGAACTATGCAAGTAACATATTAGTAAATTAATAATAATAATTTGATTATATTAATAAATTCACCAGCTTGAATTTTTAGTTGGCCAATTGTGTAAAATTATTCAGAAGACTCTCGGGAACAATCAAGCCCAATTAAGGGCTTGTATCACATTTTGCACAAGTCTTGTGCAAAACTGATTTTATCTGCTCCACTATAAAGGACCATCATCCACGCCCACTTCAACAATCATAACCTCATCCCCGCCTCAGGCTCCCGCCTGTCATGGCAGCCGTCTCCATGATCCTTCTTCTACCTGCATGGACCGAACTCCACAGAACAGTTTGGTTCTGCAGGGAACTTTGGATGTTCTGTGTCTGCTGGACCTGGTTCTGCAGGGCAGTCATTGTCCGTTGCCGCAGTCGTTATTATCATCATACTGCTAACAGGATCATGCTGCTAAGAGGACCAATTCAATTCAGTTCATTTATATAGTGACAAGTCACAACAGAAGTTATCTCAGGGCTCTGAACAAAAACATTTGCATACATTATAAAAGCCAATTAGTAATAGTTATCTAGCTAAGGAAGGAAGCCAGCAGATTGTGTTGAGTCAACCACACTGCTAACAGGACCACGCTGCTAACAGAACCACACTGCTAACAGGACCATGCTGCTAACAGGACCATGCTGCTAACAGTAACAAGTGTTTTTATAACACTATTTTTCTCTTACTTATTCTTAAGTTTATTCTAGAGTCACCAGAAGGCCAACATGCATGTTGTTGAATTGCTGGAGTACCTAGAGACACCCCATGCACTCAGGAGGAATGCATACACATTTAAAAGATAAATGAAAGGGTTACATACAGTATTTTAAAACTGCTCACCTTTGAATTATCACACAATGACTCACTGCTACAATTAGTGCTAGGCAACTTCCACAAATTAGAGGTTCAGAGTTGGACAATATCTTCACAAATAACCAGCGCAGTCTTGGTGCTCTATTTTATGGCATTGCAGCTGGGGCATTGACTGAGATGCATTGGACTAAGATGTGCTTTTATACAGACGAAGCACTCGTTCTGAATTGTAAAGTCTTGTAAAACCTTCTGACCTGCATGGGAAGGCTGGGAGCCATGCTGAAGCTGGGCACTGCCGGTAGGCCATAGCTGTTGGACAGAACTTGATCGGACCTTGTCAGAATGGATCCTGAAGGAAAGGACACTAAACAAAGAGATGCAGAATGGAACAACACAAATGGTTAGAAAATTGTTACAACATAGCACATTGTAATAGTACTCATTTGTCTTTAATGCCTAGAACAGGGGTGTGCAATCCTGGTGCTGGAGGGCCATTATCCTGAATGCTTTATCTGGTTCCCTGCTCTAACACACCCGATTCAGTTGTTAGTTATCTTTTCATGCTCTGCAGAAGCCCATAATCAACCATTTATTAAAATCAGGTGTGTCTGAGCAGATTTTTTTTTATTTAAACATGCAGAATATGGGTGTTTGAGGACCAGGATGGGACTCCCCGGGTCTAGAATAAAGGTTCCCAGACTTTTCAACTTTTGACCAACAAAAAGTTGCAGACTTGTGACCACAACTATATAGCTGAAGTATATCAAGATTTCTAATAAGTAATTTAACAAGGATCCCTGTCAAACAGCAGCACAATGGCTCAGTTGGTAGAGCTGTTGCTTCTCAGTGAGAAAGTCGCTGGTTGAATTCCCGGCCAGGGGTCTTTCTGGGTGGAGTTTGCATGTTCTCTCCGTGCTGCGTGGGTTTTCTCCAGGTGCTCCAGTTTCCTCCCACAGACCAAAAACATGCATGTTAGACTGATGGTAACTACATTTTCCCTAGGTGTGAGTGAGAGAGTAAATGGTTGTTTGTCTCATTTGTCTCCAGGTGTCCCTGTGATGGACTGGAGACCTGTCCAGGGTGTCCCTGTGATGGACTGGAAAACTGTCCAGGTGTCCCTCACCCCTCTCACAGTGATTGCTGGATATGGGCACCAGTGACCCCCGTGACCCGTGACCCCAAAAAGGAAGAAGCGGATAAAAGATGATGGATGGATGGATGGATGGATGGATGGATGTTGATCTGTGAATCATGAATGATCTCGAAATCAAAACCCAGGAATCGTAAAATTCTCTTCGTTTTTTTTTTTTTTTTTTACCAATTCATGACTTAAGCCCTGATTTGATGTGATGGGTCACAAACTTCACTTGTCTTTCAGGTACACCTGCACCTACACCTGGACCTACCATTCTGTGTTCGTCTGTCTCTCCTTCCTGTCCTCTCAACCAGCCGGTCAAAGCAGATGGCCGCTTGTCCTGAGCTGGTTCTGCTGGAGGTTTCTTTTTTCTTTTTTTTGCTTTGTTTTTTATTTTTTTAATGTCCAGAGGACCAGATTGAACTTTTTTGGATCTCTACAACAGACTTATAGAAGATATGCAGCATCTTGCTGCAAACATTGAAGGACTTCAGCTTCCTCAAGAAGTACAGTCTGCTCTGTCCCTTCTTGTAGACGCTTCACTGGTGCATTTCCAGTCCAGTCTGTTGTCCAGGTGAACCCCAAGGTATTTATACTTCTCCAACACCTCCACTTCTTCTCCCATGATGGAAATAGGGTTGGACCTTGTTCCTGTTTCTCCTGAAATCTAAAATCATCTCCTTTGTTTTGTTCACATTCAAGATGAGATGATTGTTTCCACACCATGCCACAAAGCACCCTGGGACAACTTTGTTGTGATTTGGTGCTATATAAATAAACTGAATTGAATTGAATTAAGAACATATCTATCCATCCATCCTTTATCTTTACCGTTTTCTTTTCTTTCCTTTTTGGGTCGCAGGGGTCACTGGTGCTCATATCCAGCCATTACTGTGCGAGAGGCAGTGGACACTCTGGACATGTCTCCAGTCCATCACAGGGACACATAGACACAAACGAGACAAACAACCATTCTCTCTCTCACCTAGGGACAATTTAGAGTTACCAATCAGTCTAACATACATGTTTTTGGTCTGTGTGAGGAAACCGGAGCACCCGGAGAAAACCAACGCAGCACAGAGAGAACATGCAAACTCCACCCAAACACCCCCGGACCGGGATTTGAACCGGAGTGACCTGTACACTGAGCAACTCTACCAACTGTGCTCCCGAACTGCCTAAGAACACACCCATAAACAAAAATGTTACCTAAACATACTCTGAACATGACTTCTCACAACCCTTCAAGAACAGTTTGGTAACAACCAGTTACTTTTTTCATCACGATGGAGCGCCGTGCCATACGGTAGAAGTGATAACAAAAGTAGCTCAGGGAACAGAACATTTAAAATTTGGGTCTATGGTGAGGATGCTTCCCCAGCTTGAATCCTGGACAGAACACAAATGGTAGGTGGTTCATGCCACCACCACACACACAAATACTGTAAAAGTCCAAGCATTGATGATGCAAGAACTGGCTGCCACCAGTCAACTTGTGTCCTACCAAGTTCATTTTCAGCAATAATTCTTTCAGGCACAATTTTATCAGCAAAAAAAAAACAAAATCCCCCCCAAAAATCATAATGTGTTTGGTTGTTAACAGTGAAAATGTAGTTAGTTGTTCATTGAATGTTCTCATCAGCACCTGGTGTAGTCAGCTGCGGGAGAGATTGGCAAGCAGGGGTGCTAAAGCTGCTGCAGATGGGAATATGACTGGAGGAGTTGGACAACTGTCGACGCTGATTCCTTAACTTCTCTTCTCTTCTCCACTTCGCTCGTCTGTTTGAAAACCAAACCTGCACATGCCAAAATAAAAAAGAAACACGACAAACAGATGGATTGTTATTATCCAGGAGTATTACATCACCATTAGCTACACTTTGACATGGAGTTATGATAGAAAGCAACACTTGAATCCATGACTGGACGTTGTGCAGTCAGTGGTTACTGATACTGTAGGAGAACAGTCTTTGGTTTGACTAAAGCACATTCTTGCTGAGACCAGTAGTTGCAAAACCTGCCTGAATATCCATCCTCCATCCATTCGTCTGTCCATCCACCCATCCACTCATCCATATATCCATCCATCCATTATCTTTACTTGTTTCTTCCTTTTCGGGTCATGGGGGTCACTGGTGCCCATGTCCAACAGTCACTGTGTGAGAGGCAGGGGACACCCTGAACAGGTCTCCAGTCCATCACAGGGACACATAGAGACAAACGAGACAACCATTCACTCTCTCTCTCACCTAGGGACACTTTAGAGTTACCAATCGGCCTAACATGCATGTTTTTGGTCTGTGGGGGGAAACCAGAGTACATGTAGCAAACCCATGCATGCACAGAGAGAACATGCAAACTCCACCCAGAAAGGCCCCTCCACCAGGATTCGATCCGGCACCCTTCACGCTGAGAGGCAACAGCTCTGCCAACTGTGCCACCATTAACATTCTTGTTTAATTTCTTCCTCCAACATTGAAAGATCTGCTCTTAGAGTGACTTTGCTAAACGGAGATCTGAACTCTATTCACTGATTCATTTTCCACTTAACCAAGATTGGTGTGCAAACTCAACAGATCCACTGGAAACTGGACTTGCTTTCCCTGAGCCTTCAAACTCTCCCTCATTCCTGCTTCCACTACTTGACACCAGTCCAAGGCCTTGGTTTTGTTTTTGAAGTTGCTGAACGATTTATCAAGATTTCCATTAGGCCTGCAAAACCCAAGAAACCCCCGGCATAGCCACGCCAAAGGGGTCTCCTTTTTCAGACTGACAGTTTCCCAGTGTCTACCAGTGTGTCTTGTGGTTGGGCACCAATGATCCTCTGATGGTGTTCCATCCACAGATTGTTAAGGTAGTCTCTCTCACTGGGCTGTAAGTTTAGAAACTATGTGGTGACACAAAATTGCAAGAAAGTAGGTGATATTTCCGCTGCATTCAGAGCGTGACTGGGCCACTAGTGAGCGATGTGTCTCAAAAAGAACGATCTGGTTTTGTAAGCATCGTTGTCAAAACTGTATTCTAGGCTATACTGTACACATTGTACTCATCTCAGCCCACTTTGTACCCACCTTGTCAGCTGCCTCTACATTTATGAAATAATTTGCTACAATTTAAAAATGTATAGCTTTGGACCAGTTTATTAATAATAATTTTTATTTGATCTCTGGTGTGGTTTAAACCCCTGGGCATTTGGAGCTGTGGCCTTGAATTTGTTTCTTTCTTATACATGGAATGTCATTTGGACTGTTTGGAAACTAGTAGTTGAAAAAAAATCTGTAAATAATTTGAAAGACATTGCATGAATTTTCAGCAGCAGTCTTACTGATCTTGAGTGTTTGCAACCAAGTGACCATTAAGCCTCATGGCCACATTTTGAGCAGCCAGTTTTTTAAACTCTTGGCCTATTTTCATGTGTTTGACATGACAAACTGTGTTCTTGGCTGCACACATTATTCTGTTGCCCTCATCTTCCACACTGTGCCCGCACCAACAGTTTTGAGATGTACTGCTGATGCAACAAATTTCAAATACCTTATATTCAAAAAAGCACATTCTGGAAACTTGCTTTTAGCCAACTACTCAACCCAGGGAGAAGTTACCTTGAGAAGAGCTAACTTTTTGAACTATTTGGAGAAAACAAAGTTTCTGAACATGTTCAAATTTCAAACAGGACTGCAAGCCTCAGACTCATGCAGAGAAATTGAAAACCCTGGAGAATGTTTCGATTCCAGTTTAATTATGTAGCGCCAAGTCACACCAGAAGTTATCTCAGGGCACTGAACAGAAATGGATGTTTGGTTCTGTTGGCCCAGTCAGGGTGGTTCTGGACATCACCCTCTTCATCAACAAAGTCTTCACTGCCTGACTCAAGACGGTTTTTCTCCTTCGTGATCCTCTCCTCTGTGAGAGGTTCTGACTCGGTTGTTCCGTCCTTCTCTGGGTCATTTACAAGAGAGACCTGATTTCAACAAAGAATGAATTTTTGATGGTCAAGTTTTCAGTTACAGTTTGTTATTGCTCTTTATCAGTAAGTACTGTATCATAAAGGATAACCATTGCATCTCCGTGCATGTATAAAACAGTCTGAAAAGATAAAATCTACAACTTACCTGTATTCTTGCTTCAGGAAGGTCTATTTTGTTTGCAAGACGTTCACGAGCAAAAACATCTGGATAGTGAGTCCTTTCAAATTCTAGAATATAAAGAAAATCAAAGCATTTCATTAGGGATGGTTTATTGTTCAAATACGTGCAGCGTCTGGTCACAATTCAGAAACGATGCCAGCTCTGTCGATCAGTTTTAAAAACTGGGAACATGGAGCTCTAATGGGCTGTCTATGTCCTTACTGTGTGTCAGATGTACAATCACAGATAAAATATCTCATTTACAAATAATAATTTAAACAGTTTAATGAAACAGTACAAACTAGTGCAAATTGTCAAAAAGTGCCAACCAGTTCAGGGTTAGGTATTTTTGATATACTTTTTGGCCTAAAAAAAAACAACTGTTTATTGATTGTATATTGAGATCAAATTTCTATTTTTTGAGAAATCTGTTAGACTTTTCAGTTGAAATATATTTTGGTTTATTTTTTATGGTTATGGCTATATAATTGTGAGCAATGAGTTTTTTGTTCAAGTCAGTTATGTAGCCAAGAATGAAGAAAACTTTACTCATATCAAAAGCTTATACCCACTGGGCTGTGACTGTTGTAAAATAGCCGAACAGCAACATTTAAGACATGCTTGTAGTTTAAGTAGCTGATTGGATTCCTTGGGTTTTATGGACAAATATAACTGTATCATCAGCATAACAATGAAAATTTATCCCATGCTGTTTAATAACTTTACCTAATGGAAGCATATATAAGGTAAAGAGTATTGGTCCAAGCACTGAGCCCTGAGGAACTACATGACTAACTTTAGTGTATGAAGAAGATTCATTAATAACATTTACTAACTGGAATCTATCAGATAAATATGATTTAAACCAATTTAGAGCTGTTCCTCTAATTCCAATATTATATTCAAGTCTCTGTAATAGAATATTATGATCAACTGTATCAAATGCAGCACTGAGGTCTAACAGGACCAGTGGAGACACCTGTCCATCGTCAGAGGACATGAGAATATTATTAGTTACATTCACCAGTGCATATTCTGTGCTGTGGTGAGCTCTAAACCCTGACTGAAACTCTTCAAACAGATTATTTCTTTGCAGACGATCACGTAACTGACCTGCAACTATTTTCTCTAGAATTTTTTAGATGAAAGCTACATTAGATATAGATCTATAATTGGCTAGGATTCCTGAGTCAGGGTCATGTTTCTTAAGTAAAGGTTTAAATGATACAATTTTAGAGTGCAGTGGTACGTAACTGTTTATTAGAGACAAATTAAGCAGATCCAAGACGTGGTTATTAATTAAGGGAAATATAAATAGCCTGGTTGGGATGGGATCTAGCAGACATGTGGATGGTTTGGATGAAGCTATTATTTTGAAAAATCCAGAGAGCTCAACAGGACAAAAACAGTCCAAACATAAACCAGGCTCTAGTGGCATTTGTAAAGTTTCCTCTGACACAAGAACAGTAGAATATAGGGTCTACCATATCAGACAATATCCAAGATGAAGTCTGTGCAAAGAGCTGCAGTTTGCCATATAATAGTAGGATGTAAGATAGGCAAAGGATTACTGGAGCTAAATAAACAATTGGTTGGAAGAATATACAGGAACATCTGTGCTGAGTATAGACTGGAGGTCCCATGTTCAAAGTGGGACACTCCATCAAGAACAGTGAACAATGGCAGGGCTAAGACACTGTAAAACTTCCAGATACAGACGACAAACAGGTGATGACTAACAAATCAGACATTGTGGTGGTCGACAAGCAAGAGAAGAAGGCAATGGTGATAGATGTAGCCATCGCAAGAGACTGTAACATCAGGAAGAAGGAGCAGCTGGAGAAATACCAAAGACTGAAAGAAGAAATACAGAAGTTGTGGAGAGTCAAAACATCAGTAGTCCCAGTGGTCATTGCAGCACTTGTTGCTTTGACCCCCAAACTGGAAGAGTGGCTCCAACAGATCCCAGGAACAACCTCAGAGATCTCTGTCCAGAAGAGCTCAGTCCTAGGAGCAACTAAGATACAGAACAGAACCTCAAGCTCACAGGCCTCTGGTTGAGGACCTGATAGTCCATTGCAACCCAGTTGGAGAGGTGTTGTCTCTTTGGATGCTTTTGTGTTGTGGGTTGTAGTGTAGTTGTGTAGGTAGTTGTAACTTTTTTAATCAACATTTTACAAGTACCTTTCTCAAGTGCCTCTATTTGGTCCTGTGTAAAGGATGTTCTGTTTCTCTGCAGTTTCCTTTTGAGCTGTAGCCTCATCTGAGTCTCTTCTGAGTCTTCACCATTGGAACTGAGTGATATGTTGGTCTCGCCTCCACCTGTCTGAGGACAATCTGCACCAGGAGAGAAGAGGAGGAGAACATGGAGGAAGAAAGACAAGATAAACACGATAACGTCATCAGTCAGATTACAATGGTGCTTTTGTGTTATATTCAGCAGGACTGTAGAAAAGTGTGATGAGTGTTTCTAGTTAACAAAGTGAGACATTTCAGGCTCAAGAACAAGCATGAAAATGATTTATTTGTAAATTAAATTTTAAAAAGTATAATCTAAAATAGATGCTTTGCTGACTGCCACAAAGCACATAAGAAAAAAGGCATTGGCGGTAATTTTTGAATGTTCAAATTAATTAAAATGGGCAAACTTGAAGTATTAACAGAAAAACTGCAGCACTGAGGCACAGCTGGTAGAGCTGTTGCCTCTCAGCAAGAAGGTCGCCGGTTCAAATCCCGGCTGGGACCTTTCTGGCTGGAGTTTGCATGTTCTCTCCGTGCTGCGTGGGTTTTCTCCGGGAACTCCGGTTTCCTCCCACAAACCAAAAACATGCATGTTAGACTGACTGGTAACTCTAAACTGTCCTTAGGTGAGAGAGAGAATGAATGGTTGTTTGTCTCATTTGTCTCTATGTGTCCCTGTGATGTCCCTGTGATGGACTGGAGACCTATCCAGGGTGTCCCCCGCCTCTCGCACAGTGACAGCTGGATATGGACACTAGTGACCCCTCCATGACCCGAAAATGAGAAGCGGGTATAGATGATGGATGGATGTTTCAGTAAATATTTATGATCTAAAAGTAACATTTTAAAGATTAAAAAAACATTTTCCTGTCGAAGTACTTGGGTGTTTGACACCATCAAATGCAAAGTGTAGTTAATCTAAATAAAACTATAATTCAGATGCCCATTAGTTCAAAAACAACATTTCAGATTGGATCTCTGAGCAGACAGTAGCTTGACTCCAGGTCCCTGTGGTACCCAGGTTTTTGTGGCGCTAACCTAATTATTCATTATCCCCAAAAGGTAGAGGCTGCAAAACAGAATGAAGCCTTTGCTCGGTGTCATCGTCAGTCAGGCAGAAAGAGAGGCACATGAGAGCAGACAACCCTCTCCCTTCCTCTGTCACACACACACAAACATACACATGCACAAACATGTTGTTTCCCCATGGAGCGGCGGTGCAGCACGGCTTTGTTTCATTGTTGTAATCCCAGGTTGACGGAGGAGGAGCAGCAGCATATGAGCCTTCCCCTCACAACAACTGTGACCTTCATCCACACACTTTGTCCAAGATTCTCAGCGCTACACTGTGCAACCTGGATTATTGAGCATGCATCAGGATACACTGTG
>NC_056507.1:2328237-2343306 GCF_014905685.2 Nematolebias whitei
ATTATTGAGCATGCATCAGGACACACTGTGCAACCTGGATTATTGAGTATGCATCAGGATACACTGCAAATCTTTTTTTAAATGGATATTTCTTTTTGCAAGCACATACTGCACTTCTCCCCCCTTACATTCATTGTAGTCCTAACATTTAAACAGAAGAGGCACTATTTTAAAAATCACACGTAATAAAACAACAGCAAAGCAAATCACTAAATTGTGTCAAACACATGAATCCCAGCACGAATCAGATGTTGCAATAAAAACAGCAGTGGAGAACATTTGCTCCCTCAGATTTGTAAAATGTTTGTGCAATGCCTTGGAAAGGTCGTCATACCTCCTAAATGTTTCCACAACTGTTATACTGGGGTTGTATGGATGGCAGCCATCCATCCATCCATCCATCCATCCATCCATCCATCCATCCATCCATCCATCCATCCATCCATCCATCCATCCATCCATCCATCCATCCATCCATCCATCCATCCATCCATCCATCCATCCATTATCTTTACCGCTTCTTCCTTTTTGGGTCACGGGAGTCACCATTGCCCATATCCAGCTATCACTGTGAGAGAAGCACCCTGGACAGGTCTCCAGTCCATCACAGGGACACCTGGACAGGTCTCCAGTCCATCACAGGGACACAGAGAGACAAACAAGACAACCATTCACTCTCTCACTCTCAATTAGGGACAATTTAAATGGTAAATGGACTGTACTTATACAGCTCCTTTCTATTTTTATCAAGACACTCAAAGCTCTTTACAACAATCTGTGCCTCATTTACACATTCATACAGCTCTATACTAGATCTGTACAAAGCTAATTGAACAAATCATTCTAATGAGACTAATCAGACCTTTAGATCACATTCAAACACAGATGGGACACACATCGGAGGCAATGAGGGGTTCAGTGGAGGGGGTCCAGTTCGGTGGCCTCAGGATTCCATCTGTGCTTTTTGCAGATGATGTGGTCCTGTTGGTGTAATCATGCCGTGATCTTCAGCTCTCACTAGAATGGTTTGCAGCCGAGTGTGAGGCAGCTGGGATGAGAATCAGCACCTCCAAGTCTGAGGCTATGGTCCTCAGTCATAAAAGGGTGGATTGCTCTCTTTGGATCGAGGGTGAGGTTCTGCCTCAAGTGGAGGAGTTCAAACATCTCAGGTTTTGTTTATGAGTGAAGGGAAGAATGGAGCATGAGACTGACAGATGGATTGGTGCAGCATCCGCAGTATTGTGGACTCTGTACCAGTTCGATGGGGTGAAGAGGGAGCTGAGCTGTAAGGCAAAGCTCTCTGTTTACCGGTCCATCTACGTTCCTCCCCTCACCTCTGGTCATGAACTCTGGGTAGAGACTGAAAGAATGAGATCGTGGATACAGGAGGTTGAAATGAGTTTCCTCTGCAGGAGCTGGACTCTCCCTTAGAGACAGGGGAGAAGTTCAGTTATCAGGAGAGACTCAGAGTAGAACCACTGCTCCTCCACATCCAGAGGAGCCAGTTGAAATGGTTCATCTGGTAAGGATGCTTCCTGGGCGCCTCCCTAGGGAGGTGCTTTGGGCATGTCCGACTGGAAGGAGACACCGGGAAAGACCCGGGACACACTGAAGAGACTCTGTCTCTCAGTTGGTCTGGGAACTTCTTGGAGTCCTCCCAGAAGAGCTGGAAGAGGCTGTGGAGAGAGATGTCTGGACCTCCCTGCTCAAGCTGCTGCCCCTGAGACCTGACTTCAGTATAAGCAGAAGGTGATGGATGGATGGATGGATGGATGGATGGATGGATGGATAGATGTATGTATGGATGGATGGATGGATGGATGGATGGATGGATGGATGGAATCTTGTTGTATTACATGATGTAAATACAGTAACTTGTTGCCAGTCTAAACAGTATCATTATAGCTACATTGCCCCATCACTAAGCCAAAAGGGGTATTGGAAAAACCCTCCAGCAACCCGTCCATTTGTCTGTACATCTTGTGATAACTTCCAACAAAAGGGAGGTAAAGACTTCCATTTTGGTGTGTGGCTGCATCTAGGCATAAGAAAGGTCGCTACTGAAAACTGGGTTGCCACGTCAGAACCCAAGATGGCTACCACCATAAGTATATTTTAACTAACCAGTGTTATCATTTGAGAAAACTACACTTTTTCTTTTTATATTACTTAAAAGTCTAGTTTCATTAAATGATTTGGTATGCTGAGTGTTTGTTTGTTTGTTTGTTTTTTAAAATGGGTAGTGTTGTCACTGAATATATTTATAAGAATAAACATCATACCACTGCTGGAGATCGTAGTCCTGGTATACCACCCCGATCGTCCTCCCCATGTGGTTTGCACATTGAGCAGCTTGAGTTTGTCAAACATTTCTTCAGATCCTATCTGCTGCTTGTCAGTGGCCAAATTTCTGAGTACTCTGTTTATTGAAGACACCTGGGAATAAAGAGAAAAGCACAAGAGAAGCCTTACATAGGAGTCACACATACTGGCAGTATACAATGACTCAGGAGAGGAAAAAAGAAGAGGTGGGTGGGTTTTTTTTTATAAGTTTGGAAACTAAAGACCTCGTCTTGAACCAGTCAGAAGTACAGTCTACTCCTGCAGCAGTGTCATAACAGAGGAACTTCCTTTAGACCTTCACAATAAGAGTCTCACACAAACAGTTGAATTGAAAAATAATCTTAAAGCACGATAAACTTATTGTTAAAACAAATAATTCATAATAAAAGTAATAACATTAACAGCAACAACAATAACAAAAAAAAACAAAAAAAAACAGCAACAACAATAATAATAACGATAATAATGGTAATAATAATAATAATAATAATAATAATAATAATAGTAATAATTATAATAATAATGAGGACACAACAACAGTTATAATAATCATAATAATATTAACAATAACGACAACAATAATAATAATATCAATAATAATAATGATGACAATAATAATAACAATACTAATTATTATTATTAAATATTATGAGACATTTTAAACTATTTAACCTCCATAAAAATGAGAAGGAAAGCCGTTTGAAGCTGCTCTGAAGCATCTCAAAGCCCCAAACAGCTGAATGTAATACTGAAACACCTGAAAGGGTCAAATTAAACCTTAAACAAACGTCAACCAGCTCATATTAAATCTTCTAATGGCCCAAAGTGTCCGTGAAGAATAAAAAAAAATCATGTTTTGTGTTGGATGCTGCTGCTGAAGAACACGAACATCTTAAAGTAAAGAGGAATGTTCTGTTTCTGTTCTGTTCTCCTTTTATAAAAAATATATATTAGCATTTTATCACAAATATGACTTTTTTTTAAACAACAGTATTTTGTCTCTAAGTCGTTTTGTGTGGGTCACTGGAAATGCACAGATGATAGTGTATAAAAATAAAAACATAATAAATACAAAATGATAGTGGTTACATTTTGGAAACATTTTCAAAATCAGCAGCAGTGAAATGGAAAACATGAAGTCCCTAACATTAATATATTTGACAGCTCCTTTATTTCTTAATGTTTGTTGGGTTTCTGTTTACAGATCAATTCTTTGTAGGGCCTCCCGTCTACTGGGGCCATCACAACGAGCAAACACACCTAAACACTCTTTTAGTTATTTTACACCTCCCTGATGCAACCTGGACTCTAACCCTCAGCCTCACGAGACCAGCACTGACCGCTGATCCTCCACAACCCTCAGCTTTTACTGTTGAGGCTCTGAAAATGTGCATCAGAGGCTGGTGGAGTTGTCTGCAGTTCCTATTTGTTTCTTCTTTAAATGTAAATCAAGCAATAAATCAATCAATCAATAAATTAATTAATAAATGTGCTCAAAATAGCAATCTAGAAACAAAACATAAAGGCAAAGAGCAAATTTAAGCAAACCATGCAGTCCAGCGTTTTCTTTCTTTTCATACATTTTTCCGTAAAACGGTTCAATTTGATTCACTTTGTTGTAGCGCTGCTAGGCCCGGGGCTCCTTAAAATGTTCTTACTCCAAACAGAAGTTCGTGACGAAGCGTTTGAAAATACAACTTTAACAACATTTTTAACATCTGCTCCATCGTCTCCAGTTTGTCCAGAACGCTGCTGCAAGACGTACCAAACACAAGGAAGCACTGCCCGACTGTTCACGTGTCTTCACTGATTTGTGGTACATTTCAGGATTTATTGTTCTACACGGCACTTTGAGAAGCTTGTGTGGTACACATCCAGTAGATCTCACACATTTATGAACTTTATCTCTCTTTCCTGTCTGAAATCTATTGACAGTGTCGAGGGAATGCGTAATATTTGCTCTCATCGTGCTCCATAACGTTCACTTCTTCTGTACTGTGATTGTGAACGATGTCAACCTGTTCCACGTAGTCCAGTCAGTGACGGGACAGCAAGAGATCCTTTTTATTATCCTCAAGCTGATCGATACGATCACAATGACATAACCTCAGAGAGGCTTGAGAGCTGCTGACTCCCAGATTCCTCCCCCTCCTGACTGCAGCTGAGTTCTGAGAACAGACGGACATGGGGGGGGGGGGGGGGGGGGGCTGGAAGGTCCACTAAACTGATTTATTCTGTTCAGGAAGTCAGAACGGGTCAGAGCCTCAGACAGGTGAAGGCTTTCATAAGTGTGGACTTGTAAATGCACTGATCTTCTGTTAATTCTGACTGTTCTCTGTGTGAGAGGCGAGGGACACCCTGGACAGGTCTCCAGTCCATCACAGGGACATCCTGGACAGGTCTCCAGTCCATCACAGGGACACCGTGGACAGGTCTCCAGTCCATCACAGGGACACCCTGGACAGGTCTCCAGTCCATCACAGGGACACCCTGGACAGGTCTCCAGTCCATCACAGGGACACATAGAGACAAACGAGACAACCAACCATTCACTCTCTCTCTCACCTAGGGACAATTTAAAGTTACCAGTCAGTCTAACATGCATATTTTTGGTCTGTGGGAGGAAACTGGAGTACGCGGAGAAAACTCACGCAACACAGAGAGAACATGCAAACGCCATGCAAAAAGGTCCCCAGATGGGATTTGAACCAGCGACCTTCTTTCTGAGAAGCAACAGGTCTGTGCCTCCCTTGGCTGTTCTCCAAAGTTGTGTATTAAATCTGATGACGTTTACACCTGGTTGTTTTGGGAATCTCTTTTTTCCCACGCCAACAGACCGCTGGCGAGCCGCAAACTCATTTTAAAAGTTCACTTTTTAAAAATAATCTCAGTTACAGATCGACCTTTCACTTACGTGGCTTGTCTGAAACAACACAAGTGTCTTACACTGGGGATGTTGTCGTTGGTGCAGACTCCCTCTGCCAGTAGCCGATCCCTGATCTCCCAGGCAAAAATGGACGGGCACTCTCTCTTGTACTGAGCAATCTTCCCCACCACATCTGGAGTCGCCACCCTGGGTTTACTTCCTCCTATGGCTCGAGGGCGGATTGAACCCGTCTCATAATATCGACCCAAGATCTTACTCACACAGCCATTTGAAACCTGGACAAAAACAAGAAAAACAACAGCACCTAGCTTTAAGTAGTGAACCATTATAGTCGTGATTTTCTAGATGCAATCATTTATCCTAATCAATGACTGGAAAAACTGGGAGGCCTGACTGGTTTCAACTTGTATTCACTGTTTTAACGTTAAAGTTGTACAAAGTGTTTCGTAAAGTGCAGCATGTTGTACTGCACTCATTCAGTGTCTTTCCCAGTTGAATTCAGTTCAGGTGCCGGGTGCTGAAGCCAGAACATTAGAAAAAGATCATCTGATGTTGAGAAATGAGGAAGTTGTAGATGTTTTGATCAAACCTTGATCTAAGGTTCAAGGTCGACTGACCAACCGACCGACCGTCTGTCTGTCCATCATCGCTTGTTCAGTTCAATTTATTTATAAAGCGCCAAGTCACAACAGAAGTCGTCTCAGGGCACTGAACACAAATGTTCATATTTAAAAATAATAATTGAACATTATTTATCTGAGGAGCAGCTTTGAGTTTAACTCCATCACAGAACTCTCATCTTGAACAAGCATGAAGGCGACAGTGGAAAGAAAAACTCCCTCGTGAGGAAGAAACCTTATGGACTCAGGTCTTGGGGCAGCATCTTGAGCAGGGAGGTCCAGACATCTCTCTCCACAGCCTCTTCCAGCTCTTCTGGGAGGACTCCAAGGTGTTCCCAGGACAACAGAGAGATGTAGTCTCTTCAGCGTGTCCTCTATCTTCCCTGGGGTCTTCTCCCAGTTGGACATGCCTGAAGCACCTCCCTAGGGAGGCTCCCAGGGAGCATCCTTACCAGATGCCTGAACCACCTCAACTGTCTCCTCTGGATGTGGAGGAGCAGCGGTTCTACTCTGAGTCTCTCCTGATAACTGAACTTCTCACCCTGTCTCTGAGGGAGAGTCCAGCTACCCTGCAGAGGAAACTCATGTCAACCTCCTGGATCCACAATCTCATTCTTTCAGTCACTACCAGAGTTCATGACCAGAGGTGAGGGGAGGAACGTAGACTGACCAATAAACAGAGAGCTTTGTCTTACAGCTCAGCTCCCTCTTCACCACAACGGACCGGTACAGAGTCCACAATACTGCAGACGCTGCACCAATCCATCGGTCAAACTCACGCTCCATTCTTCACTCATGAACAAAACCCAGAGATACTTGAACTCCTCCACGTGAGGCAGAACCTCACCCTCGACCTGAAGAGAACAACCCACCCTCTGAGGACCATGGGCTCAGATTTGGAGGTGCTGATAATGAGTCACATCCCAAACCTTGAACCACGACATTACTTCTGTGTGTAAAGACTAATTAGCTGTGATGACCTTCTCCAATCAGTTTGGCTCCAAAAGTTAATGTATGGATTCAGATTCAAGGTTTTTTTTCTTTAAGTTTCAATAAAACTTGTTTATTGGTTTATAGGATATTTTGGTTGCATACAAACAAACGTGCACACAGACACGGGCAACAATATTATTGCCCACCTTTGGCTTTCAGCAGTGAGCAGTTATGATGCCACTTCTGTCAGCAGCTCAACGTACCTGCAGGATTCTGGAGATGTCACAGGGCCGAGCTCCACTGTGGGCGAGCTCCACGATCTTCTGCCTGGTAGAATCAGGTAAGGGCCTCCCGTTCACAAACACACCTCCAAGCTGGTTTACTCCACTATGATCTAAACTCACACAACACACACACATGCACATGCACACACACACACGCACGCAATAGCAGAGGAGGGAAAAAATACTTAACAATAGTCTAAGAGAAAGACAGAACATTTTCAAAATATGAAGAATGAAGTATAATAAAGGAAGCATGGTGCAGAGGAAAGACAAGACAAAGTGTCAATGACAAAACAAAAACATTACATCTTATTGTAATATTTTTAAGAACAATTGACCAGACTTACATTATGAATGAACAGTTTCAAGTCAACTTTAATGTCATTTCCAACACATATGGTACATGACGTGGAACAAAATTATGTACACAGGGTCCCAGTTACACCCGAAAATAGCAAAATATAAGTATAAAAAGAAACAGTAAATAAGGATCTAAGACAGGGCTGGTCAAGTGATGGCCCGGGGGCCAAATCAGGCCCATGGATGAACTCAGGTCCATCAATGGATTCGTTTTAAATAAAACTAAATTATAAACTGTAAAACAAACTTAATTAATGACAATAACTGCTGAATGTGTGACCCCTGAACTCATGACTTTCAGTAACTGTGGCCCCATGAGCAATTTAGTTGAATAATAAATTAAGTTATTCACTCAACACTAATAATGTAAAACAGTGAGGTGTAACAACAGCAGCCCGAACACGAGTCCGTGATGAGCAGATAGGTATGAAGGAATACAGCAGAATGAGATCAGCAGCAAAAATAGATAATCAGCAGCATGAGATCAGCAGCAGCATAAGATCATCAACAGCATGAGATCATCAGCAAAAATAGATAATCAGCAGCATGAGATCATCAGCAGCATGAGATCAGCAGCAGTATAAGATCAGCAGCAGCATGAGATCAGCAGCAGCATAAGATCAGCAGCAGCATAATATCAGCAGCAGCATGAGATCAGCAGCAGCATGGATACGTCATACATCACCAATTAAAGTGGCATTACAGTTTTTTCTTACAGTGATTATCCTGGATAGGGATTCATGAGTCTAACAGCTTCAGGGTAGAAGCTGTTCCTCAGTCTAGTGGTTCTACACTTAACGATGAAAGAAGATCAAAATGTCGATTGCTAGATGCTGACCAAAGAATATAGAAATAATCGAGGTGCTGAGCGTCACTTTTACAAGTTTGTGTGAAGCTTATAAAGTTCTGTGAGCTCAACACAATCCAGATCTGCAGAGTTTTAACACAACCCGAATATGATGCAACGCAATCTGAAGATGATGCAACACGACCCGAATATGATGCAACGCAATCTGAAGATGATGCAACACGACCCGAATATGATGCAACACTGGAGGTTAAGCAGAGATTTTCACTCAATCAATTCTCTGTTTTTTTAACGGATGAGAAAGCATATTGCAATTTTATAAACCTTCAACAGGGCATTAGTAAATCATGCAAGCAGTCTAAACACACACATGCATGCACATGCACCCCCCCCCCCCACACACACACACACACAGAGTAAATAATTAAATGGGACCACATGCCGGTTTTTCACTTGACTGTGCTGTTATAGAAATAAGGTGCACGTGAATGTGTTCACAGCAGATTGTCAGGCATTACTGTGCTTGGTCTGACAGGTAACCCCTCTAGTAATTAGAACTCTAGTAATTTGATTGTTTTTTCTTCTGAGCCATGCACCTCACTGATTCCTCACAAATTCATCAGATGGAGGCTGTCTTTTGATTGATGAAAATGGAAAGACATGAGTGAGTAAAGGCTCTGTGTCCCACGGTGCTGAGGAGGACGAGAGGCACGTTGAGGTGGATGGAAGAGGAAGAACGAAGGGAGCGTGAATGGGTGATCATGTGCAGGAGATGGGTCTGATAGGGAGGGGCGAGGTTGTGGAAGGCCTTGATGAGTACAACAGGATTTTAAATTGAATTCTGAAAGTGAAGTTGCTGTAAAACTGGGGCGATGTGGTGAAATGAGGGGGTTTTGGTAACGATGCAGGCAGCTGAATTTTGAACCATTTGAACGGAGTAATTTGTGCGTCAGACCAAATAGGAGAGAGTTGAAGGAATCAATTCGAGACGTGACCAAACTATGGACCAGGATGGAAGCAGAGTGCGGGGAGAGGGATGGACGGAGACGGTTGATGTTTGGAAGGTGGAAATATGCAGACCACCAGTAACTGAAAAGTAGGTTTAAGTTCACGTCAACTTTCTTTCTCACCACATGTGGTACATGAGGTGGTATTAAATTATGTACTCAGGGTTCCAGTTACAGCTGACAATACCAAAAATATAAAGTGTAAAAAGAACCAGTAAAAAGGATCTAAGATATAAACTAAGATATACGCTAAACACTATTAATGCAAAGCAACACGGCGTAACAACAGCAGCCCGAACATGAGTCCGTTGTGAGCAGATGGGTATGAACGAATACGTATATACATGTAGTACATTTAGTTAAAGTTCTGCCTTCAAATATATTGAAAATATTGTGGCTCTGTAACTTATAAAACATTTAAAAACTTTTTTTTTTAATCCTTTTATAGGACGAAGCAGAGACGCAAAGAGACGAACAAACATTTACACTCTCGTGCACACCTTGAGACAATTTACAATTACCAACCAGTCTAACACAACTGGTTTCTGGGAGAAACCGCAGTTCCCAGAGAAAACCCATGTGTGAACTGAGCGAACATGAAAACTCCACCCAGAAAGTTTCCAGACTGGGAGGTGATCCTGCTACTTTCTTGCATAGAGGTGGCAGCTCTAATCACTGCACTGCCGCCCCGCTTGACACATCCAACCATAGTATTCCAAATCAAAAACTATCAATTTGTGTCTTTCCCAGAGAAGTTTACTGTGGTTTAAATCACATCCTTCAAATTAAGAGTGTGTTTTATCACTGGTGGGGAGAAATTATCCTTTCTTAAATAGAATGCAGGTGTACCACTAGGCTCAGTTCTTGGTCCTCTTCTTTTTAGTTTCTATATAAATGATTGACCTGATTTGTGTCCTGGTGCAGATTATTTTGGATGTGTGCTGATCATTCAACTGTGTAAATTTATCATAAAAATATCATATTAGTGTGAGCACAGCTGTGATGTGATTTAGAGTGTATTGCGGCATGGTTTGAAAAGTCGTCTTGACTTGGATGTAAAAAAATATCAGTTTGCTTTTCGTCGAGGGCTCAGTCTAGGGAAAATGGCTCAGATTTAAATTTGAAGCTAAGTGGAAAACATATAATACACAGTAGAAAGTACCGGGTCGACAAAAGTAAAATGAGGGTGGAGGTGAGTGCAACGTTAATGGAGATGAGTATCATGATGGAGGAGGAGGGTACGTAGTGATTAGTGACAGACAGCTTCCTTTCATTCCCCAAAAGGTACAAACTGACCAAAAACTGCAAATGTACCATTTTGGTAGAGGTCAACAATAATCTGGAGCCAAATCAAATGTATCAAGCTCAGAAATGTTGTGACTCTGCTAATTTTTAACTTCTTTGACATTTATTCAGTAATTAAACAATTCAAAGTTCGTTCATTCAAATCAGGGGTCCCCACATGGCGGACCGAGGTCCAGATCCAAACCCAAAAGAAGTTGTGTCTGGACCCAGGTCCCCCTGCGTCATTCAACTATAAAACTGGTGTTTTCCTCTGTAGCAGCTCCTGCTGAGTCTGAACGTGACGACATTATTCCTGCCTCTCCTTCACGCTGGTTGTGTTGTGGGCTCAGTTGTTTCCACTGCAGAAATGTTAATGACTGTCGGTTCTGTGAGGAACACAGCCAGGCTTCCTTCTGCTGACACACAATTAAAAGCCAGACATATGGAGTCAATTTGTCTCCGTCCCTCTGCGACATGCAAACACCGAGGAACACACACAGAACACGTCCCCTGGGAAAAGCCGGCAGCTCGCCTTTGAAATCAACTCATGCAGACATTCAGCTGCCCAGGCTCTTCGCAGCAGCAGCAGCAGGTGTTTCCCACAAACTGCAACAAACAAAACATTTCTAATGTTTGCTTTTATTGTCTGGATGTTTATGAAGCTTTCACGCTGGTGATCCATATTTCTTATCTTCATTTTTCAGCATCTTTCTTGTTCTACAATTTTTTTTGTTGGTATTTCAACAAATGGCATCAAAGCGTTCAGCTCTTTCAGGACAATCCTGCTCTGACTTCTGGTATTGATGCAACTTTAGCTGTTTGAAATATTTAGCCTTTTCTGCCATTTTTTCCTCATAGAAAATGAATCGATCTCATTTTCCATCCGTCACATCTTTAGATCTGTTTACAACCTTTTACTGCTCCTTTCACGTTTTGTTCTGCTTCAGCGTCTTTCAGTTTGCTTCTGCAAATTTAAGCATTTTCTTCAGCCACTTTCAGCTAATTTCATCTATTACTTCAGCTGTTTAGTGTTCCGTTTAGATTCTTTCTAACTACAACATTTTTGTGCTTCTTCTTTCTGTTAATTTCAGCTTGTTCTGCTGCTTTCAACTTATTTCTGCAAGTTTCAATCATTTCAGCTACTATTTAGCTGTCTTTACGCTAATTTTAGCATTTCAGCTAATTCCACCTTTTTTGCACTCATCTCAATGATTTTCAGCCTAATTCAGCAAAAATGTGCTCTCTCCACTTCCTTCTGGTAATTTAAGTTTCTTTCTGCATTTTAACTACTTTTCAGATTTTTAATTTTTTTTTTTACTAATTTCAGCTTTTTCAGATAATTTCCACCTTTTTGTGCTCATTTCTGCTTCTTTCAGTCTAATTAGGAACAAGTCTTCTTTTTGCTTTCTTCTGCTAATTTGAGCTTGTTCTACATTTTCAGCTACGTTTTTAGCACTTTTAGCTAATTTCATCTGTTTTCAATTAAATTCAAGTTTTTTTTTTGGTAATTTCTGCTACTTTCATCCTAATGAACTTATTTATGCTAATTTCAGCTTATTATGCTCCTTTCTGCTTTTTCAGCTACCATTTAGTTCTTTTTCTGTTAATTTTAGCTTTTTAAGCTAATTCCACATTTCTTTAGCTCATTTCAGCTCATTTAATTTCAGTTCTTTCAGGTAGTTTAAGCTTCTTTCTGCCTTTTCAGCTATTTTTTGTTAATTTCAGTATTTTTTTTAGCTAATTTCTTAATTTTTGTGCTCATTTTTGCCTATTTAAACCCAATTCAGCAAGTATGTTTTTTTCTGCTTTCTTCTGCTAATTTAGGCTTCTTCTTTCGTTTCAGCTACATTTCAGCATGTTGTTTTTTTTTAGCTAATTTCAGCTGTTCTTCAGCTTTTTCAAAAATACATCTATGTATTTTATGCTTCTTATTTATTTATTGCAGAGGTTAGAGAAGGTGGGCCTGTGATCGTTAGGTTGATGGTTCAATTCCTTGGACCAACAACATCAAAATGTGGGTGGGAAAGGCGAACCACCCACACCTGCCTCCACCCTTATCTGCCCCACTGTGGGCCCTCGATGGCAGCTCTCTGCTCCACAGAGGCTGTGGTAGCTCGGTGGTCCGTGGTTGTGTCAGGAAGGACATCTGGGATAAAAACAATTGCCAAATGTCGCTGGACAACTGTTGTGGCCCAAGGGGTCGCCAGTGAATTAGAGCGGAGCAGCCAAAAGATGTATTTAATATTTTTGTTTATTTTGCTAATTTCTGCTTTTTGTGCTCTTTTTCTTCAGCTTATGATCTGATTTATTTTCCTGCTTTGAGCAAATGTCAGCTGTTCAGGTTCAGCTCATATTAAGAGATCAAAAGTTTTCAGCTTCTGTCAACAAAAATTATTCGGCAGCAAGCGTTCACGTTGAAGTTTCCCAGGATTTTTCTGGGTTTAGTCACAGAGGCTCAGTTGGTGGAGCTGCTGCCTCTCAGCGAGCAGGTCGCCAGTCCAAATCCCAGCTGGGGGTCTTACTGGGTGGAGTTTGCATGTTCTCTCCGTGCTGCGTGGGTTTTCTCCTGGTACTCCAGTTTCCTCCCACAGACCAAAAACATGCATGTTAGGCTGATGGTAACTCTAAATTGTCTCTAGGTGTGAGTGAGAGAGAGTGAATGGTTGTTTGTCTCTATGTGTCCCTGTGATGGACTGGAGACCTGTCATGGGTGTCCAACCACCTCTCACACTGTGACTGCTGGACATGGGCACCAGTGACCCACAAAGGAAGAAGCAGGTAAAAGATGATGGATGGATGGATGGATGATGGATGGATGGATGGATGGATGGATGGATGATGGATGGATGGATGGATGGGTGAGAGAATAAGGTAAAACTCACTGTTCTGTGTGATGGAGGCCACGCCCGTCTCCCAGCTGCTCTGACTCCTGTAATCTGTTGAAACAACACAGTTCAACACAAGCAGCCGAACAAACGCAGCTTCTTTTACGACACGACATCAAACCTTCGTTAAGCTGCGGTGGTTCTGACAACAGCTGTGGAGAATTCATCTGCACTTCTACAAACTGTCACACGTGGGTTCGTAAAGTTTTTGTTTTTAATATTTCGTAAAGCTCCGCAGTATTTCTGAAGGCCACTCGGGGAGTTTTCAGTTCTTAGTAAAGGTAACGGCGGGCGATCATGTTTTTGCTTGTGTCTGTGCCTGCCTGGCAGGAAACTGCAAAGAGTTGAACAAACACGAAACATGAAAACAACAATTAGACGACTGAAACAAGTTTCAATAGCTCTAAAATGATTAGCATTCCACAGAGGATCTGCGTCTGACGACTCTCAGCTACTACCACTTGAAGTTTAGATCAGTGTTCACGATCAGTTAACGATGACTCCAAACAAGTTGAAGAAGTTTCGTTCAGATCTGTTCAGTGATTCGTGTCTCACTCGTGCTGAGCGTTTGTAGTTTTTGAGACGAGTGTTTTTCTGGACAGGAACTGAGCAGTGAATGAAAGTAAACCTAAATGTTTTTGATCTTCAAGTGGGGACGAGGGACACTGTGGAGGAGAGCAGAGGAAGGTGTTTTTATTTTCATTTGCTTGTTTGAGGCAACACAGTGACGGATCCTGGTGGGTGGAGGGAGCCATTTTATCCACCACCACGTGCATGGAGGAGCCAGGGGGTGGCCACTGGTGGCCTTGACCCCATAGACGAATCTTCAGCCACCCGACTCATTTGAGGAAACTATTTGTTTGAGCAATATAAAAACTAGAAGTCGTGGTTTCCTAAAATAATTGGGGTGGCCAGTTTACACACGCACAGGGACACATACATGTATGGTGGTGGCCATCTTGGATTTGGACATGGCAACCCAAGTTTTGATGGTAACCCTACGCTTAGATACAGTTGCATACCAAGATGGAAGTTGGCACGTTGCTTCCAACTCATAAGGGTCACATTTGTGGCAGCAGCCACATTTCATTAACTTTTCATTCTTGTTTGTCTCCGAGTTGGGACTGTCCCCAGATTTAAGTTCAGAAATCTGGTCACCTTATGTTAGCAGTGAGTTTCTGTTAGCCCCGTTAGCGCAGCGAAGGATGACTGCCCTCCAGGACTGGATCCGGCAGACACAGAACATCCCAGGTCTCCCTGCAGAACTGAACTGTTCCATAGAGTTCGGTCCGTGCAGGAGGATCACGGAGACGTCCGCCATGAAGGCCGGAGGCTGAGCCCGAGGCTGGAGGGGGCCGGGAACTGAACCACGACGGCAGGATGGCAAGGCAGCGACACACAAACTCCAAAAGTGCGTCACGGTCTTACCGGCAGCGTGGGTGTGCAGTGGAGGAGCAAAAGCAGTTAAAACAAACAAAAGAGGAACAAAAAAAAAGAGCGAGTCGAAGAAGAGCTCCCGTCGTGCACTGTGGTGCACGTGACGTTAAACTGTAAGCTCTTTAAAAAATGAACTTCTGAGTTCATCTTTAAAAACTGGACGTGAGTCAGCAGGAACTGGTTCAGTGAGTCAGCATGAACTGGTTCAGTGAGTCAGCAAG
>NC_056507.1:2343316-2343877 GCF_014905685.2 Nematolebias whitei
GAACTGGTTCAGTGAGTCAGCATGAACTGGTTCAGTGAGTCAGCATGAACTGGTTCAGAGCAGATGCTGAAGCATGTCCTGAAGGCTGACAGCAGATGTGAAGAGACGAGAAACGATCCGGAGCTCTTTACAGACGTCACAGCGCTCAGTGTTCTGGCTCAGTTTGTCCAGGATGAACCCCGACTGAAACGGTGCTGATAGAAATAATTGATCCTAAATGATCAGTTAAATGGAGTCGACACTCTCCGTCACTTTGGAACAAAAAGTCTGATTCTAGAGACATCTGAAAGACAAAACACAGAGACATGGAGACACGGAGACACAGAGACGGAGACATGGAGACACAGAGACAAGGAGTCACAGAGACATGGAGACACGGAGACACAGAGACACAGAGACACGGAGACACTGAGACACAGAGACAAGGAGTCACAGAGACACAGAGACATGGAGACACAGAGACAAGGAGTCACAGAGACACAGAGACACAGAGACAAGGAGTCACAGAGACACAGAGACACAGAGACACCGAGACAAAGAGACAAGGAGTCACAGAGACAC
>NC_056507.1:2343887-2344498 GCF_014905685.2 Nematolebias whitei
CAAAGAGACAAGGAGTCACAGAGACACAGAGACACAGAGACACAGAGTCACAGAGACACAGAGACACAGAGACACAGAGCTGGAAATGTCTGCGTAAATATGATGGAGTGATTTTAACAAACTGTTAAATTGACTTATATTCAAAAATGACTCGAGGGACTTTTTCCAATGAAATCTTTAAGCTGCTGAAAATCTTTTTTAAAGTTTTTCTTCGGCCTGAGCTGTAAAACGAACAGGAAAAACATTTTTATATTTTATGATACGAAAGAGTAGAAATGCACGACCACCTGTTCGCCTTTCACCAAACTGTCAATAAAATTTGGAGTAAATTAAAATTACAGCCAAACGTTAAACAGAACTTTATGTTTTATTCTTTATAAACAGGATATTTTCTATCAGTTTAAAGACAAATACAGACAAATAAAGACAAATAAAGACAAATAAAGACAAATACAGACAAATAAAGATAAATAAAGACAAATAAAGACAAATACAGACAAATACAGACAAATAAAGACAAATAAAGACAAATAAAGACAAATACAGACAAATAAAGACAAATAAAGACAAATAAAGACAAATAAAGACAAATACAGACAAATAAAGACAAA
>NC_056507.1:2344508-2345393 GCF_014905685.2 Nematolebias whitei
ACAAATAAAGACAAATACAGACAAATAAAGACAAATACAGACAAATACAGACAAATAAAGACAAATACAGACAAATACAGAGTTCTCTGAGCTGCAGAGTCTCAAACATCTCTCTCTCGTGTTCTTTGTTCCGGAGCTGGTCGTGCTGCTTCAGCCACAGAGTAAAATGTTTGCAGAGCCTCCAAATGCTCCTGCAGCTGCTCGTGAAGTGTTGAGCACCATTAAAACTACAGGACTTCATGAAATACACTTCTATTAAAAAACACTTTTAACAAGTTAAAATAAAATCAAATAAAAACCCCAAAGAAAGAAAATGTTTTCTTGTGTCTGCAGGAAAAACTGAGTTTTTGTGTAAAATAATCTTATTCTCCAACTTTAAAATAAAAAAGACTGTTTTTGTTGAATATTTAATACAATTCTAAAGAAAAACATTTTAGTGAAATGTTTATTGAAGGTGAGCTCTTATTTCAGTGTCAAAGGATAAATGGGTGTAGTTTAAATAATATTTATTGTATAAGAGCTGCGTGAGGATTTGGAGCCTCAGGTTGCTGACAAACTCTTCTAACTGTTCAGCTCTTATTTTATGATGTTTTTATTTATTTTATTTTATTTTATTGGGGGGGGGGGGGGCAGCTGGTGATGGAGGGCTCCCCCTGTATGACCCTGTATGACCCTGTATGACCCTGTATGACCCTGTATGACCCTGCTCCGACCGAGCAGGCGGTCGACACAATCAGACACGAATCAAAGCTGCAGAGGAGGCTCACATCAGGAGCTGCGGCGCGCGCGGCCTAAAGGAGGCGCGCGGGCCGCAGTGTGCGCCTCAGAGGAGCGCAGGAGCCCGCGGAGCAGCCCGCGGAGCAGCCCGCGGAGCAGCCCGCGGAG
>NC_056507.1:2350393-2355726 GCF_014905685.2 Nematolebias whitei
TCCATCCATCCATCCATTATCTTTACCCGTTTATTCCATTTTGGGTCACGGGGGTCGCCGGTGCCCATGTCCAGCAATCACTGTGGGAGGGGCGGGGGACACCCTGGACAGGTCTCCAGTCCATCACAGGGACACACAGAGACAATCGAGACAAACAAACATTCACTCTCTCACTCACTCACACCTAGGGACAATTTAGAGTTACCAATCAGTCTAACATGCATGTTTTTGGAGTGTGGGAGGAAACTGGAGTACCTGGAGAAAACCCACGCAGCACGGAGAGAACATGCAAACTCCACCCAGAAAGGTCCTGGACCGGGGTTTGAACCAGGGACCTGCTCGCTGAGAGGCAGCAGCTCTACCAGCTGCACCACCGTGCTTATATATAGTTTTATATAACTATATTTAATTATGTATATACTGTATATGTGTGTATATGTATATACACACATATTGGCCTACATATATATAGTCAACTACAAAAAGTACTAAATTAAAATAAAGAAAAGAACTTTATGCCTGACTTGTTTTTGTACAAATAAAGCCTTTAAAACAGAGAAAATTATTTTCAAGCATTTAATTAAAATGGTCCTTTTTTCACCCGTCAGGAGACACCAGTGGTTTGATACCGGGTCGAAAGACAGAACCAGTGGCTCCATTTATAATTAATTTAATTATGGTTTATGGTTCAACAAGCACAAAAAGGAGGAGCTGAAAAGAACGATAATTTTGAATAAATTCAAATGTAAAAGGCCACACACACACACACACACACACACACACACGATTGTTGGACAAACATCTTTTGTAATGTGGAGTTTTGATGAACGAACAGTTAAACGTTGAATGTGAAGTCCTGCAGCACAAAACAAGAAATGAACTTAACGCAGCTGTTCAAATCATTTACTTTATATTTATTTATTAACTTTTAAAGTCATTAAAGCGCAGCACAGTGGTTGTGCTGTTCAAAGCAGCAGAAGGCCCACAATCACCCAGTGATTTAGTGAGTTGATCCTAAAGGAAAGAGAAGTCTCCTGCATCTTTACATAATTAGTTTCAGAGTTTGTAAAGCAGCTTCATCTCTTCTTGTAGTTTGTTGCAGCTGGACTGATGCTGAGAGACGTCACAGGAAAGCAAACGGACGCTTACCTTTCTGAGGCATGCTGAGGAAAAGTGCACGAAACTCTCGCTGCGCCCAGTTGATCAACAGCTCCTCTTGGCTGCTCTCTAATTAGTTCCTCTTCAACTGAGGAGACAAGTGCAGAGAGAAACAGGGCTTGTCCTGCCAGGAGGAGGGACGAGGAGAAGAGGGGAGGACGAGGAGGCGGTGGGCGGATGAGGAGGTGGTGGGAGGCTTCCAACAGAGAAAGGGACCAGAAGCTGAAGGGAGGGAGGGTTTGTTCAGGCTCTGAGGTACAGAATGAAACCTGTGCTTGTGCAACACATGCAATGGGATTTCCCGCCTTAAACTCGTGCACGATTCAACTTGTAAAAATCATTTTTAGTTTTGTGTAAAAACAGCACAGATCTGATTGTGCTGGTTTTAATTTGTAGCCTTTTTTAAAGTTCTTGAAGCAAAGCTGTGTGTTTTGACTCGGGGGTCGTCCCCCATCGTTCTCTGTCCATCCATCTGTCTAACCACTGACCCATCATGCCTGAATTAAATGAGGCGGTCATGGAGGCACCAACTAGTGGTGAGGATCCGTCCATCCATCCATCCATCCATCCATCCATCCATCCATCCATCCATCCATCCATCCATAATCTTCCTCTTGTTCTGGACTCAGGTCTCGGGGGCAACATCTTGAGCAGGGAGGTCTAGACATCTCTCTCCACAGCCTCTTCCAGCTCTTCTGGGAGGACTCCAAGGTGTTCCCAGGACAACTGAAAGACATAGTCTCTCCAATGTGTCCTGGGTCTTCCCCGGGGTCTCCCCCAGTCAGACATGCCTGAAACATCTCCCTAGGGAGGCGCCCAGGCGAGGATCTGACACCTGCAAAAAAAGTCATTGATTTTGCTGAACTGTTTAAGTCTTTCATCATTTATTTCAAATTTCAAACTCATTCGACATTTTGGTGAATCTTGTTAGGATTACTGAATAACCAGAGACAAGGACTGAAAATGAACAGACTTCAAGATTGTGCAGAACGTTTAGGGAATTTATCAGTGAGCGATGGCCCAGTCAATATCAGGAACCCTGAGGAGAGATGTCAGGTGGAATTACTTCAGGAATTGGTTTGATTGTCTTTTGTTCTTACAGGCAGAAGACTGGGTCATCAAGGAGGAGAGGTTCCATCATATCTGTGCAGGCATGGAGACATCCAGAGTGGACTACAGTCGCTGGTGGGCGTGTGGTTGGAAGGTGAGGAGGTCACAAGGAGATTTTCCAGGGTTTCACAGAGGACTTCAGGAACAGGTAAGTCACAAGGGGCAATGATGAAATATGCAAAGGACACTGGAAAGTTGTTCTCAATTCAAGAGAGCACAAAAGATGCTAGAAGCACGACGACCATTGGCATGTAATGCTCCAGCAGCGAGGAGATGTCATCTGCTGCCTTTTATGCTCCTGGCATCTTGTCAGGGAAATGGCTCACAGGTGTGACAGGTTGGCGCCATCTAGTGACCTCAGGACAGCAGTGAACCAGGAACGCCCACACATCTCAGGTTTGAGAACTAAACTTCCTTACAGAATCTTAATGACTGTCTGTTTGTTTGTTTGTTTGTTTGTTTGTTGTTCACAGGTGCTGAATTTAAATTTAGAGGTGCTGGAGCACCTCCCAAAAAGAGTCTAAAATCGCTACTGGTGCAGACCTAACAGACTGGTAGACTCTCAGCAGGTCTAACTGTGGAGCATGGTCTCACATTTGACTTGGTCTGAGGTCCTGGCTGGTTCTCCAGCGTCTTCAGCCCATCGTGGCTGGTATGTAGTTCCATCATGGTGGAAGCTGAGCCTTCTACAACACCTGCTTCATTTACTTCTATCAACCTTACATTATGTTATTTTCAAGATTTGACCAAAACAGATACTTTTTCAGTTTTTTGTGACGGCCTCTGGCATGAAAGGTGCCGGCTGATACGCATCCCTTCAAGGAATGTTTGCTCTTTAATTCAGTCAGAGCTTGTAGCTAATGCCAAGCTCAAGGGAGCAATGCTGAGTTTTTATCTCTGAGTCTATTCAGGTACATTTCTGACAGTATTGAGGTACTGGATTGTCAATGGAAGGACTGGTAAAGAAAGCAGCATCAGTGCCATCAAAAAGCAGATCGTTGCCTCTGTTGGTGTCAGAGGTCAGCGTCATCTCTGCAAATTAGGAAGAAAATTATGCACAAGGTTCCTCTGCTGAAAGCAGTTCCACAACCACTTGACCCCGGCTGACAGAAACACCTGTCAACACTCTCAGCGCTTCAGACCAACTTCTCCACCTCCTTACTCCTCCTCCACAGCTCCTCTCTTTCAGACCTGTGTTGATTCTTCTTCCTTCTGTCATTTCTGCATCTATCACCTTTCCCTCTCCCAACGATCCTCCATCCTCCTCCTTGTGTCTCAGGACCAGAATTTGTAACGCCAGCTTACAGATAATTATAGGTAATTATCTCAAATGGCCAGTAATTAGCTGTGTGTGTGTGTGTGTGTGTGTGTGTGTGTGCATGCTTGCTTTTTCTCACCTCTTCAGGATTATTTCTGTTATAATCACCTAGCTTGTTCTAATTAGTTGGCCTTATGGTGATCAAAGCCCAGGCCTGATGGAGGGGATGTCATTTTTGTGTTAGGCCAAGCCCTACGCTGAGTTAATTAACCAACCAGGTTTTAGGTGCAACCTTTAAGCTGCATCAACTGCTGGACTAAAACCAAAGAATAACGAAGCAGTGCAGATGTTTACAACTACAAACCTGAATATCAGATTTACAATCAGACAATTACATTATTAGCTAGGTTTGTATCATTTAATCAATAATAGCTGGGGTTACAAGTCACTGCTGTGGCTATGGGTGGACCTGGGGGGCACTAGGCACACACACTTTACGCCAAGTCTCATAATCAAACTGTTTCCTTTTATTTTTTATTTAATAAACATTAAAAGAAGACACATTTATAGTTCCAATCAAATAATTTTCTAAATATTTTAAATTACACCACGCTGTGGTAGCTTGTGCCGTCATGAGACCAACTTCAAAAAACGTTTCTTTCAACACACCGCTCAAGGCCCTCCCTGGAGTTGTGAATATGCTGCTCAGTCTTGATTCTTTATTCACTGCACTGACATGTTGAGGGGTTACCTGTGTTCGTGTTGGACCTTGTTTTCTTCCCTCAAGTAAAGTTTGAGTTTCTTTTGGTCAGAAAAGTCACACATGTGCTGTACCACATCTGTTGAATAAAAGGTTTGACCGCAAGAGAAAGAGGCCTTGAATCTAGTGTTTGTTTGTTTATTCACTTTTGTTTAGAGCTGAAAAGTTACATTAAAATTGATAATGACATGATCTCATGGTGTCTGTTTAGTTTCAGTTTATTTGTGATTGTGTTTGTGATTATTTAGCTATGCCACTTGTTCCAGTTAGACACCTTCCTGCTCGACATGGTTTTAGTTGGCCTTGGTGTGTCCCAGGTATCGTTTCTGTCAGCCGTCCTTGTTCAGTCTGGTTCCTTGTTGCTGCCACGTTGTGCTGCTCCTTGGATTATGTCTGCTCCTGTATTTGGTTTTGGTTTTCTGTAAGTTTGTCATTAATATTAAAACACTAGACCACAAAACACCCTATGGACCCCGGGCACGCACGCACTTACTTCGTCATCGTCTACATTGTCAACGTCTACATCATCTATATTGTCAATGTCTACATCGTCATTTTCTATATTGTCAACGTCTGCATCGTCCTTGTTTACATCGTCATTGTCTACATAGTCATCGTCTACATCATCATCTTCTACATCGTCATCCTCTACAACGTGATCGTTTACATCGTCATCGTCTACATCGTCTTTGTCTACATCGTCTTCGTCTACATCGTCATCCTCTACATGGTCATCGTCTACATCGTCATCTTCTACAACGTCATCGTTCACATCATCATCGTCTACATCGTCATCGTCTACATCATCATCTTCTACATCGTCATCCTCTACATGGTCATTGTCCACATCGTCATTGTTTACATCGTCATCGTCTACATCGTCATCATCTACATCGTCATCTTCTACATCGTCATCGTTCACATCGTCATCGTCTACATAGTCATCGTCTACATCATCATCTTCTACATCGTCATCGTCTACATCGTCATCGTCATCGTCTACATCGTCATCGTTTACATCGTCATCGTTTACATCGTCATCGTTTA
>NC_056507.1:2355736-2356823 GCF_014905685.2 Nematolebias whitei
TGGTCATCGTCTACATCGTCATCTTCTACATCGTCATCCTCTACAACGTCTACTTCATCTACATAGTCAATGTCTACATCGTCATTGTCTACATCGTCAACATCTACATCATCTACATCGTCAATGTCTACATCGTCATTGTCTACATCGTCAACGTCGTCAACGTCGTCAACGTCGTCAGCGTCGTCAGCGTCGTCAATGTCGTCAACGTCGTCAACGTTGTCAACGTCTACGTCATCTACATCGTCAATGTTTACATTGTCAATGTCTACATTGTCATCGTCTACATCATCATCGTCTAAATTGTCAAAGTCTACTTTGTCAAAGTCTACATAATCTATATCATCAATGTCTACATCGTCATTGTCTACATCGTCATTGTCTACAATGTCATTGTCTACATCGTCATTGTCTACATTGTAATTGTCTACATTGTAATTGTCTACATCGTCATTGTCTACATCGTCAACGTCTACATCATCTACATTGTCAATGTCTACATTGTCAATATCTACATCGTCATTGTCTATATTGTCAACGTCTACATCATCATTGTCTACATCGTCATCGTCTACATAATCTACATCGTCAATATCTACATCGTCATTGTCTATATTGTCAACGTCTATATTGTCAACGTCTACATCGTCATTGTCTACATCGTCTACATCGTCATGGTCTACATCGTCATGGTCTACATCGTCAATGTCTACATCGTCATTGTCTACATCATCATCGTCTACATCGTCAACGTCCACATCTTCTATATCGTCAATGTCTACATCGTCATCGTCTACATCATCTACATCGTCATTGTCTACATCGTCATTGTCTACATTGTCATCGTCTACATCATCAACGTCTACATCATCTACATCGTCAATGTCTACACGTCAATGTCTACATCGTCATTGTCTACATCGTCATCGTCTACATCATCAACGTCTACGTCATCTTCATCATCAATGTCTATATCATCATTGTCTACATTGTCAACGTCTACATTGGCAACGTCTACATCGTCTACATCATCTACATCGTCATCATCTACATCGTCATCGTCTACATTGTCATCGTCTACATCGCC
>NC_056507.1:2356833-2358471 GCF_014905685.2 Nematolebias whitei
TCATCATCTACATCGTCATCGTCTACATTGTCATCGTCTACATCGCCATTGTCTATATTGTCAACGTCTACATCATCAACATCTACATCATCTACATTGTCAACATCTACATCGTCATTGTGTACATCATCATCACCTACATCGTCATCGTCTACAACGTCTACATCATCAACATAGTCAATGTCTACATTGTCATCGTCTACATCGTCATCATCTGCATCGTCATACATGAAATGTTCCTGACTTAGTCTGGACCAAAAATAATCACTTTTTCTTATAATTTTTGGATTATTGTCCTTCACATCACTTAAGACATACATTTCACATTTTTGTTAAATTGCAGTTTAAATGAATAAATATATACAAATTAATTATGAGTCTAAGAGAGAAATGTAAGAAATTAAAATAAATCTGTCTCTGTATTTTTGACATTCTCCTGCAGATGTGTTTGAAAGTCTCAGTAAAAACTTATATGAGCAGTTCCAGAGGACCTCCAGAGCTGGAAGACATTTCACGTGAACAGTTTCAGATCATGAGGTCTGGGCCACATTAAAGTTGACAGAAGAGTAAGACCTTCTTCAGGGGCTGCCTTCAGGCAGTCTCTATAAGACAAAACTGTTTTCTTTGAATCAAAGGCCCATCATTCCTTAAGTATGCATCCTACCCACAGCCTTACTTGAGAAATGATGGATTTGTAGTTTATTTATAGTTAAACCTTGAAAACAACATTTCATGTGATCTCATGTAACAATATCTGTAACTTTTACTGAGGTGTAGAGTTTTTGTGTTGGCTAGGGTTTATTTGTTGTGGTCGCCATCTTTAATTGGGCTGACTCCAAATGTGAATCAGTTTTTGATGTACATCTAAAAGTGGTTTATCAGATATTTTGCTAACAGACATACAGAGTAAGATATGGATCAAAATATGTGTTAGGGATGATAATCAGCTGCTAACGTGTCATATTTTAGCTCAATACCTGTACAAATCATACATTATAACAATTTGATCGCTTCTAAACTAAGTTGGCTGTGGCAGCCATTTTGAATTGGGTTGACATCAAAAGAAACCCTTTTATAGATTTTGATTTAATTATAACTTTGGAAAATGTCATTGACATCCATTGATTGGTTCAAGAGATATTTTGTTACCAGACACAGAGAGACGAAAAACCTCCTCAGACCCCCTCACATCTGGAGTTCCCCAAGTATCCTTTGTTAGACCCATTTTATTTTCCATCTACTTGTTTTCTCAGGCTCCATCCATCTGTTATCTTTAACCGCTTCATGTTTGGGTATATTCAGTTTATTCATATAGCGCCAAATCACAGCAAAGTTGTCTCAGGGCACTTTACAGGAACATTCACATAAAAGCCAATTAGTAAAGTTCTCTATCTAAGGAATCAGCAGACAAGTTGAATCTTGGCTTCGTTGCAGTCTCCCATCCTGAGCAAGCACAGTGGCAACAGTGGAAAGAAAAAACTCCCTTTAACAGGAAGAAACCTCCAGCAGAACCAGCTCAGGACAAGAGACCATCTGCTTTGACCGGCTGGTTGAGAGGACAGGAAGGAGAGACAGACGAACACAGAATGGTAGGTCCAGATATAGGTCCAGGTCCAGATATAGGTCCAGGTCCAGATA
>NC_056507.1:2358481-2363481 GCF_014905685.2 Nematolebias whitei
AGGTCCAGATATAGGTCCAGGTCCAGATATAGGTCCAGGTCCAGATATAGGTCCAGGTCCAGATATAGGTCCAGGTCCAGATATAGGTCCAGGTCCAGATATAGGTCCAGGTCCAGGTATAGGTCCAGGTGTACCTGAAAGACAAAAAACACATGTTAAGGATAGAAAAAATAATTACGAATACAAAACAGGTTGAGCAGAGTAAGTAAAGACAGTAGCAGAGTGAAAAGTGTGGTCAGTTTGTCCTCCAGCAGTCAAAGCCTATAGCAGCATAACTAAGGGAAAGCTCAGGAAACCCAAGCCGACCCTAACTATAGGATTTATCAAAAAGGAAAGTCTTAAAACTGGACAATGTGTCAGCCTCACGGACAGAAACTGGAAGTTGGTTCCACAAGAGAGGAGCCTGAGAACTGGAAGATCTTCCTCCCATTCTGCTGCTGGAAACTCTAGGAACCACGAGTAAACCTGCAGTCTGAGAGCGAAGTGCTCCGTTAGGAAAATATGGAACATATCAGTCAGTGGTTGGTGATAAAACATGAAAACACACAAACATCTTCTTAGATTGTAGATTTATTTGGACCCAAAACTGGGATTTGTTTTTCCCCTCTGAGTTCAGAACGATGATCCTGAAACAGATTTGACAGAGTTTCCAGTGAAAACAATGATTCATCAGTTAAACGAACACTGACAGAAACAGAAACAGAAAAAACACAGTCTGGTTTTTATCGCCCATCATCTCCAAGTTAGACGCAGAACTTTAGCTCCATCTGCTGATATTGTAACAGAAGAACAGCTAAGAGTTCAAATCAGGCTCTTTTATCAGTTTGAATCTGTTTTATCAGATGGAGTAAAATGAGTTGATGACGTGCAGACATCCTCTGCTCAAAATGATGCACATCCAACTAAAGTTTAAATAAAGTTATGTTGTTGGGTTTGGGACAGTTTAGTGATTTTTAACAGCAGTTTGAGTTCAGGTGTGGTTCCAGTCTGTTTTAAACACACAGCTGTTCAGCCTCAGCTCATCTGTTCACCCAGACTTTAGGTCAGTATCAAAACTTCCATTTCCAAAGTTTAGGATAAGTTGAGGATAGTTTTCATCCATTCTTGAAATCTTTTGGTCTAGTTTTAAAGACCTGAACAAAAACTGAACTTTTAAAGTTTTGAATCATCTTTTATTAGCTACAGACTCTGGAGACTCAGCTGTTTCTTTGTTTCAGTCCTGACTCTTCTGACATGGTGAATGTTCTGATCTCCCAGATGGAGTTCTGTGGTGTCAAAGGATCTGCACTGGACTGATTCAGTCGTGTGTGACACGAGTTTCTCTGTAAGCCTCAGAGAATCTGTATCCTCCTCAGATCTCCTCACATGTGGAGTTCCACAAGAATCCTTTGTTGGCCCATTGTATTTTCCATCTACATGTTTTCCTTAGGCTCCATCCTTCCATCCATCCATTATCTTTACCAGCTTCTTTTCTGGGTCATGGGGATCACTGGTGCCCATATTGATGCTCATATTGACATGTGAGAGGTGGGGGACCTGGACTGGTCTCCAGATCTTTACAGGGACACATAGAGACAAACAAGACAAACAACTATTCACTCTCTCTCTCACTTTCACCTAGGGACAATTTAGAGTTACCAGTCAGTCTAATATGCATGTTTTTGGTCTGTGGGAGGAAACCGGAGCACCCGGAGAAAACCCACGCAGCACGGAGAGAACATGCAAACTCCACCCAGAAAGACTCCCAGCCAGGATTCGATCCGGAGACCGGAGATCTTCTCGATGAGAGGCAGCAGCATCTGCATCACCGTGCTGCAGAAAGTGATATTTGTTTAGAATTTTAACTTTTGGAGAAACAGATTTGTTTTATAGTGAAGCTATCCTTTTTAAATCCAGGCTTTTATCCATCCATCCTCTTATTGTTCTGAACTCAGGTCTCGGGGGCAACATATTGAGCAGGGAGGTCCAGACATCTCTTTCCACAGCCTCTTCCAGCTCTTCTGGGAGGACTCCAAGGTGTTCCCAGACCAACAGAGAGACATAGTCTCTCCAGCGTGTCCTGGGTCTTCCCCGGGGTCTCCTCCCAGCTGAACATGTCTGAACCACCTCAACTGGCTCCTCTCAGGCTTTTATCTAAAGTCAAATGGTTTTTATGCTTTGTTGACCTTGAACAGGTGACCCACACCTTTATTCCCTCCTGACTGGATCACTGTAACGCTCTGTATGTTGGTGTTAGCCAGGCTGAACTGCAGTTAGTTCAGAAAGCTGCAGCTCATCTTGTAACACAATAAAAAGCATGCACGTATCTCACCAGTGCTGCTTCCCTTCAATGGCTTTGTTTGTTTTAGAACTGATTTTAAAGTTTTATGGACAACCTGAAGGCCTGATTGTACAGACTCCTCTACATCTGTATAACCTCCTGCAGTGTTGTGTGCTGCCAGCTCCCTTACATTTAATGAATATTTGCTTTTAGTTGTCCTGAGGTTCAGGCTGGTCCACAGAAGTAACCGGGTCTGTAGCTGGTCTGAAGTACTGACTACTCTTCAGAGGTGGTAAGGTCTTTTCAGTTGCAGCTCCTAAACTGGACCCAGCTGCTGCTTCATTTCAGACCAGCTCCATCTCTGGGTGTTTTTCAGTCTAACCTACAGCGAGTACAGATTTGTACTCACGGGCTTTTAATACAGCATGAAAGTTAACAGCTTTGCATCATTTTACGTCTTTTAAGTCATATTTTAATAGTGGTTTCTGTATGTTTGTTTATTTTATGGTCTCTTGTTTGGTTTTATCTTTTTACTATTTATTGGTTTGTGTAAAACACTTTGACCAGCAGCAGCTGTTTTCAATGTGCTTTTTAAATATATCTGATTTAAAGCAGCTACTTGGGAGCACAAGCCACTGGATCTCTTGTGCCGGTCCCAAGCCTAGATAAATGATTGTCAAGAAGGACATACGACGAAATTTTTGCTAAAATAACTAGGCGAGTTCATCCAAGCAACGTCATACTGGATCAGTCGAGGTCCAGCTTAACAACGACCGCCACCAGTGCTGGTGACAAACAAGGTGCAGGCGAAAATTGTGCTTCTCTTAGTGGAAGACCACGAGGAGGGAAATGTGCCACATGTCCCTTTACTGAGAGGGGAAATCTCTTCAATATCATTCAGCTGCTCCCTTCTTCAAGAGCTGCCACAGTGAGCAAAGTGTGAATAACTATAAATATGTCTCTGTGAAGCTCTGTAAAACAAGAAACATAAAACAAAACTGTGAACGTCCTGCACCTTTGTGACCTCTGCTCCTTGGAGCCTCACTGTTCCACCTCCTCCCTCTCATCCACACACATGGACTCTGTCTTACTACGACTGACTTTCATTCCTCTTCTTTCAAGTGCATACCTCCACCTCTCCAAGTTCTCTTCCACCTGTTCCCTGTTCTCACCACAGATCACAATGTCATCTGCAAACATCATAGTTCACGGGGATTCCTGCCTGACCTCATCTTTTAGTAAGTCCATCACCAGAGCAAACAAAAAGGGGCTCAGAGCTGATCCTTGATGCACTCCCACCTCCACCTTGAAGGTGTATACAGTATACTGATTACTTACACACTCACACATATATAGAGAGTATATAAATATATATATATATATGAGCATTTCACCTAATTTTCTATGCAATATCTTGACCAAATATTACACCCTACTCCGCCTGTGACGGATGACCATCTTGAGTTTGACACCATTTTAAAATCTCTTTGATTTTCTTGAATAGATTTGAATTGGTGCATTTCATAATAAACAAATGAGGGTTTGTTACCTAAAAGTTTGAGAACTGTGGGATAAAAAATACAGTAAGATGTAGCTACTAAAGCAGGAAGTGTTCCAGTCGCACCTGGTTTCCCTTAATGAAAACCTGGCATCTGGTCCTGCAGGGGTCATTAACCACTCACAGGCCAAGGAGTATTAGTTTGGTCATTACTCATTATAAGTGGGCAGATCTGGAGAAAGTAAGGGAGGGAACTTGGTGTTCAAAGTTTTATCGTTCTCTAAGTTTAGATCTTGGCTCACAGGTGGCGTCTCAAGTATCATGACTGCCGGCTCAAGCAGCTCCACACTCCAGACAGAAATACCTCTTCACACGGAGCTTTAGGAGAGACGAGCACGGAGAAGAGGCGGCACCTCCAGACATCGGATTTGTCATATAAACACACATTTCAAAGAGGAAACAGACAAATCTTCGTTTTGTTTTTTAACGTTCTGCATCATGACAGAAGAAGCAGAGTCAGGAGCTCATCTACCTTTAACACCTGAGTTCAAGCGGCAGACACATTTTCTACGAGATGTCATATTCCACGGCAAGTTCAGGGTGAGTATCCAGATGAAATATGAACAAAAGACTTAGAAACTGTCAACAGGGTCTATTGCATATTCCCTTAATGTTTGAATCAAATGTACTTGATAAACACTTTTACTACTGATATGATACTTATACATTTTATTTTTGTTGTGATAGAAAAACATTATGGGATTGGGGGAACAGGTCACCCATTCATGACATGGATTAAAAGACACACAAATGAGATGGCCATGCTACAAACACTTGGAGTGGTTTTACAAGCACAAGTTAACGGCTCGTTGTTGAACTGCGGCACAAAATCACAGCACCGAGACATTTCAGAGCACAGAGAGACCACAATCACATTACTGCACAAAATCAGCAAGCGGTGTGCCAGTATCTTCCGTTCTCAAGGATTTGAATGGTGAATGTTTGTAGTTTTCGAGACGAGTATTTTTCTGGACTGGAACTGAACAGGGAATGCAACTAAACCTTGATGTTTTACGGACAAAATATACCGGTGGGTAGGAGTTACACTGTGGAGAAGAACAGAGGGAGTTTTTTTTAGCTTGACCAGGCAGCGCAGAATGAAGGACCCTGGTGAGTAGAAGGAGCAACTTTATTCACCACTAGATGTAATGCTGGAGCCAGGGGGTGGCCAATGGGGGCCAT
>NC_056507.1:2368481-2374655 GCF_014905685.2 Nematolebias whitei
AGATGTACTTTCTATAGTCCAGGTGTACTTTCTATAGCCCAGGTGTACTTTCTATAGCCCAGATGTACTTTCTATAGTCCAGACGTACTTTCTATAGTCCAGATGTACTTTCTATAGTCCAGGTGTACTTTCTATAGCCCAGGTGTACTTTCTATAGTTCTGGTGTACTTTCTATAGGAGGAAAAATTAAAAAACATTAAGCTAGAAATAATTACAAATACAAACAGTTAGAGTAGAGCAAGTAAAGACAGCAGAGAGAGAAAATGTGGTCAGTTTGTCCTCCAGCAGTCTAAGCCTATAGCAGCAAAACTAAGGGATAGCTCAGGAAACCCAAGCTAACCCTAACTATAGGATTTATCAAAAAGGAAAATCTTAAAACTGGACAATGTGTCAGCCTCACTGACAGAAACTGGAAGTTGGTTCCACAAGAGAGGAGCCTGAGAACTGAAAGATCTTCCTCCCATTCTGCTTTTGGAAACTCTAGGAACCACGAGTAAACCTGCAGTCTGAGAGCAAAGTGCTCTGTTATTAGCAGCCAGTTAGCAGTCAGGGCTGTTGCATGCCAGTGCATGGTGGTTCTGCTGAATTCTGGTTTCTACAGTTATCTTGTTGTTGTTGTGACTTATGAAGCCAAGATACTTTATTTGGAAATATTTCATTGTCATGGTTGAGCCACCTGTTTTAGTTTCTGCTTTTTGTTAGTTGGGATTGTGTATTTTGTTTTGGACATTTCACTTTTGTCCTCAGTTGGTTTATTTTTCAGGAGACAAGTTATTATTGCAGTTTTCAGTTCATTGTTGTGAAGAATTCAGGTTATTGTTGTGTTTTGTTTATTGTGTTGCACTCGGACCGTAAAAATGTCTTCACTTTTTTCATTTTAAACAAAGATTTGGGTTTTGTCCTTTGTGTTGCATCCACAACGAGCCAGGATGTAACAGACTTGGGCGCTCGTCCAGGATGTCCCTGTAAACGTGCATGTGTGAAGTAAAAGCAGCATGGACACAAACTGTCGAGCTCTTTGTTGCTGTCACTTATAATACTTAATATGGCTGATGGATAAACATTACTTTGAACTTTGTTTAAATAAAAGCAAAATACAACATTTTCAACACTTTCTAGGAAAACGTGAACAAATTAAATTTGTGCTTGTGTGATACTTTACCAGCAGCCAGGATTCACGCTGCCCCATGTGACTGTTTTACAGTAGATTAACACGTATTCATACTCACTCTATTCTTCTACATTTTCTTTTTTACATGAAGTGGAAGGAAAATTATTTTCAACCTTTTCTTTTACAAAAAAAAATCTGAAATGTGTGGCATGCAGTTGTATTGAAAAGTGTATTTTCAACACTGAAAATATATAATGTATATTAAATGAACATTTAATATAACATTTCACATGTGCTGAATTCTTTGGCCTTCTCTGAAGACATAGAAGGCCCCGAGGGTTCCCAACTAGCTTTCAGCAAAGTTTGGGCCGATTGTGGACATCCTCATGGCACTGACAGGCCTGGCAGTCAGTCAGACGGGCTACAAGGATAACATCTGGAGAGCTGGTGCAGGAAGAACAATTGTGAAGAAGACAAAAGAGAAGGTTGTGGACTTCAGAAGGAACAAGCACACCTACACCCCATCCCTGAGCATAAGAGGAGCTGCGTTGGAAATGGTCTCCAACTACAAGTACTTGGGTGTGCACCTGAACAACAACCTCAGCTGGAGCAACAACACCACCAGCCTGATGAAGAAAGATCATCAGAGACTCTACTTCCTCAGACGGCTGAGACGAGCTGGTCTGGAAGCTCAGTCCTCACCTCCTTCTACAGGTGTGCAGTGGAGAGCATCCTGTGCTCCAGCATCAACGTGTGGCATGGAGGCTGCACAGCTGCAGAAAGAAAAGCTTTGCAGAGAGTGGTGAAGGCTGCACAGAAGATGTTGGAGTCAGCCTCCCCACCATCACAGACATCTACACCTCTAGATGCAGGAAGAGGGCCACCTGCATCATGAAGGACCACACTCACCCAGCACACACACTTTTTGCCCCGCTCCTCTCAGGAAGGAGGTTGAGGAGCATTAAGTGTAGAACCACTAGACTGAGGAACAGCTTCTACCCTGAGGCTGTTGGACTCGTGAATATTTAATCAGGAGAATCACTGTGATGTCACTTGGTTATTGAAATGTGCTGCTGATCTCATGCTGCTGATTTATTTCATGTTGCTGTGTTCATTAGTCCTCATCTGCTCACACAGACTCATGTTCGTGCTGCTGTTGTTTTGTTGCATTGTTTTGTACTACTAGTGCTTAGTGTATTTTTAGTTTAGTGTATCTCCTAGTTCATGTCTTGGATCTTATTACTGTTTTTCTTTACAATTTGTATTTTGGTTGGATGTAACTGGGACCCTGTGTACATAGTTTCGTTCCACCTCATGTACCACATGTGATGAGAATGACAATAATGAACCTTGAATCCTTGAATTATTGTCACATTTGAACAGTGTCCTTTCTTCTCGGCTACAAGTAATGCCAGCAAAGAAAAGATGGGAGATGGAACACAGCTCTGAGGTAGTCCAGTTTTTAGAATGATGTCCCTGGATTTAAAACCATAGAAAAAGACATGTTGTCTGTCCTTTACAAAGTCCTTTATCCATAAAACTAGTGCGGGGGAAACCTGAAGGTTGGAAAAGCGATGCAACAGAGTATTGCTGCTTACAGTGTTGAAAGCTGATGAGAAGTCCATAAATAAACTCCTGGTGTGTAAAGTCCAGTTGCATGGTGACTGCTTCCAGAAACATGAGACTTGCATCCTCGGTACTTTGTTTTGCCGCGTAGGCAAACTAGAGTAGACGATAAGATGACAACAACAATAAAAGGATGTAAAACACGGAGTGTAGAGAGAGAAAATACAGTAGAAGAGTGGTGAAATACGGTCATTATGTCCTCCAGCAGTCCAGGCCTACAGCAAAATAACGGATAGCTCATGAAACCCAAGTCAACCCTAACTATAGGATTTATCAAAAAGGAAAGAGAGTCACACTCAGATACTTGGCGCTCTGCCGGACCACTTTGAAGAACCTGGTAATGCATTTGGGCCTTACGAACTCTGCAGCTGTTTTCTACACCCTAATGAAGAATGTATTAAAACACGTTTATTTTGATGAAATCCAGATCTTTTAAAAAATGAAACAAAACTCACAAAAAAAGTTGAATCATGACTGTTTCTTTTTGGAATAAACACTGGTCTTTCATCCAAAAGACTTCATCAGAAAGAAAAACTACTTTACCACAAACTTTACAATGTTGACCCTTGAAGACTTCTACAATTCACTTCGCCATGCTGGAGATCAACTTCTGGGCAAGATCTTCAGTGATGGCAACCCATTCATGTCTAGTCAGTGCTTGGAGTTGATCAAAGCGTCTGGGTTTATCTTTGTCCACCCTCTTTTTGAGGATTGACCACAGTTTCTCTATGAGACTGAGATGTGGGAAGTTTCCTGGCCATGGACCCAGAATTTGGTTATCACTTTTGGCTTATGTCTTGGTGCTCCACCATGCTGGACAAAACATTGTTCATCTGCAAATTGCTCATGGATTTAGGAGAATCTGCTCTTGGAGGATGTTTTGATACAATTCCTTATTCATGGCAGTGTTCTTAGGCAAAGTTTTGGATGAACCCACTGCCCTGCATGAGAAGCAAGCCCACACAGGAAAGGTCTCAGGATGCTTCTCTGTTGGCATGACACAGGACTCATGGTAACTCTCACCTTTTATATCTCCAGACAGTCATTTTTCCAGATTTCCCAAACATTCTCCTTCTACATGTCACTTCATCAGTGCAGTTACAGCGTGCGCTCTCAAGACATAATTACCTGCAGCGTCCCCTCAGTGCAGACTGAACTTGGTAAAAGGGCCTTCTCTTAATCTGCTCCTGGAATTCCTTACAAAAAGATCTGAAGTTGTCGCCCTTGACCTCTCTAAGGGACTTTAAACTACTGTTAAGTTCATGGCAATGACACACTGACATGTTCCTGTTTTAAGTATTCTACAACTCTTTATAATGTTGCTGTTTTTGTTTGGTTTTTATGTAATTTCTTTTATTTACTTTTCATTTTATTTTAGCATTTTATGCTAAAACTGTCTGGGTTTGAGAGAAACAGGAAACAAGGACAGATACACAATGGAAGGTTGAGAATAACATGTTCAACATATTCACTTGTAACAATTCATTTTAAGAAATGAGGTCAATTTATCCTCCAGTAGTCTAAGCCTATAGATAGATGCAGTAGATGTATACTTTGTTGTTCTCAAGGGGAAATTTGTCTTGGACATGGTGTGCTAAACAAAACTTCTTCCACAGCTAAATACACTACAACATATGCGTCAAACTCAAGGCCCGGGGGCCAAATGTGGCCCTCGATGACATTTTATCTGGCCCCCAAGATGTTATTTTAAACGTAAAATACTTTTGTTACTTTAATTTTTTTCAGTGACTTTTGATTATGATGTCAAAAATGCAACAGAGAACATCAAATGATTTATCAAAGAGGAAAGTCTTAAAACTGGACAATGTGTCAGCCTCACGGACAGAAACTGGAAGTTGGTTCCACCAGAGAGGAGCCTGAGAACTGAAAGATCTTCCTCCCATTCTACTGCTGGAAACTCTAGGAACCACAAGTAAACCTGCAGTCTGAGAGCGAAGTGCTCTGTTAGGAAAATATGGAACAATAAGATGTGTAATATAAGATGGAGCTAGGTTGTTGAGAGCTTTGTAGGTTAGAAGTAAGATTTTGAATTCTATCCTGGATTTGACAGGGAGCCAATGGAGAGAAGCTAAAACTGGAGAGAGATGATCTCTCCCAGTAACTCCAGTTAAGACTCTGGCAGCAGCATTTTGGATCAACTGAAGACGTTTTAAAGAAGTATTTGGACACCCAGATAATAAACCATTGCAATAGTCCAGTCTAGACGTGACAAATGCATGGACCAGTTTTTCTGCATCATCTTTAGATCAGATGTTTCTAATGTTAGTGATATTACGCAGGTGGAAGAAGGACTGGTAATCTCATCCTGAGGTGTTCACTTATCGTCACAACCAACACCCTGACGTTCTCCTTTTCCCCCAAATAAAGTTTTTTAGAAAATGTATTTGTTGTTGGTGTTTGAGTCAGCAAATTTAAGTTCTGCTAAAATAAATAAATTCATGACACTTTAACGTTTCCTAATATGCAACACTTCATTATTTACAATAATTGTCTTAACGTTATTTGGAAACAGGATAAGTGTTTACTTGTTTGTTTTCGTGTCACCTAGGCAACGACTCCTGGCATGGGCTTTGTAAAGATTCACGCTCCCTGGAATGTTCTTTGTCGAGAGGCTGAGCTAATGAAGCTAAAGATGCCCACCAAAAAAGTAAGACTGGTGTCGTTTTTATTATATGAAGATGTTTCTAATGCTTTTAGGATGAACGTGTGCCACAGAGAAGGTTTGTCTGAAAGTTTTGCTCATCTGTTCGCAGTTCATTCAGTTAAGTTTGACACACAAATGTGTAACTGCATGTATCACGTGCTGCTTGTTTGGTTTCTAAAGAACTATTTAGGCAGCAACAGAGTTCACGTTTCGTACAAAATGAACAAACTACCGGGTAAACTTTAATAGACACAAAAAATAAAAGTAATATAATCAATCAAACATGACTTGGAAAAATAACTTTTAGTTAAATATTTTTTTCAAAAACATGTAATTAAAAACAACAACATTCAATTCAATTCAGTTTATTTCTATAACTCCAAGTCACAACAGAAGTCGTCTCAGGGACTGAACAAAGATATTCACACATGCATAAAAAGTCAATTAGTAAAAGTTCTCCATGTGAGGAAGCAGCAGATTGAGTTGAACCGTCGCTTCATCACAGTCTCTCATCCTGAACAAGCACAGAGGAGACAGTGGAAAGAAAAACTCCCTTTGACAGGAAGAAACCTCCAGAAGAACCAGGATCAGGACGAGAGGACATCTGCTTCAACCAGCTGGTTTGAGAGGACAGGAAGTAGAAACAGACAAACACAGAATGACAGATCCAGGTGTACTTTCTATAGTCCAGGTGTACTTTCTATGGTCCAGGTGTACTTTCTATGGTCCAGGTGTACTTTCTATAGTCCAGGTGTACTTTCTATAGTCCAGG